>NW_026068000.1:5361492-5424672 GCF_014885135.2 Alexandromys fortis
GGGTGGGGTGGGAGTGAGGTGGGTGGGGTGGGAGTGAGGTGGGTGGGGTGAGGTGGGTGGGGTGGAGTGAGGTGGGTGGGGTGAGGTGGGTGGGATGGAGCGGGGTGGGATGGAGCGGGTGGGGTGGGGCGGGGTGGGGTACTTTACCTGACCTGCCTTACAGGAGTCTCACTCAGGAAGAGCTCTCAGCATGTTAGAGTTGCCATCTTAGTAAGGTGTTGAGAGAGCAACAAGAAAAAGTCACAGGGAAGAAAGAAACATAAGAACCAGAACAATGGTAAAAGCAGAAGTGCTTTTAGGACATATTTTCAAGATGTTTGGAAGTTTAAATGTTAGTCAAAAATGAATAAATAAAAAGTTAAATTCTCTTTCAACGAAGTCGAATAGAAACAACATCAAGCAGAACACAGAAATGGAAACAGAAGAAAACGGGAGGAAATGATTTCCCGTTGTCTGGAAAGAAAAGTTTCAATTATATTTCACAGGAAAATATCTTTCTGAGAGAAAACGTGTTTCTGAGTATGAACTTGGATGGATTTCCACTTAGTATTTTCTTCTCTTCTTTTATTTTTCCCCGTATGTAAATCCTGTCCGGCCGAGCGGCAGGGTTCTGCTGTCAGGATCCAAGACACACACCTGGACCGGAACTCAGTCTCGCAGCCTTCCATCCAAGACACACACCTGGACCGGAACTCAGTCTCGCAGCCTTCCATCCAAGACACACACCTGGACCGGAACTCAGTCTCGCAGCCTTCCATCCTACTGAAGAAACGAGAGCGGCAAAACCTGGCAAACATGGTTTACACCCTCCACAAGCTCGCCAGGACACCAGGCGCTCAGAACAGCAGGGAGCCACTGTCAATGCACTTGATGAGGGAGCTGAGAACAGCACCCTGAGAAGCTGAAATTAAACCAGTTTGATTTCACATAAAAAAATAAAAGTACAACTTTATGACCAAGGTACCATTGCAAGCCCCCACATATGAACGTCACTAGCAATTTCTCTAAGAAAGACAAAATTATCTCCAGACTGAAGACTGTGACATGGACTTCAGGACTAAAGGACTCTGCTGAGCACACAAGACACCCATAGTTTCAATTTCCTAGTTACAAATCAGTATCGCTCCCTCCAAAGCACAGCCATGAGTTTGGTTTCAAAATCTAAGTTTTTTTTAAAAAAAAGTATTACTGATTGTGTCCACAGAACTGACCAGCATTAAAAATGCATTCACAAAATAGTGAGCATTAAACGTGTCCACGGAACAGTGAACAGCATTAAAAATGTGTCCGCGAAATAGTGTACAGCATTAAATGTGTCCAGAGAATAGTGGACAGCATTAAAAATGTGTCCACAGAACAGTGGACAGCATTAAATGTGTCCATGGAATAGTGGACAGCATTAATTGTGCTCACGGAATAGTGAACAGCATTAAGTGTGTCCACAGGATAGTGAACAGCATTAAATGTGTCCACGGAATAGTGAATAAGGTTAAAACTGCTCCCGCTTACCTGACAGTTCTTGTTTCACAAACGAGAGCACAGCCAGATAGACCTGGCAGTCAGCAATAATAATTTGCCTCTGAAGTCGATCAACCATCGAGGGGGCAGATTTGCGGGCATCGACCTGTGTTGTGAAGAGAAAGCAAATGTCGTAAATTACATCCAAGAAAAACATAGCCTCCGGATGTCTGCATCTGCAGCTCTGAGGTACAAAATGATTCCCGTGGGAACTGCAAAACCTGGAGGCCACTCAGAGCCAAGACCAAGTCGTACTGGCAACCTGGGGTCCCACACTCCGCTTCGCTCCAGCTCTGCCAACAATTTGTTGTCTTGGAGAACAATGTAATGCAACACCGTATCATAAATGATGAAAATGGGATTTATGAGAAACATGGAAAATGAAAAAAAACTAGTAAGGATTCATCTTTTTTTCAGACAATGTAAACTGTTAATGCAAATGAAAGATATTAATATAGAAACACCCCACACAGCGGATATACTGAAGAGGTATTTACAGCCTGTCTTTAGGGAACACTAATATTAGGGTGCATCCTTTGTTGTGGGTAACTGAAATGCAAGGGTGAGAAACTGGTTATATATCTATCCATTAATCAGAATAAATCCTGTAATCAAAAATTACCTCTAACCAAATCAGAAACCATACCTGAAATGTAAGAGATTTAGTAAAAACAAGCAGGAAGTCAAATTACATTTTTAATGCAGTCTTTGTCATAGGATGTTTCTGGGATGAAGAACATCGCCATGAGGCAGAACACCGCCTTCTTAACACAAAGTGCCCTGAACAGACTGTTCGAAGTAACTGCACAAATTCACAAATGACATGGTTTTGGTTGTGAGCCTAGCCTTTAATGGCTGAGCTATCTCTCCAGCATCTCCTGAAACCTTCATCCAGTAACTGATGGGAGCAGATGCAGAGATCCACAATTAACCTCTGGGCCAAGCTCCCATGTCCAGCGGAAGAGAGGGAGGAGCGATAATGAGCAAAGGGGTGAAGACCACAATGGAGAAATCCTCAGAAACAGCTGACCCGAGCTAGGGGGCGCTCACTGACGCTAGACTGACAGCTTGGAGCCTGAACAGGACAAATCTAGGCCCTCTGAAAGCAGGTGACAAGAGAGTGGCTTAGGCCATTAGTGGGGCCTCTGGCATGGGGACCAGGAGTCATCCCTAATGAATGATCTGGCCTTTGGGAGCCCATTTCCTATGAAGAGAAACCTTGCTCAGCCTAGACATGGAGGCCTGGTCCTGCTTCAGCATGGTGAGGTGACAGAATTACCATCTCTGAGGAGCAGATTGGGGGTGGGATGAGGGGAAAAGAGGAGGGAGGAGGAACTGGGATTAGCATGTAAAATAAATAAATTATATATATATATATATATATATATATAAAAAAAAAGCGCATGTTTTTTACCATGTATGTCAACAGTGCATGTGGAGAACACAACAGAATGACCACTGCCCCTCATCTTACTAAACTTTAACATAATCCATCATGGCTATTATTGCTCCATGTCCAGTCCCAGCAGTTTTTCATACTGAAAATATAAGTCTGTGCTCTGCTGCCCTTGTGACAAGAGTCTACCATGCAGGGTTCACAGAGGGCTGAAGAACACAAGACGCCACTTTACACGCCGCAAGGCCTGTCATGTATGTCAGTGACATAGGGCAGGGATGACCTCAGGCCAGACATGGGAACCAGCTTACAGTGAGGAAAACAGAGACTTTATTACCATGTAAAATAGTAAGTGCAACACTGTAGCCATCCATCTATGGGACCCTCCAGCAGACAACTCAGTAGGGCTCAGAGCCCCAGGCAGGGGAGTACCTGAAGCAGGGGATGACATTTATGAAGACCCAAAGAATAAATGACAAAGAATGATGTCCTAGGATTAGGATCAGGGAAGTGGCTCAGCAGGTAAAGGCGCTAACTGCACAAGCATGAACAGAGTGTAGATCAGGGCAAGGTGTGGCGGCGCTCAACTCTGAACCCAGAGCCACCAAGGGCCGTGCTCCGTAGACCAGTCAGGGCTCACCTGAAGAAGCAGAGGAAAAGATGGGCACTTGGTGACAACAACTAACAGACACATCTCAAGTCACACATGTCACATGTATGAAACCTAGACTGTGCAAAGCTTGGGTATTTGTAGTGAAAGGTGAAAGCAAATTCTAAATATGTGGATTACTGATGTAGGTAGGTCATCTGTCTATGTGTTACTTTCATTGGTTAATAAAGAAACAGCCTTGGCCTTTTGATAGGTCAGCCCTTAGATGGGTGGAGTAGACAGAACAGAATTCTGGGAGGAAGAAAGTAGTCAGGCAGACGCCATGCTTCTCCTACCCAAGAAAGATGGTGGTTAGACTCATGCTGGTAAGCCACAGTCAAGTGGCAATACACATTAATAGAAATGGGTTAATCAATATGTGCGAGTTAGCCAGTAAGAAGCTAGAACTAATGGGCCAGGCAGTGTTTAAATGAATACAATTTGTGTGTTGTTATTTAGAGTGTAAAGCTAGCCATGTGGGAGCTGGGCTGGATGAAAAGCAGGCCCACTCCCCTTTTACTACAGATTATGATCTTTTATGTGTTTGAGTGCATGTATGTACACATGTGTATGGAGGTCAGAGGACAATGTCAGGCACAGTTCCTCCTCAGACACCGTCCATCTTGTTTTGCTTGTTACTTTAAATTTAAATTCATCTGTGTGTGTGTGTGTGTGATGCCCCTCTGTATGCTATGAATACCATTGGTTAATAAACAAACTGTGTTAGGCCTGCACAGGGCAGAACAGAGCTAGGCTGGGGGGGGGACACGGGGGGGGGACTAAACTGAATGTTGGGAGAAAGAAGGCGGAGTCAGGAGAAGCCATGTAGCTCCACTGGAGACAGACACCAGAACTTAAAGCCAAAGCCTCATGGTGATACACAGATTAATAGAAATAGGTTAAATTAAGATGTAAAAGTTAGCCAATAATCAGTTTCTGTGTAGTTATTTTGGGGCCAAGCAGCTGAGAACGAACAAGCGGGCTCATACAACATGTATATATGTGTGTGTGTATGTTTGTGTGTGTATGTGCATGTGAATATATGTGTGTATGTGCATGTGAATATATGTGTATGTAAGTATGTGTATGTGTGTATATGTGTTTGTGTGTATGTGTATGTATGTATATATGTATGTATGTGTATATGTATGTGTGTGTATGCATGTGTGTTTGTGTGTATGTGTATGTATTTGTGTGTGTGTGTGTGTGTGTGTGTGTGTGTGTGTGTGTGTGTGTGTATACCATCGTATGCATGCAGCAGCCAGCAGTAGTAAGTTTTCTCCTTACACCACATGGGCCCAGCTAACTGAACTCAGATTGTCAGACCTAGCAGCAAGCACCTTTACCTGGTGAGGCATCTCACCACCACAACACCTTGCTTTCTGAGACTGGTTAGGCTAGGCTAACCTACCTGTGCCTCCCCAGTGGACGCCATCATGACTGGGTTTTATGTGGGGACTGAGCTCAAGGCCTTGCGTATGCACAGCCAGCCCTTCACAGCTGAGCTGCTCCCACCTGGACGGAGACCTTGCTGAGACTTCACTCATAACCAAAGGCCAGCAGCTCCCAGGAAGCTTAGGTCAGCAGCTGTGTTCCAGAAGCATGCCAACATGTGATTATTCTATCAGCCACGTGTTTAATCACACACAGGAAGCCCCTGCCTCAAGAGCCTCTACCACAGAGCTATGCTGCTTTCATTTCTGTTGCGATGTGAACCTCACCAAAAGCAGCTTAGAGAAAAAAGGGTTTATTTGATCTTCAATTCCAAGTTGCAGCCCATCACTGAGGGGGACCAAGGAAAGGACTTGAAGCAGACAGTGTCATCACATCCAGTCGAGGCTCCAGGTCGTCTGCTTGCCTCTCCCACCTTACTCAGCTCAGCACCCTGCTTAGGGAAAGGTGCCACCCACAAGCTGGGGCCACCCACTTACGTTCTTCTTGATTTTATTCTTAATTGTCTCGATGACGCCAGCCTCTTCACTCTCGCAGAGCTTCTCCGTGGTTTTTAGGTCATCGCACGCCAGCTGCATCTTCTCCTCCTCAAAGGTCATCATGGCGTTCTTCCAGGACAGAAAGGACAGATGACTCAGCAAGCATGAGAACCATGGAATGCCAAACTAGAAAAGCCATCTCAATTATGTAAGCTGAGACTGCTCGTTCGTTTCCTGGCTGCAACACTATTTGGCCAATGACTTACACATATTCCTAGCTGGCTCTTACCTCTTAAATTAACCCATTTCTATTAACCTGTGTATTAGCACGAGGCTATGGATTACCAGTAGGGCTCCGACATCCTTCTCCTTTGGCAGCTACATGGTATCTGTTTGACTCCGCCAACTCTCTTACTATATCTCTCTCTGGATTTTCCACCTGGCTTTACTCTAAGCCATTGACCAAACAGCTTTACTAATCAACCAATAAAAGCAACACATATACAGAAGGACATCCCACATCTCAATTACTCTCAAGTAAAAAGTTCACACTGTTACAGTACACACTAGTCATTAAAGAAACTATAATCGCGGTAGAAAATAAGACTTTAGATCTCAATTATGGATTATGCCAGCATGAAAAAGTATACGGAGGTGAATATCCTTGTAATTGTGTTTTATTCTTTTTAGAATTAAACACGGTAGAATATTCTCTGTTTTTATTCAAGTCCTATAACAGTGTCCCATACAGAAGTTCACTCCATACACTAATGGATCCCTGGCTCAAAGACTGAACAAAACACACTAGTAAAAGAACAGCTAGATGCCAGAGATGCCACAGGATTTTAGTGTGGTCTCCTGTAGCCCATGCTGACCTTGAAGTCAATATACAGATAAGGACGACCTTGAGATCTGACTCTGCCTTCAGCAGGAACCCTTGCACCTGGGAGAGAACTGAGGTCTTCTGAGCTGACAGGCAGCAGGGAGAGGACTCGCAGTTCTCTGGAGCCCTGGGGGGTCTGCTGTCTCTCTCTTCCAGTTCTCCTGAGGGTGGAGCTGACATTCTAGGCTCCTTTGCTATGACTCTAACTAACTTTTCCATTATGGCCAAATCAGACCTCAGTCCCTTTGTCCCAGCCACACTCTCCTCCCACCCACCCTTCAGACTGCTAAACTCTCAGCTTTGCTGTGACCTCTCCCTCCCTCCCTCCCTCCCTCCTTCCCTCCCTCCCTAAGAGTACTCAGCCAAGACTCTCTGTCTGTTCCCATTGCCTCCCTCGCAGTCACTTGGGTATATGACGGCTAATCTCAACTGTCCAGTTGATGAGCTAAGATCACCTGGGAGACAGATGAGGGTGGCTGGGGCAGGAGACCTACCCATTGGGTGTGGCACCACTCCCTGGGCTGGGACCCTGGATTTTTATAAAGCATTCATCATTCTGATTGTGACTATGCTGCAGTGTGACCAGCGACCTTAGGCTCCTGCCTGTGACGTCCTAACCACTAAGGACTGTCACTCAAACTGTGACCCGCCACTGTGACGTCCTAACCTCTAAGGACTGTCACTCAAACTGTGACCCGCCACTGTGACGCCCTAACCACTAAGGACTGTCACCTCAAACTGTGACCCGCCACTGTGACGTCCTAACCTCTAAGGACTGTCACCTCAAACTGTGACCCGCCACGTCTCTTCTTCTTTGGGTGCTTGTGACTGATGTTTTATCCCAGCCACAGGAAAATTAACTAAGACGGACACGTGTCTCAGTCTCCATCCAGAACGGTCTCCCCAGGGATGGAGCCAGCAGCCATACAAAGAGGGGGACTGCAAACTTTTGTTCCAACAGCCTGAGTGAAGCCCCGGCTTATTGGTCCTGGCCAAGGCCCCGGTAGGATTCTATGAGTGCCCACTGACTACTGCCCTTCTGTCTTCACTGTGAATTTTCTCTCCCTCTCCTCACTCAGCAGTTTCCACATTCCACAACTCTGGGATGATTGGTTTTGGTTTTGGTTTTGGTTTGTTTGTTTGTTTGGAGACAGGATTTCTCTGTGTAGTTTTGGAGCCTGTCCTGGAACTAGCTCTTGTAGACCAGGCTGGACAGAGATCCTCTGCCTCCTGAGCACTGGGATTAAAGGCATGCACCACCACTGCCCAGCCTATGATGATTTTTTAAATGATATATTTAAAATCAGTTTGTGTGACAAGCATTTCTGAAAAACAAAAGCGTTCAGCATCCTATATTGACAGCTGACTGTAAAAACTCCTCTGACCTCTCTCTCGAGCAGCAGTCCTGGGAAGTACTCGCTCACTGAACTCATCCTCCTGGCTGCTGTCACTCAGGGTAGAGCTAACCTTCCTTCCCCAAGGCTTTTCCTCTTGTCGCACGCATCTTAGTCTCTGAAGGACTTTCAGTCGGGAAAAATGTAACCCTCTAAAAATTATATATAAGCATTTTATTTTTAAAATTGGGGGAGAACGTCTATCTCACAGACATTGGTTAATGGGAAAAAACTTTAGGCTTTTCTACAATAGTGTCTACACAGCCGGCAGGCAAATGGTGTTAGTTTATATTATTTTATAGAATTTTTTTTTATATCAACTTACCAAAAAACTCACAAAGCTGGCTCCAAAACTCATTAGTGGACTATGATTTCTGTTAAAGAAACAAACAAAAATATTTTACTGGAATTCTTCTTTAAAAGCATTTGGTAAGATAGCATATATCATGCGAAGAGGTAGGGTAAGCAAGCAGATTCAGCCGCGTCGAGAAGTGGAAGAGGTGAGGTGTTCCCTAGCTCTACCACCTCGAGAAACTCCACCTCCAGTTCTTCAAGGCAAGGGAGGTCTTAGTGTTCAGCTAGGCCAGGCCTTAGTAAACTTTTAAATGTGGTCACCAAGGAGTTGACAGTAAACACAGAGACATAAACAGAGAGATAGGCTAACACTGCTAGATCATGGTCACAGAAGGGTGCTGAGCTGTGTTTAGTGCAAAGCTGAATTCAGACTTTACACACCAGGGCTGCAGTGGTGGTGCCTGCGGGCCTGCAAAACCAGCACTTGGGAGGCTGAGGCAGGAGGATCACCAAGGTTTCCCAGGCTAATTACAGAGAGAGACCCAACTTCAAAAACAAAAAACAAAATGGGATACACATGAAGGCAGTTTTATTGAGGAAAGATCAAAGGTGTCACCACCTGGCCTGAACTCTGAGACTCAGCACCCAAGGCAGAGAACACTCCCTGAGACACTGCATTCCCCACTGAGACACTGTCATTAGCCAATATTGTCGTAAGCCCAAGAGAAAGCCCAGCCAGTGACGAGTGAGTCAGAAAACATACAGGAACATAAAGTCTTCATTCAAACTAAAAACGAATGCAAAACCGATCTCTGTAAATTGTGTAAGGAAGAGAAAGGTATGTGCTCTTAAATGGAAAACAGCAAAAAAAAAAAAAAGTTACTAATTTTTCACCATGTAAATACATGGCCAGTAATTCCCCTGCTCAAATTTAGATTGTTCCTAACATGAAGCGTGTGTGTGCGTGTGACCCCTGTATGTGTGAACATCCACACCTCTGCTTGAGAAACATCCTACACGGACACCCTACATGAGACAGACGCCAGAGGAAGAGGAACGGTCAACACAAGCACATCCCCGTCTTCCTTGCACGGGCTGACGTGGAAGGGTGTGCTGCAGAGGGAGACAGATTGAATTTATGTGGAATGCTAGCCTGCTAGCGCTTTCGGCCATCTACTTTTTACTTCCGCCATCCTAGAGCTGCTGCCAGTTTCCTGTCCCCACTTAGAAGACACTTAAATAACAGCAGTGACTAGACCCCAAAGCGTAGCTGGGAGGTCTCTGCCCTGATCACACCGTCCTCCAAACACAAGCCTAGATGAGGCACAAGGTCCTAGCTCCGGATTTTGTCACCTGCACTCTGGCGTCTTACTCAGCAGGCAGTGGGGGGCAGGAATCAGTGAGGAGAGGGGACCCTGCTCTCAAGAACAGATGCATCTCAACACGGTGCTGGCCTGTGGTCCCACCCCCTGCCTGTACTTCAGCCACTAGCCACTGCTGCTTTTGCTTCATAATCTTGGCTAAAATTAGCTTCCCGAGAACCACAGGGATTAATTATTCATGGTACCAAGTTTTGCCCCTGTTATTCTACATCCATCTTATCATTTAAATGGAAAAAAATATTGATACCAGTCCAGCAGAGGCATTTTCTCTCCCTGAGGTCCTGTCCAAAGAGCACACAGCACGGGCCCTGCAGGCAGTTCCTGCTGCCCTGTCAGCCTCCCCCACAGCCCGGGGAGCGGCAGGGCTCAGTCACCCACTTTCTCTTCCTGCTCCACTCTGCCTTTGAACTTCACATACTTCAAATGACCAACATTAACTTATTTCATCTCAATTCTGGCCCCCACACATCTCTACACAGAACATGTCTTGGGAAGTTTAAAAAATGTCTCCAAAGATACTTTCTATATCTGATTACTGGAAGGGTTGAGGCAGACGGAAGCAGGGCTCCACACAGCTCGAGACTCATAGGAGGACCCCACAGTGGCAGGGAAGCCCCAGCATTCATTCGGAAACAGGTTATCAGGACTACAGACACTGGTAGGACGCTTGTCTATGACTCACGAGGTCCTGAGCTCCACCTCAAGCCCCTCACAGGCCAGGTGCTATGGCAAACATCTATGATCTCTGCACCTTGAAATCGAGGCGGGGAGATTGGGAGTTCAAGGTCATTCAACTACATGTAAATATAAATAAGTCATAAGATGAGCGTACTTTCTGGAGGGGAAGGGGAAGGAATGAGGGCAGAGATGAATGCTCTCGTGTTTACACTGTTCACAGACGAGACTCTGCAGTCCACACCAACAACAGCTGTGAAAGGAACCGAAGGAACCTATGTGTAAATCCAAGTGCACTCACACTGCTGCGGGTCAGGGGACACAATCAACAGACTTTAAGGTGTGCTAACCTAACAGGACATTCCTGCTATGGAATGTCCTCAGAGGCCACCCCACACGCCTCACCCTGTGTGTGTCCAGTGGCCATGTCCTTGCAGGAAGGTAGATTCTATTTTTCTACAACGGTTGGGACATAGTTTTGTGATACAAAAAGAAGCATGTTAAAAATCCATGACTTTATGCTAATTAAGAACTTCTTTTCTTTTTTATTTTATGCATATGAATATTTTGCCTGAATGTACTGTGTCTATGAACTGCCTGCATGCAGTACCCAAGAAGGCCACAAGAGAGCACTCGAGCTCATGGAACTGGAATCAGGGATGACTGTGAGCCACTGTGTGAGTGCTAAGAATTGAACCAGGTCCTTTGGTAAGGCAGCTGATGCTCTTACCCCGAAGCCAGTTCAGAATACAAACTGCAAGAGTTCATGCAAATGTCAGGTATTTTTCAGTCTTAGCGATGGACCTATTTCCTAGTTCTGTCCTCTACAAAGACTAGAAACAATGCTCACTTCCTAGGTGTCCACGCCCAGCAGCCCTGTGCACACTTGCACACTCAGCAACCTTCCTACACACACTGTGCCTCCTCCACGAACTAGCTGGTTCCAGATGAGATGCAGGAATAACCTGAGGAGCTCTGTCACAGCACAGAGTAAGGAAGTATGGGGGGTACTCTTCAAGGAGGTTCCCACTATCCAAAGAAGAAAACAACTCATTGTCCTTGAGGGGAACCGGGTGGAAACAGGGCAGCTTTAACCAAGCTAACTAACAATACTTTAACTAAAAGGAGGAAAAGTTTACTTACCAGTTGTGACCACACCCCTGACAGGAGCGACTGAGGGGAGAAAGAGTTTGCTCTGATTCAGTTTCAGAGGACACAAGTTTACCATTAGGAAGGAGCACAGAGGGGGAGGAGGGACTCACAAGTTCACCATCACAGAGGAGCACAGAAGGGGAGGAGGGACTCACAAGTTCACCATCACAGAGGAGCAGAGGGGGAGGAGGGACTCACAAGTTCACCATCACAGAGGAGCACGGAGGGGTTGACAACCCAAAGAGAACTGTGACAGAATGCTGAGCGTGGCCTCAACCAGTCTCTCTGCTTCCTGTCTCGCTGTGTGATCACCTGACCCTTACCTTGATATGCACCATGACATGAGGAAGAAACACGGCCGCACAGAACTAAACTGAGGCCAACGCTAGCTACCTCAGTCTTCCAAAACTGTGCGCAAAATAAACCTGTTTATAAGTCAGCCTGCCTCAGACAGTCCATTATAGAAGCCAGGACAACATGTACGATATTCTCCAAAACTAAAAGTTAGAATGCACACGCTCCCCAAAATGACATCTCTTGGAATCCACTGACAGGGGCTCCTTATCTTCATTTTACCACCAGGGTTCAGTTTCAAAAACTCTACCAGAGTGAAAACCAAGGTGGTTTTCTACCAAGGTGGAAACCTGTTGAGAATCCAAATGAGCATTTGTGGTCTGTTCCTATGCTGAACAACATGAAGAGGGACCCCTCTTCCAAGTTTCTCCAGGGTATTTCAATCCAGCTGAGGAGGGTCTGCGCTCACAAAGACAGCGGGGGAATTTACACATTGAATTTCTTTTCATTTTGAAACTAAAGTGTATTTTTATTTTGCGTGCATGAGTGCATAGGGTACAGGGGTTGCATGCATGTGTGGAGGTCAGTTCTCTCCTGCTTCAGCGAGTCCCCATGAACTCAGGTTGTTGGTTGTCGGCAGACACCATCTCTTGCCGGATCAGCGTGCCAGCCTTCCGCCTGCAGTGTGTGAGAACACTCCCCGCTGGCTGTGTCCAGGGAGCCCAGTGTCCTCCTGGGCTACACAAGACTCCATGTGCTCACACATTGGGAGGGCAGAAAGGTCATTTTGAAACATCCTTCTGAGAGCTTAACATTTTATGAATTTAGAACATTTTTAGAAAAAAATCAAAGGCCTGGAATTTTCCAGCCGTTTGAAACACGACTTTGAGTGATAAAATCTCCTTTGAGGCGGTTTACCCACACAGACACCTGACACTTATGCTCATTGATCTGATGGGAAAATATTCCCCTAGGCAATAAGTGTAAGGTGGGCGGAGGAAAATGACTCCACACATATGCTATGGCATACAAACACAGACACACACAACACGCATGTGTGCACTAATAATAAAGTACAACAATCAAAATAAGAAAATGAAAAAAGATCAAAGGTCAAAGTTTGTGCCGCAGCTAAGATGACCCAAGTTGGGTTCCCAGACCCACACCAGGTGGCTCACAAGCACCTGTAACTCAATTCCAGGACATCCACCGCTCTCCGCTGTCCCTCTTGGCCACTGCACTCACATGCAGAACCTACACAGAAACACATGGAATTATGTAATTAAAATAAAAGTAAAATCTTTTATAAAAAAATGAGTCAAGGAATGGGCATTTTTTTCAAAGATATATCAATGATCCAACAGGCAGGAACAGATGCTGAACACCGCTAACCATCAGGGAAATATGAACGAAGACAACAAGTTACCACCTCACACCCAGCAGGATGGCCACTAAGTAACCGGTTTTAAAGAGGACATGGAGGAACAGAACTCCGGCACTGAAGCAACTGGAGCCCGAAGATGCTATTAATAGCTATGGACAGAACTACGGACAGCGCTGTTCTCCTCCTTAGCTGCACTGTGAGTTTGAAACCAGCATGAGCTACAAGAGACTACGTAAATAAAGCAGTGGTAGGAAGCAGTTGAAGCTAAAAATGTTTAAAGTGCTTTAATGGAGAAGCAAAATATGTCAACAGCATAATCCAAAAGATACGCACAAAGAAAAGTAGAAATATTTGTTTTATGAGGCAGAGATTAAGGGTATTTTCTAATAATCAGGTAGTATTTATATATTTGTGCATACATATATGTACACACACACAGATATCTGAAACAACAATAATCAAAGAAAGGAGGCTCTCACCTGGAGAGTTGGTGTGGGCCCTGGCAAGGGTGGGAGGGGAAGGAGGAGCTGAAGGGAGGAGAGCGAGACAGAAACTGATGCATTCTAGTTTAATTAAACTATACTTAAAAATTAAAATAAGTCAAAGTGGAGGGGCTTAGCAGCCACGTGGACTCCCGCCCCTTACGCCCCTTTCAGAACAACACATCACTCAGGGCAGTGCACTGGCTCAACACACTCCTTTGGCCTCAGCGGTGGCCTCTGTAATCCTCAGCATTCGCCAAGCAGAACAGGAGGGTGGGTCCACAGCAGAACAGGCAAATCCTGCTCTGTGGGTGTGCGCTGCTTACTGGGGGCTAGCAGAACACTACAGGTTAAGAAGTAAGAACACCCTGGTGTGAGGTTTCACTCCAAGATATTTCCTATTTTTCTTTTCTTTTTAAAATTTAATTTATTTTTATTTCATGTTTATTGGTGTTTTGCCATGGGTGTCAGGTTGCCTGAATCTAGAGTTACAGACAGCTATGAGCTGTCATGTGGGTGCTGAGAATCGAACCTGGGTCCTCTGGAAGAGCAGCCAGTAGAGTACTCTTAACCATTGAGCCATCTCTCCAGCCCCCATATTTTTCTTTTTTAAAAAATATATATCTTAAATTATGTGTACACGATTGTCTGTGTGGGAACATGCATGTTTGAATGCTGATGCCCCTGGGACCCAGAAGAGGAATGCACACTGTAACTGCTGTGCTGGCTCTCCAGGCCGTCTGAGCATTTTATAAAAATTAAAGAAAATTGGTATGGGAGTCTCCTCTGTGTGCTGTGATTAAAGACACTGCCTTGGCCTGTTAACAGAGCAGAACTTAGGTAGGCGGGCAAACTGGACTGAATGCTGGGAGGAAGAAGGCAGAGTCAGAGGAGACCATGGAGCCGCCGCTGGAGACAGACGTGCTGAAACATTGCTGGTAGGCCACGACCTCGTGGTGATGCACAGATGAATAGAAATGGGTTAAATCAAGATGTAAGAGTTAGCCAATAAGAAGCTAGAGCTAATGGGCCACGCAGTGATTTAATTAATACAGTTTTGTGTGATTATCTTGGTTCTGGGCAGCCGGAACGAAAAAGCAGCCCCACCCCCACAACAGAAAATGATTCAGAGAGTTCTTTTTAAATTAGCTACAAGGTATTAAAAAATAATTTTACATATCTCCTTCAAAATAAAAAGGGAAGGAGTAAGGAAGCATGCCTTTCTCATGATTTCAGCTGAGTCTCATCTAACAAAATACCTATTTTAATATAAAATCTCCCTTTACTCTGCTGACTCCAGTCACTCTCCGGAATAATAATGGCCATTACGATGAGGAACTGGTGAGGTCAGCTCTAGAAGCTTTTGACCACGTCACAGCCGGTACTGAACAGAGCAAGCCTTCAAAGGTCTCAGAGGACCAACCCTGAGGCCCGACTGCACCCTGCTCAGCTAGAACCCGTGGTTCCTGGCCTGCAGGTTCCGTCTCTCTTGTCCTGCATCTCAAGCTCTCTGACTGGAGTGCAGGAAGCTGTCACTGTGCACAACATGGAGGCCTCTTCTCCATGTGAAGGTGGCACAGCGTTATTAGGGAAGGCGTGCGGACAGTGCCGCAGCGCTCGCCACATAGTGCCGCAGCTCTCGCCACTCGCCGGCTGCGGAGACTGCAAGGAAAGCAGGGGCATTTCCGGTCGGACAATCTGACAAGGCTTGCTGAGGGGAGCCTCTTGCCCGTGCTGATAAAGAAAAGGCACCTTGAAAGAGATGAGTGAAAAACTCCAGGCTCGTGAGCAGACAGGCAGCCCTGCCAGGCTTGATGAGGTTCCTCAGGCCTAGTTCTGCCCTACTTGGAGAAATGCCCCTAGAGAAGTCAGTAAGGACAGGACATCCTCAAAGCAGCTCAGGGTCTGAGCTCATCAGAAACAGGACTCATCTTCCGTACAGTCATTTTCATTCAGGGTTGAAGCTCTGAACAACCGAGGAAAAGGGGTCACCTAGTAGAGCAGCTTGCTGGTAAGTCTGACAACTTGAGTTCTGTCCCCAGGACTGACAAGGTAGAAGGAGAGAACCAACTCTGGAAGTTGTCTCTAACCTCACAAGCATGGTATGTCCCACACTGCTAACACAAGACGTAAGTAAAAGGAATGAAAAAGAAAAGTCTAAGCCAACAGCATAAAGAACAGCAGCCCATCTTCTACGGCAGCTAAGAACATGCAATATAAGATCCACTTAAAGGAATTTTCCTAACTTAATTTTTAGTAGAAAAGTATTCAAATGGAAAAACCCAATCTATTTCTGAAAGTTCTCGGTTTCAAATGCTCCCAAGGCTTCTTTTATATACTAGCATCTCCAAAGCTCTCACAGCTGGACACGCCCTGGGAGATGTCCCTGCTGAACCATGCTGGAGATCAGATGAGAAAATGAAATATGAAACCACCTCGATGATCATTCCACTCTCTCTGGTGCCATCCTCCCAGCAGGGCTGAGAGTCAGGAGCACACAGATAACTCTGAAGCCTGAGCGCGTCACCAACCCACTTCCTACAAATCCATGACCAACTTCTGCTGAGGGTTCAAATGCCGGCTCCAGGCTAGAGTGTACTGCAGCTAACAAAAACGTCTGACCTGCACCGGGTTTGACCTGCAGTACCACGTAAGCTGGGCAGGACTATTCACACCAGCAAGCCTCACCCTCAGAAGGAGTTCAAGGTCATCCTTGGCTACGGTAGAGTTTTGGAGACCAGACTAGGATACATGAGACCTGTCTCAAATAATAAGACATATAAAATGATGTTAATTGTTTCCAAGCCCAGTGGTTAGGAGGGTAATTAAGAAATCAGACCACTGGGGGAGAAAAGTTACCAACAGGCTTTTCTAGTGGTGGAAGCTGCCAGGCAAGGGAAGCCCTGGGTGTGGCAGCGGCAGGACCGCTACAGAGTAACCAACCTCCCTGACTAGCTGAGACTACTCCAGAGGAGGGAACTCATGCCTGAAACAACCCTGGTCAAAATCACACAGATGGGGTTCTGGTAGGTCTTTAGGAAATACTACTGTTATTTTCTAAATAATCATGCTGTCAAACTGCTTTCTCAATGTTTGTGCTTGTATCCACAACTACAGCTACTCTTAATCTTGGTTCTGAGGGCTTCTTTTTGCAGTGGGCATCAGTGCAAGTCAATACACTGACTCATAACTGGCCAAAGAAGATTTGAATATTGAGTGTTCAGCCTAAATGGGCATCTATATCAAACCTATCCCCCAAGGTTCAGAGAACATTGGAGAGAGATGGCAGATAAATCTTAAGAGATGGGGTGTGTATGTGTGTGTGTGAAATGACAAGGCCGTTGCATGCATCAACTCACAGGAGCTACGAGAAGAAGCAATCAGCATTCCAAGATGGATATGGAGAAGCTCATGAGCTCCACCCTAGTGAAGAACAATTGGCTGCTGGAAGAGAGGGAACCGCTTTTCTTCCAGTGCACAGCCACTGGGAGCTGCCCGTGCTCCTATAGGATGGCCCAATACACATGTGCATGCAGACAGCATTAGCTGGACTCAGTGGATATCAAAAAGAGGAGAATGAAGACGCGAAGGTTGGAGGGGAGTGTGGGGGTCATGTACAATCAGGATCCCTTGCCCTGGAAACAGGGAGGTTGATAGAGTGTAGCAGGTTAGCCATGAGAGGATATGGAAAGCAGGGTAGGACTGACATTATCCCATAGAGAACCAGGATAAGGTAACCAGACGCCTGGAGGGTCCACTCCACAGCTGGGCGTGAATGCTCTGCCAGCGCCTTGGTCAGCAAAGACTCTAGATGAACCAAATCATCTAGACAACAGTTCTGATCAGCATGCTCCTGCAGTGTGCACAGTGAGAAGTAGTCACCTTGGTCACGCATCAGCACAATGCTGGTGGAATTATACCTGTAATCCAGGCCTCACCTGTAATCCTGACATCACCTGAATCCAGGCCTCACCTGTAATTCTGACCCTCACCTGTAATCCTGATCCTCACTTGTATTCCTGGCCCCACTTATATTACTGGCCCTCATCTGCAATCCTGACCTCACCTGCAATGCTAGCTCTCACCTGTAATTCCAGCCCTAAAATGTAAGCCTGACCTCACCTGTAATCCCAGCCTTCACCTGTAATCCTGACCCTCACCTGTCATCCTGACCCTCACCTGTCATCCTGACCCTCACCTGTCATCTAGACCCTCACCTGTCATCTAGACCCTCACCTGTCATCCGGACCCTCACCTGTCATCCTGACCCTCACCTGTCATCTAGACCCTCACCTGTCATCTAGACCCTCACCTGTCATCCGGACCCTCACCTGTCATCCTGACCCTCACCTGCAATCCCAGAGCTTGTGAGCCCGAGTTCCAGCCAGCTGTGCTACAGTGTGTTTCAGGTCACCCTGAGGCTTCAGACAGAAACCACCTCAAAAACCCCAACACTAAGAAACCAAATTCAAGGTTTAAACAGTGTTTTCACAGAGAATATATTCCACAAAGTAGAACAAAAAAATGTCCTTTTTTTTTTTTGCCTACACAGTCAACCCTAGACTGAAAACAAGTCTTGCATTTAAAAAAAAAAAAAACCCTAGACTGAAAACAAGTCTTGCATTTAAAAAAAAAATCCATTTCAGCAAAAGGAAGAGAGAGGCTGGAGAGTAGCTAAGATGGCTTGCTGCTCTTATAGAGAATGAGTTCAGCTCCCAGCACCCACATCAGGCAGCAACAAGCATATGTACTTACATGTACTTATATATACACATACATATATCTGTAAAAATAAACCCTAAAAATGGAAAAAATGTGCAAAACAGCACTGGCTGCTGTGGAAGCAGCATCTTACAAGAGAAAAGCTTCCTGTTCACACGGCTCTATAATGCCTCTGTTTGCTTACCAAATTTGATGGTTTGTTAGAGGCACGCAAATCATTAAATGGCATATTTTAAATTTCTGCTGTAGCAGAGGTACGATCAGAGCAACAAGTCACACCTGCAACAGAGATACGGAGAGATGGGACCTGACAACAGGGTGACTCAAAGCTCTGCGCGCCACGGTGTGCCTCTCTGCGCGCCACGGTGTGCCTCTCTGCGCGCCACGGTGTGCCTCTCTGCGCGCCACGGTGTGCCTCTCTGCGCGCCACGGTGTGTCTCTCTGTGCGCCACGGTGTGCCTCTCTGCGCGCCAAGGCTGTGCCTCTCTGCGCGCCAAGGCTGTGCCCCGGGCCGATCACAACCATGGCTGAAAGAGTAAGGCAGTGCTGTCTTCCACGTCCCCCATTACCTCCTGCTACTGGCCCTGTTTTTACTACAACATTATTAAGCTTTCTAACAATATGTGACGACTCTAAACCCTAGCTGTAGGCAGTATTTCCTTCTTTGGTTGTTTTAGTAAATTATCAAATTAAACCACAAGCGTGTGGAGCTGGTTTTGCTGCTGCCACAACGCACACTGGGTTTCCTATGTGCCATCTGCTTCCCTGCCCCCAAATACACCAGGGCTGGCAAAAGCAAGTGATAAAGGTGCTGGCTGCCAAGCCTGAGGACCTGAATTCAATCCCAGCATCTATGTGGCAGAAGAAGCATTTTACTACCACAGTTGCTGTGATTTCCACACGTGTGGCACATGCACACCCATGCAAATAATTAAAATGTAAAAAAGGTTTTTTAAAAACATGGTGAAAGAAAGGAGAAGAAGAAAGAATGGGAAAGAAAGGGAAGGGGGAAAGAAAAAAAAGCAACACTGTCAATCTAATGTGCATATTATTATGACTTTTCTAACAAGTTATCATTTGTTCTAAGCACACATTCAAGTTAGTATGTTATATATCCATAAATCTTCACATAAAAATTGAGATTTTTCTAAAGTTAATTTTTTTTAAAGTTTATTTTTTTTAGGTTTATTTATTTATTTATACAACATTCTGCCTCCATGTATGCCTGCACACCAGGAGAGGGCGCCAGATCTCATTACAGATGGTTGTGAGCCACCATGTGGTTGCTGGGAATTGAACTCAGAACATCTAGAAGAGCAGCCAGTGCTCTTAACCACTGAGCCATCTCAAAGTTTTAAACACATGAAAGCAATGCCAAAAATCCAATGTACCCAAGAAGCTATATTAGGAGAGAGCTACACATGTCAGTAAAACATCAGTCAGACTGTATGAGGCAAAGATCATGGGCCAGGTGTGGTAAGGAACACAAGGAACACCTTTATTCCCAGCACTCGGGAGGCAGAGGCCAGATTGTTCTATACAGTGGGTTCCAGGCCAGTCAGGGCTACATACCCAGACCCTGTCTCAAAAACAAAACAAACAAACAACAATTTGCAAAACAAAACAAAATCAAATTATTTGGAGCAAAAAGAAAGCACATTCATATAGACTTCACTTCCTGCAGAAGTGTGGGTAGCACGTCATCCCCTCCCCGCCCCCTCCCTGTATACATTCAAATGTGTGCCCAGAACACTTGCTGTGACGGTGAGAATGAAAATGGATACAGAAAGAGGAGACACTCTCTCCCTCCCTTATTCCCTTCCCCCTCCAAAGTTCCTGACTATACCCTAAAGAAATGAAATTCCTGAGAGCATACTCTAAAGAAATAAAATTCCTAAGAAACAACCATTCTAAGCAAAAGTTTTTACTGCATGATATCATATGGAGTTCCAGAAATAAGAGTAAAGTGAGAAAAAAATCATTTTTACACAAATTAAATACATTAACCTAAATTATCACTCAGCTATTCATTAAAAAAAAATCTTAACTAAGGGAACGCTCGCTCACTCTACTCTGTTTGAAACGGCAGAGTGTAAACCGTGTGACCTGGTCCCAGAACTGTGGGCTCACCGGCGAGACCTCAGTCTGACGGAATGACAGACACCCGATGGACACACAGCAAGCCTGAAAGGAAAGACAATCTCAATCTCAATGATAATTATACTAGTCACTTGTCACTATGGCCGTTTAAAACTGTAGATCACAAAACAGCGCATACAAAATGATAAAACATATGAAATGATCAGAAAAGCAAACAAGAAAAATGTCTGTGAATAGCGCCGTTACAGGTGATTTTCCACGGTGTTAAGGGCAAATCCGCAGTTAAACCTATGTTATCTATTTTCTTATGTGATGTATCACAAATTCTGTTTTGGAACTCTATGTGCCAAGGACTATTTGAGGCACTAGAATAAGGGCTCTTATGGAGTTATTTTTAAACTGCCTGTCACCTTATTTGCAAATCTAGCTTTCTAATTAAACTGTTAAGTAGGGGCTGGAGAGATGGCTCAGAAGGTAAGAGGACCCAGGACCCACATGGTAGCTCACAACCTCTGTAGCTCCATGTTTCAGGGAGCCTGATGTCCTCTTCTGGCCTGTGGTTCACTGACACCCATGCAGACGAAGCACCCATACACATAAAAAAAAACTTTCAGAAGTACTTATGATTTAATTATATACACAATTAAACTTGCAGTGTAATAAAGGAAGCACAACTGCATTTATGGCAGGAACCTGCACCCGTACCCATGTGGAGTTTAAATATTAAAATTGGTTTGAAGAAGCAGGCAGCCCACTGCATGCTCTCCCAGTGATGACATAATCCTAATCGCAAGGAGCCTGGGGGACAAACTGTTCCATTTTCAGTGCATGAGTCAGGCAGCAGGAAGATGTCCACAGCTCAGAACACCATCATGTGGTACACACAATTGCACGGGAACCTGCTCACCACCCTGCTACCAAGATGAACGCTCCTTCGGTAAGGGAAGTCCTTTATGAACACACTGACAGGTAAGAATGCAGCCAGGGTCCAGCATCCTTGAAGAGTGTGCTGAGCACTATTTTCCACGGTCCAAATCCGACTGTGACGACAGCTATCAAGGCAATGAAAGGGCACAGAGGCAAAGGACAAGGCCAAGCTTCTGGGGTCAGAAGCTCTCAGGTCAGAAGTTCCACTATCTGGAAGTGGTTTGGATGCAAAATGTCCCAGGTAGGCTTATGTGTTGGTACACACGGTCCCCACTAGGTGGCGCTGTTTAAGGAGGTCAGGTCCAGCTGCAAGAAATGGATGGATAAGAAGTGGATACTTTAGGCTCCAGCCCAGTTCCTCTCTCGGCCTAAGCTTTGCTTCTGGATTCATGGAGATATGGGGAGTCCCATACATATGCTCCCACTAGATGAACTCTACCACGTCTTCCTCACCAGGAAGGCTGTATGCTTGCAAACTGTGTCCTGGTTTGAGGAGTGGTCCCACTGGTTAATATATTTGAATGCCTGGTCATCAGGACGTGATAGAGAAAGATTAGGAGGTGTGGCCTTGTTGGAGTAGGTTGGCTTTATGGAGAAAGTGTGTTACTGTGGGGTAGGCTTGGAGGTTTCTGAAGCCCAAGCCACACCCCATGTCTCTCTCTTCCTGCTGCCTGTGGATCTGTATCCAGAACTCTCCAGCATCATGTCTGCCTGTGTGCTGCCATGCTCCCTGACCCCTTCTTTTATAAGAGCTGCTGTGGTCATGGTGTCTCTTCATAGCAACAGAACACTAAGACAGAACTCTAACCCAGACTCCCTCCAATAGGGTGTTTTGATGTGGGACACCCTTCTGTATACATGTTGCTTTTACTGATTAATGAATAAAACTGCTTTGGCCTATGGAAGGGCAGAATATGGCCAGGCTGGAAGAGATATAGAGAGTAAATAGGCGAAGTCAAGGAGATTCCATGTAGCTCCTGAAGGAGAAGGACATGCTGGGTCCTTACTAGTAAGCCACAGCCTCGTGGCAATACACAGATTAATAGAAATGGGTTAATTTAAGATGTAAGAGTTAGTTAACAAGAAGTCTAAGCTAACAGGCCAAACAGTGTTGTAATTAATATAGTTTCTATGTGATTATTCGGGTCTGGGTGGCTGGAAATGAAAGAGCAGCCTCTGATTACAAAATGGTACCCACTGTATGGGGCATGGAGTCACATAAGACCTAAAAAAGCTTAAATTTAAAAAGCCCTTCTAGAACCACAAAAACAGGAGTCAATTGGCAAGCAGAGGCGCAATTCTTTTCAGAGAAGGCTTCCTGATTCATCATTAGCAGCAAAAACTGTGTGATTTCTTTAAGATCCTGCTTGCTAGCTCATGCTGGTCCCTTTATGGAGCACTTAAATGGGGTCTGTGAGCTAAACTGCTTAACGGCAACAGAGACCCACAGCGTCCCTGGAGCTGGGGTGCTGAGCATGCCTCCCCCATGTTGGACTGGGTGAAGCAAACAGGCAGGGCTATGGAGTTTTCTTTGAATTTTTTGACTGCAGAGAAATACTTGATTCTGGAGGCTGCTAAGTTAAACCAACATAAAGGTATCTTGACTTCAAAATTTGAGTCTAAGGATATGTTACTTTGGAAAAGAGGTTCTGTTTTTGTTTCCACGGAGGATGAGAACCTGTGGATTCCTTCCAGGCTAATATGATTTGATGGAACAAGACCCTCCCGAAAGGTCTCTGTGAACCCCTAAAAATACTTTGCCCCAATAAACAGCAGGAAGCAGTTTGGAGAAAACTATGCCAAAATTCCCAAACTTCCTTTAAAAAAAAAAGGGGGGGGGATAATAGAAGTGACATATGCAGATTGCATTTCAGAAGCAAATACTTGCACCCATGTCTCTCCACTAACTCCACAATCCTCAGACCTCATTTCTTTCCTGAATTCAACCAATTTTATCTCAACACTTCACTGAAAGAAACGTCGCTGGCAGGCTCATTTTCAATTAACAATTACACAACCTTTTCCTGTAAACTCCAGTTCCTCTTTGTGTAACTGTCATGTGCACAGCAAGGAATTTAGAAGGCAGCCCTGAAAAATACAGTACTACCATTTCAAAAGGATGTGTTCGACTGTCCACACGCGCGCGCATGCGCACACACAAAATCCAGTTGGCCAATCGTGACTCTCTTAAATCTCTGGATTAACCAGTATTAGAGGGAGAGAAATAGACGCCCTTCACCTAGTCCGTGCTCAGTCTGGCTGGCTCCCCTGCTTCCTGGTTAAGCTCCATGCTTACTCTAGAGATCATTCACCAAAGTATTTGTGCCCATTGTCCTTGTGCCTGCAACTGCACACCTCATTGCTTACTATCCATAGATGCAATCAGGGGCAAAATGTTAGCGTGCAAAAAATAATTACAGGCTTTGGGAAACTTTAAAAGGGCAGATAGCTTTCAAAGCAGCTCTAGGGTTAGAGGGAGATGGAGGAAACTGAGAGACTTGCAAAACCACTTACAGGATCCTGCTCCCAGAATCTGGGGAGTGTTGGGTGTAACTTCAGACCAAAAGCAAAGTGGAAAATCTACCCACAAACTCAGAAGAGAAAGGCACTGGCCCTATCTCAAAAGTCACAACAAAAGGCTTACTGGCTGACTGCTTCAAGTGGCTTTGAAATGTGGCAATTGCTTGTGAGAAGAGGGTCTCTAGCGTGCTCGGGCACACTCAAATTCTCTAATGACATAACTACACCCTTCACATTTGCTCTGCTTCCCATGTCCTTTTTTCTCTTCCCTTTCTGTCTGAAGGACAGAACCATCAGATGGTGACCTGGAGCCTCAAATCCTCCTGCCCCTGGAAATTGCCAAGCAGAAACCCAAAAGGAAGTGTCACAGATCTAAGCCTTTTCCTGTGTGTCTCTGGCCCAGGCTCTGGCAGCTGCTTCCCGGCTTCCATGCTTACATGTGCACAGCCACTAGAATTGGTAAAACAAAACAAAAACTTTAAAAAAATGTATGAATTGTCTTGGGTGGGTGGGGGTGGGAGATAGTTCTTCCCTTCCACTCTCTGGGTGCCGAGATTGAACTAGCATTGTAAGGCTTAGCAACCTATACCTGCTGAACGACCGAGCCATCCTGGGATCCAGAATTAGCGTTCTAAAATCTAACTCTTACATTTATATTACTCTCCTACTAAAAACCATCCAAGTTTCCTACTGCCCAAGGGAGAAAGCTACAAACTGGTGGCTCTGCACATAGTAAGACCCCACCTAATCAACACATGTCAGCTTCTTTCTCCCTTCAACACACAGCCATCTCTGCAGTCACCTGGCTGCTTCATCCTGAACAAAATACAGGCCTGGCTCAGTCTCTAGGCAACTCCTCTGTGACACCTCCATTTCCAGGGCCCTGGGTCCAAGTTCCCCATGCATGAGTGACCCCAGAACTGAACTGTTCTGCGCCTCAGCTTCTTCCTCTGCAAACTGGGGAGATGACAGCACCCACCTTCCAGGTTAACAGGGTGAACACTGTGAATAAGAACACTCAGTGAGGAGATCCTCCAAAAGTGCAGGTCCCTGAGTCCCTGCATCTGTAAGAGGAATTGTGTCCCCTCCCCCATATTCCTAATCCCCAGGGTGGCTGTATCTGAAGATGAAGCTCTTAGGAAGGAACTGAGGTCATAAGAGCAGCATCCTGGTAGCTTTGGGACCGGAAGAGATGGTCCTACTCTTTGTCTTCACGCTGGTGTGTTGGGGGCTACAGATCCCTGGCCCCTTGACTTTCTTTGCCTGCAGCTGCTCTGAGCACAAGACCTTGCTTTACAGCTGCTCTGAGCACGAGACCCTGATGGCAGGCTGATGAGTCTGCAGCTGAAAGACCCAGGAGCTGGGCGCGGCTAAGGATTTCTATAGAAGCTGCCCCTGAGCACAATAGAGGGGCACTGGCATTCTTGTATCAAGAGTGACCTATGTCTCCATCCCTGTCTCTCTGTGTGTCTCTGTCTCTGTGTTTGTCTATGTGTTTTTAAGTCTCAGCTTAGTTCCCAGCTTGCTCAACTGGTCCTGTAGTGACACGGGAGCTACAGGACCATTTCGGGTTTTACACTGGTTCTCAGAGAAAAGAACACATAAGCGCTCGGCGAGAAGTTGGCCAAGGAGGAGAGCTGTCAGGAGATCCCAACCATGCTGGCTCCCCAAGAGCCTCCAGGGCTATTGGGTAATAAATCTGCTTTCAAAGCCACCCAGTCTTGGACATCTCATTATGGCAGCCCAAGCTACCTAATGTGCTCACTACTTTTCTTGTGACGTGACTCGATTGAAGTATACACTGTGTGGCTCTTTTGGGTTTTTGAAGGCAGAGAAGGAGTCTGATGTACTTATATTTCTTACCAGATGATCTTGACCCAAATAGATAGTCAATAAATATTTAGCTTAAAAATAATGTTGAAGTTTTAATTTTTGAAACAAATATATATATTTCTATAGAACCAGATTTTGATTTTTTAAGTGTGCATGTATGTGTGCTTTTCAGGAAGATGTTGATGTGCCCCTGAGTGCAGTGCCCAGGGAGGCCAGAAGAGGGCATTAGACCCCCTGAAGCTGGAGTTTGCCCAGCTCTGAGTTGCTATGTGGGTCCTCTGCAGGGACAGCGAGCACTCCTCCTGCTGGGCCAGCTCTCCAGCCCCCAGGTTTGGAATTGTAAGGGATAAATTTTGTCCCCCCCATGCTTATGTAACCTATTCCAGGGACACAGTTACACTAAACAGAGGGGCTGTTTTTTATTGCTGGAACCATATTGACCCCAGGCTGATGACCTACATTCAGGAAAGTCTCAACAAACAAACCAAAAAATCCTAAGTTGCCCGAAGGAAAAAAAAAGAACTAAATGTCTTCCTTCTTGGCCTAATTATCATATCTGTCTACACAGAAGAAGAAGAAGAAGAAGAAGAAGAAGAAGAAGAAGAAGAAGAAGAAGAAGAAGAAGAAGAAGAAGAAGAAGAAGAAGAAGAAGAAGAAGAAGTCCCTTCCTGATCTCCCAGTGCTCCCAGTTCACAACAGCCCTGGGGCCAATTTGACTTGAATACTACTTTATATTTGTTACAAGTTTCATGAGTTCATAGTTCAGCGAGTCCAGTGTCCAAGTTATAAATTGTTAATAACAAAATATTAAAATGGCCAATAAACAGTATGTAGAATGACTAATTAATGTAAGGATTAAAACAATTGAGAGATATCAGTCTGTACTTTCACCTAATTATACTGATTAAACCGTTTAGCTGCAAAGCTTACATACCGCTTACGAATCCCACAGGAGGTTTTTCTATCATAAAAACAATCCATACATCCAAATCACTGGGGACTGTGTGGCACACACAATAGGACCCCTGTTTAAAATACACGTAAATTACTAAGTACCTAGAGTGGGGAGCCATTAAGAAAGTTCAGAGGGCACAGTGAGCAGAAGTCAGGACTGCAGAGCTCAAGAACAGTCGGCAGTGTGCACTGTGTTAGAGATAACAGCCTTGCCTTGCACATGTCCTGGTTTTCTTTGTTGTTCCTGGGACAAAACACTCAGACAAAGCCACAGGAAAAGAAGTTTATTTGGCTCATAATTCTGGATTACAGCTCATCACTGCAGGAAAACCAAAGGCATCAGAAACTTGAGACTACCAGTCAGAGCACACTCAGATTCAAGAGCAGGGACAAAAGGATGCAGGCACATCTGGCCTCACCTACTTGATCCACTCTAACACAGTCTAGGCACTCCTGCCTAGGGATTGGTGTCTCCCACGATGGGCAGGTCTTCAAAACACAATTAATGTAATCAAGATAAACCCTCACAGGTGTGCAAGGCTAACCCGCTCTCTAAACAATCCAGTGTCTGACAACTGAAACTCATCAACACGGTAACATCCTAAAAAGAAGCAAACAGGCTTAAAATATGCCATTTATCATAACAAATGAGAAAATTATAATTATTCTGTGTTTTCAGGAAAAATCACAAAACCCTAAGGCTGCAGGTAACATTACACACAATGGTGAACAACTGAGAAGTGGGCCAAGCTAAGCGGCAGACTAGGGATTTCATTACTATTCCACAGAGCATTGGAGCAGGAGTCAGGACAAAAGGGCAAGAAGCAGAAACGAAAGGCATTCAAACTGGAACAGGATGAAGTTACTGCTCTTCACAGATGACAAGATTTTAGGTGTAGAAAACCCCAACATTCCACAAAACTGATGGAACTAATAAAAAAAATCTAACAAATTGCAGGATATGAATAATATAAAAATCAGTTGCATTTATTTATACTGACAATAAAAAACACCTTAAAATGTTAAAAATAATCCCATTGACTTTAGCACCAAAAAAGAATAAAATACTTAACCAACAAAGTGAAAAATTGCACACGGCAACCTAGGAAACATTTCTGAGAGAAATTCAAGGAGTCAGCATGAGGGGATGGAGGTGTCCCATATTCAGGGACTGAGGGGATGGAGGGGTCCCATATTCAGGGACTGAGGAGATGGAGGGGTCCCATATTCAGGGACTGAGGAGATGGAGGGGTCCCATATTCAGGGAGGAGAAGATTTCATTTTGCTAAGATCTCAGTATCACCCAGAGCAACCTAGAAATTTAACGTAATTGCTGCTATAATACCAATGATATATTTTTGAAAAAAAAATTCTTAAAATTAATATGGAATCTCAGACTCCAAACAGTCAAGAATAATCTTTAAAGGACAAAACTGACTGTCACAGACTTCCTGACCTTAAAACCCCCTACAAACTATAGTAATAAACAGCAGTGTAAAGACAGACACACAAAACCATGGGGTAGAAGAAAATTCCAGAAATAAATGCATATGGCCAAACAATGTTCTACAAGGAAGCCAACACTATTCAACTGAGGACAGGATAGTCTTTCATTTTAACTGGGGTTGGGGGGGTCATGGAACTCACTGTCTAAACCAGGTTGGCCTTGAACTCAGAGATCTACCTGCCTCTGCCCGGAGTTAATCCTAATTTATCACAATTGCTGGGATCACAGCAAGGAAGGGGACTCCTTTCAACAATGCGTGTGAAGGCCAGAGGTTAACACTGGATGCTGTTCCTCAGGTGCCAGCCTCCTCTTTTCTTTCTTTTTCTTTTTAATTGTTTTTAAAGTCTTTCCCTAGTACTGGAACTCACTAAGCTGGCCCAGATGGCTGCTGACCCGCAGGAACCCTCCTGTCTCTCTGCCTCCCGGCCCGGGATTGCAAGCACGCACCATCATGCCCAGCCTTTTACATGGATGCTACCAGGGAACACACTGAGGTCTTCAAGCTTGCACGGCGGTGGATCACCAGTCAAGCCATCTCCCCAGCCCACAGTGAGCGTTTATTAACCGGCCCCTCATTCTCTGTCTCCCCCTGACAGTTCCAGTGAAGAGCGGCAGTCTACTGCATGGCTAGAAGCCTCCCAACTTTCAGGTCCTCTCAAGTTTTACTGATTTGAATTCGATTATTGCTACATACTGGTGGGCATTTAGAGTTGCTGCTACATTCTGAAAATAGTGCTAGAGATTAAATAGTCAATTATTTATTTTCCCTAATATCATTAACAGGTACAAACACCCTTCAAATACATTAGCATTGGTTCCTGCTTCTTCTCTCCCTTAGACCTACAGGTAAGAGGATGAGCGCCTCAGCCATGTCTATTCTGTGCTGTGAGCACAAAGGTGGCACTCCTGAGTAGCCTGCAAAGGTGACAGCCAATCACATTTGTCAACTAGCCGCAGGCCTTCCAACCGATCTCAGAACTGTTCAGAGAGTAACGGGATTGGAGCTGGGGACGTGGCTCAGCGGCTCAGAGCTTGGGATGCTTTCCCCCAAGACCTGTGCGGTATGGAAAGCACCATGTGATAGCTCACAACCATCCATTACGGCAGCACGAGGTTGATCTGATGCCGCTCTGGCCTCCACGGGCACAGGCATGCATGTGGTACACATCCAGACAGATAAAACACCCATATGAACAAAATAGTAAAATAAAACTAAAAATTTTAAAAATCAACAAAACTGATCAAGGTATTTTCATTATTTTTTAATCTTTAAAATACAAAATGGTTCGTTTATTATGTGTGGCAGTAACTATAAATGGTAAAAATGCTTTTATAGTTAAAATATCCATCTGCTGATGTGAGGAATCCAAACACTAATTCATTTTAGAAACCCATTTAGACCTTTTGGAAAGATCTCTCTCTCTCTCTCTCTCTCTCTCTCTCTCCAAAGTGAAGCTAGACACAGCATGATAAATTTTGGTACATTAGTTCCTTGTGAGAAAGTCTGAGTTTTGTAGGTGTCTGTCCCTCACTCAGACTTTCCTTGTAGACCATTTCACCAGCATGGGTCATGAATTTGAGCTTACTTCGTTATTCTGAAGGTCCCTCCACCATAATTTCCTAGGCCTTGAGCGCTCTGTGCTGAATTTTCACAACTAAAATTCTTCTATTCAGAGGGAGCTCCCTGTTTCACCGCTGTTGAAATAGGAGCGGCGGGGCTGCGTCCCCAGCACCCCAGCCGCCTGGCTAGCTTATGCCCAAAATAACAACACACAAACTGTATTCTTTTAAACACTGCTTGCCCATTATATCCAGCCTCTTCTCGGCTAACTCTCGCACCTGGACTAGCCCATTTCTAATAATGTGTGTAAGCACCCCAAGGTGCTCTTACCGGGAAGATTCTAGCCTACGTCCATCCTGGGTTGGAGCTGCCTGGGAGAGCGGAGCCTGGCGTCTCTGCTCCAGAGAGCAGAGCAGAGTCTGAGCTCACTTCCTCTTCCTCCCAGCATCCTATTCTGTTTACTCCTCCCACCTATGTTTTAACCTATCAGGGCCAGCCAAGCAGTTTCTTTATTGCTTAACCAACGAAATCAACAGATTGATATATGACACTCCCACAACACACCGCCCTCTCAAAGATTCAGTCTAGAGCCGGGGCATGAGAGGAACTGTGCAACTGGCCCGTGTCCCTTCCTTCGTGTTAGTTTATCAGTGGTAATTTTTCCAGAACAAGAAAGAACCTCTAAGGTGACATCTCCGTAGTAGCAACTTGAGATGACCATGACGGCCCCACAACCCTTCTCTCATTTTACCACTTTACTTTTCTGTGTTGTTTTAAGGGGATGATTGCTAGCTCACTCTGTAATCTTCATAATTCAAGCTAATGAGGGTGTCGTCAATCATCAGTGTAGAACTAGCAGAAAGAAAACCATTTGGATGGCATACGCGGTTGACAGCTGAGGCGAATGGCATTTCGGATGTAAACAACACTCAGTCTTCTGAGCAATTAAGCCAATGTGAAACAGACTATGCTGTGAATCTTAGTTACTGCCGACCAGTATGGGTCTCCAGGCTGGCTCAGGAGTCTAGGGTCCTAGCCCACCCACACCGCCTGGTGAACTCAGCCTCTCTGCTGGCCTCAAGCAGAAGAGAGCAGGGCCTGCAAGCCAGGGGGCTGCCAAGTGCTTTTCTTGATATCACAGAGATTTCCCTGTTCAAAATGAGGGATGGAAATTAAGCCACCCAAGCCTTTAATGGTGACTCTTCCTATGGGGAACAACCCTGAAGAGGCCACAGAGCGAGATTTTACTTTAATCCAAATGCTTTTTTAAGGAATCTCTATCATTCAGTGAATTCAACTTGAACATGAATGCAAAATGTGTGTGTTACTCCCAGATCATGTTGGAACTGCACTACAGTCTCACTAATGGTGAGGCCAGAGGGTAAAATCTGTGAATATGTGTGTCCATGACGGTTATCTTACAGCGAATGATTCACACGAGTCAAAGCCCAGGGGAACCTGGCCAGAGCTGAGGCAGAAAAGTACAGCCGTGTGACAAGCAGCAAGCTGTCACTCACTGGGAGTGGAGTCACAGCTAAGAAACAGGTTTTCCTAGAAAAGCTCCACCCCCCAAAAAAGCTGATGAGCAAGGACGCCTGCAGGAACACGGTGGGCAAACACGCAGCTGTTGTCACACTGGGAAAGCAGAGGACACACTGTAGTATGGGGCCCTCTCAGTTGCCTCTAGACACAAGGACAGTCACCCACAAGGATCCTGTCCTATTTCCCCATGACAAAATGGTCCTTTGGGCTATGTAATCTTTAGAAAAATGTGCCTTCGTTTCTGAAGATGTGGGCCTTAAAATTTTAAAAACATGTTTTTAATTTGTATAGTAGATATAATAAAAAGCTCACTGGATTCCTGGAAAGGATACAGATTGGTCAACACCCTGCAGTTCACAGCTAGGAAGACTTGGGTAATCACACGGAAGAGGCCTGGGACCCAAAGGTGAGTTCTGCAGTGGGTAAGACAAAAGGAAGGGCCCTTGATGGCTCTGAGTGTACACAGAAAGGGACAGGAGGACTGCGGATGACAATACTTCCATGTGTAACCAGGGAAAACTGGTGCTTCAGATCAGTAACTATGGGACTCCACCTGGGGGTTCCTCCAAGGAAAGTTGTGTCTGTGGCCACAGATAGCGACTGTATCCACCACCATGCTCAAACAGCCTCGGCTCCAGCTGGGGCTGTGAGTGGAAGCAGACCTGTGTTCACAGATAAGGAAGCCTATTCTGAAGCCCTGTGGGGCTGTTGGAATTGACATAATCCCCACGGTGGGACAGGACCCAGGATGCCAGCCACCCTGCAGTGTGAGCGCTCGGCCCTCTGTCCCACACTGCCATGTTTTAGCATCTCTGAAAATTATGGAGATATAAAACCGCTCTAATTTACTTCTATTTACATAGAAATAGCTTCGCCTGTCCCTGGTAGTCAGCGAGACTGGTTCCAGGCCCTCATGGTTCAGACACTCAGCACTGACAGGTAACCTGCCTTGTTCCCAGAGCCAGGAGCCATCTAGATCACCTATAGTCCTAAAACGTCTTCTAGAGAGTCAAGACATCGCTCCATTTGTTTCTCAGCACAGTACCCGATGCATAGCAAATTTAAATTTTGTTTTTTAGATATTTCTGGAATTTCTTTCCTTCAGGTATTTTCAATCCCTGGTTGGCTCAGCCCTGGCTGGAGCAGCTGTGGGTGCAGAAAAGCAGCGGATTCACGGCACCCTTCACAGACATGCTCTGTCAAGATCTGCCCCTAACTTTGCTGGTGGCTTTGGGTGGCCACACACCACAAGCATCGCTGACCTAATTTATCTGTAGCACATGCTAGAATCTAAGCAGAATGTTATAATTCCCTTTTAATGTATTCAGTATCCCATGAATTCCTGAAAACATGAAATACTGGATAGCAACAAGTACAACTTATTCTATTTACTTAATTTTTTGTCAAGCTCTTCAGTATTTACACCATTTCGTTGTTAAGAAAATTTGGAATTAGTAGTTTTAACAAGATTTTTAATCACGTGTACATGTGTACGTGTCTGTGTGTCGGTGTGTGCACATGAATGCAGTTATCCACAGAGGCCACAAAGCGGTGTTGGGCCCCCTGAAGATGGAGTCCTGGTGGCTGTGAGTCACCTAACGTTGCTTCTGGGAGTCGAGCTTGGTCCTCTACACGGGCAGTGTGCACTCCTAACCATCTCTCCAACTTTACTCAGATACTGATGTTGGCCATCTCCCCTGCCAAACCTTGAACTCCATCATCTAGCCCTGAATGTCCAGTAAAGGCTTCTGTAGAATTGACTGGAGTGGGTTTCAGGAAACAAACTGCCAAGTCACCGGGTCAGAGCATATCCCAAGCTCTTAATGGGAACTTAATTATGTTGACACTTCCTGGACGAAGGCAGCCTGGCCCAGCCTGGATTCTCCTTGTTAGGGCCACACCCCTTTTCTCCTAGCACAGGGAAGTGTGCCGCAACTTCCTTTCTGTTGAAGTGCACAGCCCTGCCTTCTCTGCCTGTGTGCAGAAGATTCTCATCCTACCTCCCATTTGTTCACTACTATGGCTAAAGCATCTAACTACATATTCTCTTGGTGAAAGCGGGCTCGAATTATGAATTTGTTTTACTTCTTTATACTATGGGCTATTTCATCTGCCAGTCTCATTTTCAGACCACCAAGAGGGAATCACGAATTGTCTGCCACTTGAAGAGGGCACAGGTGTGATGCCATCAAGAGTCACAGCACCAGAAAACCCCCAAGTGAGGCTGCCCTTGCCACAGCACAGCCCACTGAAAGAACTCTGCTCCTCAGCATGTCCCCTACCTGGGCCAGGTGCAGGTGACACTCATGGCTCCTCCCACCGACTGGGAGACAGACCCTCAACCCCACTGGTGCTGTTTTCCATGAGGCTCTCCAACCCTGCTCAGTCCAGGGCAGGCTGGGCTGCACCAAGAGGAAAGAATTGATGGAAGATTCTAGTTAGTAGCTACACTCTCTATTTATGGAAGGTAGAGTCAAAATTTTAGAGCTGCTATGGAGTACTTCAAAATGGGTCAGAAGGCATGTCTACGGCACAACTGGGGCACCGAAGGCTCTGTGCCTTAGCCAGTAAAGGGGGCTTGCTTTTATTTACTTAAAATTTTGGGGTGTGTATGGGGGGGAGGGAGAGAAAGAAGGGGAACAGAGAGGAAGAAGGAGGGAGAGAGGGAGAAAACATGAGCACCACGCTGTTTGTAGAGACCTGAGAAAAACTTTGTGGGGTTGGGTAGGTCCTTTCCTTCCAAGCGGATATGGGTTCCAGGGTCACCTCAGATCATGAGTGCCGTACAACTGATTTTACCTTCTGTGCTGCCTGGATGGCCTGCTCTGGTTGTCACTGTTTCCTGGTATTTAGTCATTTATTCAAAAGATAAAAACATGTATCCAACAATCTCTGGCAACTTTTGAGTGAGAGATGTCTTCTTATCTTAATGCCTGTGCTCTTACATTTTTGGTTGTGAGCCTAGCCTGTCACGGCTGAGCCATCTCTCCATCCCACATCTGTGGTTCTTAGCGTGGCGCAGAGGCACAGTGTTACTGGGATGAATGAACAATCTGGCTGCTCCCGAGGCTGCTGGCCTCCTTCTGTAATGGGAGACACAGGACACAGTCTCGCCTCTCCTTTCTGTGCCTCAGTTGGGCCACCTGCAGAGAGTCTGGGTCCCGATGAACGAACTCTCTTCAGAGAGGGTCTTTACAAGAAGCTACTGAGCACAACAGACCAAACTTGGGCTGTTTGTAGACACCTTCGGGAGGAGCGGGAAGATGCTGAGAAAACAGGCTTGCTGTTCACAGGGGCTTGGCTGGGGAATGAGATGGCTTGGTGGGGAGGTGTTTTTAATATTTTCCAAGCCTCACCAACTCCAGCAACCTCAAGAGCTGTGTGCATAGGAAACCCTTTCAATGTAACACAGTGAAGGATGAAGGACATGATCACAGAGATGGCTCAGGAAGTAGAGGTGCCTGCTGCCAAGCCTGACGTCCCGAGTTCAATCCCAGGGATCCACACAGTGGAATGAGAGAACCAATTCCAACAGATAAATGTCCTCTGACCTTCGACATACACAAATATATAAAGCCAAGAAGGCATGGGAAAGTCCACAACATGCTGGGTAATGCCAACTAGCGAGCCATGGAGGGTCACAGGGCGTCTCACCCCAGTTGGATGGTTTGATGCGGAGTTCTGGGTGGCAGAAAGAGGTTCGCATACTGCCTAGAGAATAACGGGTCTCTTCCGTGGATTCTCTTCTGGAACTTTTATGGAAAAACAGAGGTGGTGTCCGGTGGTCACTCACGGACTCTGGGACCAGATCTGCTCCAGCACACTTGCTGTGAGGTGAGCTGAGCAGTTCATTTCCTGACACTGTGCTTCTCTGGTCTGTTCTAGGGATATAATCGAAGATTCCTCACGAGAGCACAATTACGTGCGGGGTAAAATCTCAACAGGAACCTCACGCATGATCCCATACAAAACTATGCCTTCATCCCTCCTGTCAGAAAGTGGAGCATTTCCCCCACAGTTTCACACACAAAGGCTGATTCAGTGTTGATTCTAAACAGGCACCATATTCATGAATTTAGGTTCTAGGAGCACAGTAAGAACTGAAGGGGTACTGGAGCCCCTCATCTTCACAATCCACAGCGGAGGCCTGAAACACTGACAGAACTGAACCTTCTGAATGCCATTTTTCTTCTTCACACATTTCATGGACGATGAAGTTTGGTTTGTATTATAATAAATTATTATAAATTTATGAACTGGCCTGATGAGGTGACACACAACCATAACCCCAAAATCTGGAGGCTGAGGCAGGAGTTTGAAGTCAGCCTGGGCTACAGTGAGACTCTTGTCCCCAAAACTAAAATGAAATGAAATAAAAACTTGTGAGTTGTTTATTTCTAGAACATTCCATGTAACATTTTCAAACTGTGGTTGACTGTAACTGAAACTACAAAAAAAAAAAAAAAATGAAACCACAGAGAATAGTGTAAGGCGGAGACCAGTTCCGCCCCACCCCTGTCTCATCTCCTTTCAAAGTTATGAATTAGCGCTAGACAGAGTTTTAAGATCAAGGGTAGATGCATCTGGCCTCCACAGCCATTGGCTTTCTGTGTTTCTTCAATACTTTCTTTCCCTTGGGGCCTTTCCATTAGCCCCTTCAAAGCCTCACTGCTGTTGCTAAGTAAACATCAGGGGAGAAAATGGTAAAATGTAAAGCTCAAGCAGCGTGTGAAAGGTAGAAACTGAGATCTACAAGTGGTTTCGTATAACTAGAAGGAAGGATGGAGAGGAGAGATGGCTCAGTATTTAAGCACTGTTTGTGCTGAAGATCAAGTTTAGTTCCCCGCATCTATGTCAGGCAGTGTTTAACTATGGACAGCTCCAGTTCTGCAGTAACTGATGCCCTCTGCTGGCTTCTGTGGGCATCTGCACTCACACGTGCATATACCCACCACTCACATACATTCAATTAAAAAGTAAAATGACTCTTCAAAAAATAGAAAAGTCTCCGTGGTCCAGTATTATTTCTCTCTTGTTTTCTCAGCCGCATCAAAACTTCATTCTGCTTTTCTTTGCTGGCTTGGAGGAAGAAAGCCCTCCAACTGAGGGCGCTGTCAACACAGTGGAAGTGACTGAGCAGAGACTTTCTGGAGGGGCACTCTTAACTTTGATCTGTACAAATGTGTGTGTGTGTGTGTGTGTGTGTACCCATGTCACAACGCAAGGTTTTAGGGAGTGGGTATTTTTGAGGGGGTGCTATTAATTTCTTCTAAGCCCAGCCATTATTCTACGAGCAATTGTATTTTTTAAAAGAATCCCACTTCAGCTAAATGAATCTGAAGGAATTATTTCATCAGGACCTTTCCAAGAATTCCAACAGGTAGAAGGAAATCAAGATGAGCCTTGACAGCCACCACTGAGCTGGGAAAGACAGAAGAATCAACAGATAAACTAACTAGCTTTTCTATCAGTCCCTTAAACCATTTTTGCCCTCAATCCTCTATTTTTCTTGAATTTCTGCACCTAAGGATTTATCCACATACTCTAGCAACAGAGCTGAGCTACCCAGGAATCCTCTCAGCTTCCACCTTTCAGTGATCTGGCATGGCGTGGAGCAGGGAAGATGCTGGCCCTACCAGCCTGACATCCTTACCTTGAATTTTTCCAAGAATGTCCATGGTTTGTACCTGGGCTAGCTTTATGGTTTCTGTCACAACTATCTATTGCTGACATTGTAATGCACAAGCCAGAGGTGATCAAATGAGAGTGGCTGTGTCCCAATAAAGCTTTATTGGCAAAGACAGCCAGTAGGCCAGAATTGGCTGGTAGGTCGTACGTTTCTACCCCTGAATGATATCAAACCACCTCAGCTGCAATAATCCTGGTTCCACAGTCAACATGTTCTCAAAATACAGACATACACTACATGCCTCCATAACACATGCTATAGCTGTGCTGATCAATTTAGGATCTGTATATTATTATACACATGCGCACATACACAAACATTATTTAGCACAAATTTTTCTCTTTTACCTTTAATGCTTCTTGGCATTTTATAACTTAAAATGGAAAAGAAAAACAGCATTAATAATTTTACCTATATATTTTTTCTCTATCAAATCGTTACTTATTTGTGCACATTTATCACTGGTACATGTTTAATAGCCAATATATACTGTAATTTGTCATCTTGGGACTGAACAGAGAATTCTATACATTCTCAGCATATTTCTTAATTATTCCAGTAATATCCACAGCCAGAAACTGGTAGCAATACTGTCAGAATAAGACCTTCAAATGTCAGAAAAAGATGCCAAGAGATGGGTGGGACGTAGCTCAGTTGGTAGGATGCATACCTAGCATGCATGTAATCTTGAATTTGATCCCCAGCATGACACAAACTCGACATGGGGGAAGCATGTCTATCACCTCATCACTCAGGAGGTCGAGGGATAGATCACAAGTTCAGTCTTGTTCTCTGTTACACAGCGAGTTTGAAGTTAGCCTGGGCTACATAAGACCCTGAGAGAAAGCAGGGGGTGTAATGGCAGCCATTAGGGGAGGGAGGAGGCTGTGTCAGGTAATTTCTATGGAAACAGAAATTACAAAGCTCACTGGAATTCCACATGTCTCAGGTCATCCTCAGAGCTTCAAGTCTGCCCATCTCCTACCAGCCCTCTGATTAAAAACCTTCAAGACATAACAAGAAAAGGACCTTGTGACATCAGGATGGAAGAACCCCAAGAAGTTAATGAGGGTCATGATAGCACAAACACACAACTGTCTCTGGAACAGCGACTCGCTACCTAACAGCAAAACAGCCCTAAGAAAAAGCCAACTCACTGGCAGCCTGCACCAACTGGAGGAGAGAGAACACAACAGAGAAACCATCCAGGCGTCCGCTGCTAGGCTGCGGAGCACACTGCAGCTTTGACCCTCCATGTCTGCACTACCTGGGTTTCCACCGACTCCTCTCCCGGACCCAGCTTAAACCGCATCATCTCTCACATCCTTCTTCTCGCCTTCCCCATCTCCGCATGAAGCTCAGGCAGCATTTCCTCTGCGAAATGCCCTCTGGCTGGGCTCGCCCAGTGACCTGTGAGTGTGTTTCCAAGCCTCTCTGCTGAGGTCCATGTACAGCAACATGAACCTCACCAAGTTTAACATCAGCCCCAAGGTCTGAGTGTGGGTCACACAAGCCAACAGCAGTTCAGTGTGCGGACCATCGCATAAGAGCACCTAGCTCTGGGAACAGGAGGATCACATGGCCTCGGGCTCAAAGCAGAGCAGTCCTGAGGCACTGGCCAGCAGCTTTTCCTTACTACAACAAAAGACTTGACCCAAGTACTTACATAGAAATTCTTTTTAAGATCAGTGGTATGGGGGTCACAGCCCATTATCAATTGACACCATGGTAAGGGGCAGCCAATGGTACATGAAGGTAGCTTACATAGGAGTAAAGAATCACATGTCATGGGACACACGACATGAAAGAGCACAGGTAGGGCCAGGTTTATTCCTTTTGTGACAGACTTCTCAAGAACTGTCAGAAGGTGCTGTGAGAAATAACCTCAAGCCCCCAGTGATCTAAGAACCTCCAACTAGGTCCAACCTCCTAAAGGCTCCCCCTACCAATAGAGCCCAGGTTTTAACTATCTCCTAAAGGTTCCCCCTTTCAATAGCGCCCAGGCTTTAACCACCTTCTAAAGGCTCCCTCTTCCAATAGCACCCAGGCTTTAACCACCTCCTAAAGGCTCCATCTCTTCAATCGTCAGGCCTTTAACTTCAATACACCAGAGAGACATGAGCCACATTCACACACAGCACAAATTTGTCCTGGTCTCTGTGGAAACATCTCCAAGTGCCTGACAGAGGCAGAGCGCCCATCCCAGGCAGCTCATTAGGGCACGGCCTCTGCTATTTGTGTAGGGGCAGCAGCTACAAGGTCTTGTTGACATCTCAGAAGAAGGTCTCTACTGTGCAGATATTTCTCATCCCCATGGAAGAACATCTGCGCTACACAATCCAGAAGGGCTTTCGTTGTCAGCAGTTTCTACTAGGGACCATGGCTCATGTGGTACCTATTGATGAAGCTCCTCTCCTTAATGGGGCATGAGAAAACAGCCTTCTTACTTAAACAAACAAAAAAGTTACTTTAATGCTAGATAGACAGTGTTTCTTTGTTCATCTAAAGGGGAGTAGTTCACTGTTAGAAGACAATAAAATAGCTAGGTGTTGTAGGATACTTGATTGTGTTGTCAAACTCCAAGACTGTATTAATAAAATTAACCTTGGATCGGGGGAGGGGTACAGAGCCAGTTTACTAGTTGAATTAGCCAGAGGATGTATGGAGGCCTCAGGAAGCTAGAGATAGCCATAGGACATACAGGGAGGGGCTTAGAGGTTCACAGTCCTGTTTTGTTCTGGGACATGTGGAGAGATACTTGCTGGGTCCCTGCTAGTCACCAGGTTTTTCACCTGAATTATCTGACTCCTGGCTCCCACTCCTCTGTGGACATGCTGAGCTAGAAGTGACACTCAAACACTGGTCATGAAGTCCATGTTGAGTTTCTAGCAGGACAATGGAGGAAAAGTTTCCTAAAGTATCATATGTCTGTCAAATGTGGTATATGAGGTGAGCATGACATAGGAGAGCTAGGAACAGTTAAGATGGCTCAGGTGGTAAAGGTGCTGGCCACCAAGCCTGAGGATCTCAGTTTGATCCCCTGGTCCCACATAATGTATACACACACACACGAACAATGAATAAATAAATAAATCAGATGTAATTTAAAACGTATATTTGAAAGCTATCTGCATAAATGGAGGCATTCAGCCTTGTGCTGAGATGGTGGTGACAGCAGCAAGCACCAACATCACCAGCTTTCACTGCATGAACGCATGGCGTACCAAGACAGCTAGCTACAGCTGCATGCACACATGGCATACCAAGACAGCTAGCTACAGCTGCATGCGCACATGGCGTACCAAGACAGCTAGCTACAGCTGCATGCACACATGGCATACCAAGACAGCTAGCTACAGCTGCATGCGCACATGGCGTACCAAGACAGCTAGCTACAGCTGCATGCGCACATGGCATACCAAGACAGCTAGCTACAGCTGCATGCGCACATGGCGTACCAAGACAGCTAGCTACAGCTGCATGCGCACATGGCATACCAAGACAGCTAGCTACAGCTGCATGCGCACATGGCGTACCAAGACAGCTAGCTACAGCTGCATGCGCACATGGCATACCAAGACAGCTAGCTACAGCTGCATGCGCACATGGCGTACCAAGACAGCTAGCTACAGCTGCATGCGCACATGGCATACCAAGACAGCTAGCTACAGCTGCATGCACCCATGGCATGCGGTTCTCCTGATTCTTATTTTTCATTTGTTTGTCTGTCTGAGACTGGGTCTCGCGTATCTCAGGATCTCACATTCACTATGTAGCCAAAGATAACCTCTAACTTCCCATCCTGATCCTCAGTCTTTACTCCAGAATGCTGGGATTCGAAGCATGCACCACCACACCCAGGTCAAGTGGTGTGGAAGCCTAGGAATAGAAACCAAAGCTTCACACACAGTAGGCAAGAACCCAATCGGCTGAGCTACATCCCTGTCCCCAACTCTCTTCCTGTTACATTTAACAGCCAAATCACACTGTGCTGTGGGCACCGTTACCACTACCTTAATTTTACAGGCAATGAAGCAGTTTTGGAGAAACTGAGAAGTCAGCATCCACAACAGGGCAGGGCTAGACTGGAGCCCCAGCCACTGGATGCCTGTTTCTGATCACCCTTCTATGCAACTGTGCTTCCCCGCATGCACATGGGTGAGGCGTAGCACATGTTGGAGGTGGGAGAAACACAAGGTCTTCCCGCATCCCGACACAGCAGATGGAACAAGGGAAAGCTGATGGAATAACGCTGTCATTCTGTCTTCTCCCCCTCCATCCCAACTAAAGCTTTGTAACAATAGTGGGGGGGGGGGGAAAGGCCCGTCCTGGCAGACTGCAACGGAGGAAGAACGGTGAAACCCAAGACTTGACTTAGAACCATGTTGATGGACCCCATCGATGCCAAGAGTCTCAGTCCCTCACTGCCACACTCACAGTGAAAATGGGTGAGGGAATGCAGTTGGTACTTGTACTTGGCAAAAAAATAGGTATTACAATATATTTTCCTTCCTTATTCCCAGTTCCCATTGGAAAACACAGTAGACAGCTCCCAGCTACACATTTCCCCATCTCCTTCCGCACAGACAAGTTCTGTTCAAGCCGCAGCTCTCTCAGTGGTCCTCTGCTGACACTCCAGCAGCCTGCTCAGTGCTCGACCTTCCTAATGCTGTGACCTTCTAGTGCAGCACCCCATGCTGTGGTGACCCCACCATAAAGTTATTTCATTGCTACCGTTATGAATCATAATGTAAATATTTCTGGAAATAGGTTTGCCAAAGGAGTCATGAGCCACAGGATGAGAACCACTGGACTAAATAAAGAAAAAGTGTCCTGCTTTCAATGTGACAGTAACACTTCTGCTTGGGCTATATAGTGAGTTCCAGACTAGCCAAGGCTACATGGTGAAACCCTGTTTAAAAAGAAAAAATTAAAACTAACCTACTAGCAAATGATAAGACAGAATTAGTAACATTTTAAAAAATCCTCCATCAAAGCCTTTGATGAAACACCTTAAATCAAACTTAAATCAAAGTGAGTATGTGTATCTGTGTGTGTGTGCTTTAAATAATACATTCTGAGTAAGTTAAAATGTTTTCATTTCAGACCCATAAGGGTGAGAAGAAGCTCACTTAAAAGTACAGTAGAAGCCGGAAGGTGGTGGCACATGCCTTTAATCTCAGCACTCGGGAGACAGAAGCAGGAGGATCTCTGTGAGTTCGAGGCCAGCCTGGTCTAGAAGAGCTAGTTCCAGGACAGGAACCAAAACGCTACGGAGAAACCCTGTCTCGAAAAATCAAAAAAAAAAAAAAAAGTACAGTAGAGCCCAGATGTGGGGTTCAAGTCTGTAAACCCTAGCACTTGGGGAGGCTGAGACAGGAGGCTAGCAAGGCTAGCCTAAGCTACAAATCATAGACTATGTCTCCAAACAAAAGCAATAAAGCAAACCAGGTCTAGTGAAAAGTTCCTAGTTGCTAGATACCTGCTTTGCTGTTTGGAGAGCAGTAGCTGGGCTCGGTGAAAACCGCCAGCCTTTGAAGCCTAGGCATTTCTCATTCGCTAACACACTCAATTCTCCATCACAACTAGACTGCGATTCGCTAATTTCAACCTTCACTACCGGCGTCAAGAAACTATGAGGCACACGCCCTTAAACATGTTCAGGACGGCTGCTAGGCATATGATTGCTGGCCCACGTTCACCGGGCAAACTAGCTTGCTTCCTGAAGCAGAACACCTGGATCCCACAACAGTAAGAAAGGTACCAGGCTTCCTTAGTTCTTGAGTTGAATTCCTCAAAGACAAATTAACGGAACACACGTGTTTCTCCTTCCATTCTTCCGTATTTTAAGAAAAAAAATCCTCTTTCTTTTTACCAGAGAAAATTCTTAATAAATCTTGAAAGACATCAGTAACTCATTTCGAAGACTGAGGTTTTGGAAGGATAGGCAGAGAAGGATAGATGAGCAGAGTTTGGTCTGAAATTTTGAAGTTCCTGCACAGCGCGACACTTACACTACATTGTCTGTAAATAACAAAAGCTCCGGGAATGGCATAAAGCAAAGCGTCACACAAGGACCCGGCAAGGGTGCAGCAGGCTGTGTTAGGGTCACAAAAGGCTGCCCAGGCAGCAGGCGAGCCAGAGTTTCAACCCTGCAAGTGTCAGGCTCCTTGCTGCCTCAGATGCATTAGTTCCCTAAGCCACCTATGGTGGGTGAGCCACCGCTCAAAAGCAGCAAAGAAACACTGGGCACTCCTAGGAGGGCAGAAAGTGAGCAGAGAATGCGGTGTCTGGGAGGGAAGGGACAACGCAGCGGGGGATGGGGTAGGGAGGAGGATGGGGCCAAGGCGCAGGGCAAAGGCTGCAGATAAAGCCTTGGGAAGCGAAGGGAAGCGGGGAAGAGAGCAGCCGCTGGTCGCGAGGTGACCACCCGGAGCGCGCAGCCGGGGCAGAGAGTCGGAAGAGTGGTGTCACCTGTATTGTTTGAAAAGCTGATCCGACTCCCTGAAGCCGTTGTTGAGCAGCATGTTGATGCCAGCCAGGGCCAGCTCTGCGTCCTGCAGGGGCGCCGCCGCCGCCGCCGCGTCCGACTCGATTTCGTCCCTCCGCTGCGGCCGCTGCTGCTCCGAGCCGGCCATGGGCGCACAAGGCTCCGCGCGGGCCGAGGCGAGGTGCGGGAGGCGGCTGCAGCGGCCCGCGCTCCCCGAGCCCCGCTCCGACCTGCCGGGAGCTGAGCAAAGCAGCCGGCAGGGGGCGGGGAGGGACGCGGAGGCGGAGCCGCCGCCCGGCTGCAGCGCGGGGAACGTGGGCGCCCGGCCGCCCCCACCCGCCGCCCAGGATTACTCAGCAGCCGGCTCGCGGCCACCCCAGCCGTTTCGGGTGTCTGCGCCCGCTTCGATCCAGCGTCTCCCGAGCCGCCTCCGCTTCCCGCAGCTCCTCCGGGCCCCGGAACCAGCCCCAGCGGCCCCCGGCCCAGGGTCCAGGCTGCTGACACCCACGCGAGGCCCCAAGGCCCAATCCTCCCAGGATAGGGTGGACCTCGGACGCACTGGGAGGGCGGGGGAGCTTGACTCGGGGTCAGAGAACGCCTGGTCCTCTGCGACAGAGCGCGGCAGGACTCCCGGGTGGCTTGGGCTTCAGTGTCAGAACCCTTGGGAGACACCCCCAACTTCGCCCCGACCGGGGCCGCTCACTAGGCCTAAAGCAGCCAATCCCCGAACAGGTGGGCGGTGGGGGCGTGGCCTCAAGCATCTGGACCACTTGCTAGGGCCCACCACCAACATGAGCGCCAAGGAGAGACGAGGGTCCCTTTGCCACATAGCTAAATATTTAAAAGTATTAAGAAGTAAGTTATTAAAGTGTGTTCTCCTAGCATCTTGACTTGCCTGTCAGTGAAACGAAAAAAAAAAAAAAAAGCTGTGGTTTTTATGTAAGCAAATGTCAGCAAAATGCCAAAGGTGATAATTTAACCAGAGTCGCAGTCTCACTTCTGATGGTGAGCTGCTGGGGCCTGTGCGCACCATTTAGACACAAAAATGAAATCAGTTTATGGGTTTTCAAAATGTTATCTTTACTTTAGCAGTTAAACAGTACTGTTACAAGGAAGATTGTGTCAAATGGACTGTCTTCCTGCCTTAGAGCTCATTCACTTCAATTAGAAGAAACTTCCCTGCTGAATGGCTTTACACATTAAATCCATTCATACCCGGATCTAGACATTGCCCCAAATATAACATCCAACGCTATAGTGAGCTTAGACAAATTATCACACAAACTCGCGGCATGCGTTAGTCGCACTGTTCTCTGTAGGATTCCTTACAAGACTAACTCCTCTCATTTTCATCCATAAAATTTAAGAGTAGCGCCAGTAGCTGTCATCTCTCAGCTGGTAGGCTTCTCTTTCTCCTTTCTTATAGGACTCACGATGCTGGTCAGGGTGACCTGGAATTCCTGGCCTCCCAGCTAGCTAGGACGACAGGCCCATGCCTCAAGTCTAGCTATTCTGTATCGCTGTTGTAAAAATCAAGCTAATTCGTTGTTTGAGGCAGAGTTTTACTCTGTAGCCCAGACTCCCTGCAATCCTCCTGCCTCAGCCTCTGGCCTGCTGGGATTACAATTTAAAATAACATGCCTGGCTAACTAATTCTTGACAATAGCTGAAATTAAAAAAATTGGAATTACTAAAATAAAAATAATGAATGTGTCTCTGCCTGGACATGGTTCCATCTAGTTAGAAATCATGGCATTCATGCTAAGGTCTTTACAAACTGACCCTGTGATTTTTCTAATCCAATGCTCTGAACTAGAGTCAGTCTCAGTTGTAAGCACTGTCACCTGCCTTAATGGCGTTCAAACTGTAACCTCATTTTTGGGGTACTGTAATGGTATATTTCTAGGGGACCTGAATGGCATCCTTGTTAAGAATGGATGCTGAGGGCTACACATCCCACTGAGAGCAGGTCCCAAATGACACAGGGCCAGGGTCTCTTTAAGAAATTCATGTGTATTCGCATTTTGGTGGACAAGCCATCAGAAGGTCTTAGGATAGTACTGCCCACTGCGTTCACTGAGACTCCTGACCTCACAGCTTCTGCTGCAGCCCCTGCTGCCGGCCTCTCCAAGTGCTTTCCGCTTGCAGGCTGCTGGGGCTTTGGGGCCCACGGAGCATCCACCCCAAGTCCCTGCACAACCTAGGCAACAGGGAGGTGAGAAAGCTGCTCCTCTCCCACCTGGTAAGGGGACAGAGCACAGTCTTCTGTGCATTTACAGCTGGGGAAAGGGGGGGCTAAAAAGGACTTTGAAGATATTTGTGCCACCATAGGCATTGTTAACAAGTTGGCTTTGGGGCCTTGCAACTGATAGGGAATCAGAAAAGACAAAGTAATATCTGTGGGGCTAGTTCTATCTCAAGGGCCCACCACAGTGGGCTAACAAACCTCAGGACAGCTGTCCAGCTCCCCAGCATAGACAGAGGAAGGGATCTAGAGAGAGGGTGAGGTCCATAGTGTAACATACCTCACACATATGCAATTGTGAGATTTAATCAGATATAAAATAATTCAGCTAGTTTTTGAGTTATAAATGGATACTTGAAAGCATCTGCTCAGTAGTGAGTGATATGAAAAGGATTCAAAAGAGAGGGCTGGGGCACAGCAGTAGGAGCTTGCTCCCCATGCCTGACACGGAGGTCCAATCCGCAATACTGCCCAGAGCAAAGGGATTCAAAGGTGGCTTCCAAACCCCAAGAGAATGTTGATGCAGCTACGGCTGGCAATGACACACCCAGCCACATCTCACCTAGCAGGTGGGGAGGATGGCTGACTGCTACCTTTGATAGATAATGAGCCCAGGTCACAGTGGCTTTAAAAGGTCATGATGTCTACTACATTGAAAGGGGAGAGAAATCTGGGCTACTAACGCCCTCACTATCTCCCACTCGACAATGTGGGACCCGATGCACTCTACGGCAAAATTAAGTCTTCAATGCACTTGCCTAGGATTTACCCAAGTATGTCCGTCAGCAGCTGAGGGGGTAGAAGAGAAGGACAGCTACAACAGGAGGAAACAGCTTGTCTCTCTTACAAACTCCTATGCTAGGCAGATAGCCAATATTTTATAGTGCTGCGTCTCTCTCGTTAGAGAAATGAAACTGCAAGTGTGTTTCGCCACACACACTGCTGCGGTATCTTTATTGCAAACAATAGAAAACCCTGACCCAATTTGCCTTAGAGGAGCAAATTTACTGGCTCATGTGGGGGTTTCCAGAATGAGGCTATATCCAGAGCTTCAACCCTGTGACCAACACCCAGCTTTTCACTCCACTCTCGCCTCCGCCATCTGGGTGCTTAGTGGCTCTATTCCATAGAACCTACATCATCAGCACTGACAAGTTCCCCAGAGATGCACAGAGTCCTCCTTTCAGTTAGCCTTCCACAATCTATCTATTTCAGCCCCTCCTGGCATCCATAGATACCTGCAGCTCACACAGGATTACATATAAAAGAGGTGATTCTGGGGAAGAGGCGTAGGAGGCAATGGCCGAAACCTCAGGTAATGACCATCAATGCCTCCTTCTTCTATGAGAGAATGTCAGGACTGCTCTAATTAAGATGGTAATGGCTGTTACAACTGGAAGTCAGCATTCTACAAAAGTACCTTAAGAAAATGTAATTGTTTTTTGGATACTTTTAAAACGATTCTTTGCTAAAGTTAACAATAGAAACAGTGTGTCTTTATCTACAGTCAGTTTCTCAAACATCTGGAATTCCAAGGAGAGCAGAAGGATGGATAGCTCTTTTACTATGGGCTGACAGTAAAATTGGGTGAGCTGCTCTTAATTAGAAGGTGAGTGAGCTCGAGGTCCAGTGTGGAACTATGTGACAGATCTTTTCTTTTTCTTCTCACAAGTGGTAGCAATTAGCTTGCCTCTGAGGAAGGGAGTGTGTGGTGCCCCATGGGAGTTTCTCTAGTGCAGTGGGTGTAGTGGTTTGAAAGAAAATGGCCCCCATAGGGAGTGGCACTATTTATTAGGAGGTGTGGCTTTCTTGGAAGAAGTAAGTAAGTCACGGTGGGGATGGGCTTTGAAGTCTTCTTTGCTCAAGGTATGCTCAGTGTGACACAGTTCACTTTCTGCTGCCTGAGGATCTATCTGGATGTAGAACTCTCAGCTCCTTCTCCAGCTCCATGTCAGCCTGCATACCATACGCCATGATGATAACAGACTAAACCTCTGAACTATAAACCAGCCCCCAACTAAATGTTTTCTTTTATAAGAGTTGTTGTAGTCATGGTGACTTTTCACAGCAACAGAAACCCCAACTGAGACAGAAGTTGATACTAAGGACTGGGGTATTGCTGTGATAGGTCTGACCGTGCTTTTGTTTGGAGGAATTTGGACTTTGGAAGTTTGGGTTAGGAGAGCCTTAAGCACTGCTCAATGGGCCACAGTAGTAGGAGCCTGGAAGATTTGAACTGTGGGGGCCTGGCTTAAGATGTTTTAGAGGAGAAGAATTTTAGTGTGCTGCCTAGATAGCATTCTTGTGATATTTTGGTGAAGAATGTAGCTGCTTTTGGCCCTTGTCTGAAGAGTCTGCCTGAAGCTAAAGTGAAGAGATTTGGATTAATTCCATTGGCAAAGGAAATTTCAAAATAGCTTATCATAGATTCTGTTGTGTGGTTACTAGTATTCATGCTTATAAAGACATATAAAGAAAAGGAGCAAGCTGAGCAAGGAAAAATACAAAATGTACAATTTGAGGAAAAAGGGGGACCAGGGAGCAGAATGCTAAGTCCTGTGTTCAAGGAGATGAACAGAGTGAGGAATGGAATAAAGGAAGTAGTGACCTCAGGGAAAGACCCTATCCAGCTAAGCTTCCAACTTGTAAAAAGGAATTAAAGAAGAGTTTAGGTCCAGGTGTGGTTGTACATGCCTTTAATCCCAGCACCCAGGAGATCTCTGAGTTTTAGGCCAGTCTGGTCTACAGAGTGAATTCCAGAACAGTCAAGCTTAGGCAGTGAAGGACAAAAAGCTGTTGAAGATATAATTAAACAAGGAGACCATGTTCCAGTCCCAGTAAGCACAGACCTTGGCAGTTTTGGCCACATGGTTCTGGCTTTAGAGCCAAGAATAGAAGAAAGAGATTATGGATTCTTCCTCCATGATTACAGAAAGCTGCTGATGCCAGGCATATGACAGGGGTGTCCCTGCATGGAGGCCCAAAGAGGCCATGATGTGAAGCTGTGAAGGTAAAACCTGGATTGCCTTGGAGACCCCAAGATGTTGAAGATGCCAGAGCTACAAGAAACCTCCTGAGGAGAGCGGCTAACAGGGAGTGGAACCAGCCCAAGAGAAAGAAACAAGTGCGTTGCAGTCAACAAAGCTGACAGGGGCTGGAGATCTGAAGCGTATTTTGCAGTAGACATGAAGACGCAGAGTCTGGAGTTTGCACAGCTGGCTTTGGTCTTGCTTTGGTCCAGTGTTTCCTCGCTGTGCTCCCTTCTCTATGTTCTGGAATGGTAATGTATATCCTGTGTCACTGTATGTTGGAAATATGTGATCTGTTTTTTGATTTGATTTTACAGGGGATTACAGGTAAGAGAGTGCACAAATCTCAGAAGAGACTTGAAACTAGAAGACTTCATTTCCAGTTCTCAAATGGCGTGCCTTTGAGGAGAAACAGTGTCTCCTTTTACTTTTCAGATAATATCTCACACATATTCTTTTCTACTCCCCAACGTATGTCTGTCTTCGCTTTAAGCCATCTCTTCTGTTTCCATCACTACCGTGTTCCATCTGTTTTCTGTCTTGGGAGAGAAGACCGTCACTGATTTCAAGATCTGGCTCTGCCAAGTCTCCAGGAAGGGAGCCACTCTGGCTCCATGGATGAGGTGGGTATCAAAAGAAACAGTATGCTCCATTCACTGCAGGGGTGGGCTTTCTCATTCACTGCAGGGGTGGGCTCACTGCAGGGGTGGGCTTTCTCCATTCACTGCAGGGGTGGGCCACCTGGGAATAAGGGCATTTTATTAAACATGGGCATCTTTTATTTGGTTTGATTTGGTCTGCTTGGAATTATTTGCGTTGGTGGAAAGGCTCATCTAAGAAAAAATACCCAACACTTTCTTTTGTGGATGTGGGGAATGGCCCCTCCCCAGCCCCTCTCTCTAATCAGAATCCCCCCACCCGTTTTTCAGGTAAGAGGAGATTTGTGTTGGTATTTAAATGTTCATTTAAGGTGTGACCACACAGGTGAATTTATTTGGAGTGAAAGCAATAGCAATTCTTCTCAGAGTGGAATTGGTTCCAAATCTCTAGGTGTAGTCAGATCTTCTGGGAGAGTCCAGAGAATGCGGGTGTTCAACACTGGCAAAACTGATTCATATACTGTATGATAAAGACGAGGGCTGTAGGATAGGAGGTTAAATTTGGGCCACAACCCCGACCTTGCAGTGTGTTAGCTTGTTTTATCTCAGCTCTCTTAGCTTCCATTTCCTCACGTGGAATATGAAGACAACCAGTCACCTTCAAGGCAAGAAAAAAAAAAAAAGCCGGCAGAGGGCTTGTGGAGATGTTTTTTTGAGCTAATGCCAAGTTGCATGACAGAAAACACACCTTGAATGCCAATTCTTGGGATGCTGAGGCAGGAGAACCTTGAGTTTGACTCCACCTTGGGCTCCAGCGAGACCCTGTCTGAGAAAGAAAAGAGAAGTATAGTGCTGAGACTGTTAGCGTCGTCTCTAAGCAGGTCCACAAAAGGCCCTTGCTAATGCTAAGATCAGTGGGTCCTTCTGTTCACATCTGTGCCCATCACCAGTACAATCTTAAAATATCCAGCACAAAGAAAAGTCTGTGAATTTGAAAGACCAGATGCATCATCTGGAGATGATTCGCTCAAGCTGTCTCTAACAAACAGCACAGGTTTGTTATTAATGTAGCCTAAAGAAGGAGCACTGATTTGCCTCAGCATGTAATACACACACACACACACGCACACACATGCACATGCGTGCACACACGCGCACACGTATGCACGCACGCACACACACACACATGCACGCACACACACATTTCAGCATCTTCATCTGGATTTGAGCAGTCCTTGCTTCCATAATCCATTAATATGCTCTTTCTTTTTCTTTCTGAAGACAGGGAGAATGCCTGTGTCCCAGGAAGGCCTCAGATCTGTCAGGCAGTTGAGGATGACCTTGAATTTCTCATTCTCTAGCCTCCACCCCCAAAGTGCTGTGATACAGGATTGTGCCATCCTTAGATTTTTATTGGTACTGAGGATTAAAGTTGGGGCACCAAACATTCAGCTACCAGTGACCTATGTGTCTATCCCCATGACTGTTTTGTACTCTATCTGAAGGGTATGGTAAAGAATGGGGACCACTTGGTGGAAGGTTACTAACTTAGTGGTGGGGATCAGTGGGCCTCGTGGATGCTGGGCAGGCTGCTACCACTGTGCTGTGTGAGGACAGTTTGTTGTTGAGGCAGTACCAAAGAGGAATAATTCAAAGAAGGAAATGTGGTGTTTTCTTTTTTTCATGGTTTCAGAAGGATGAATGTTTACACTAACTGGCTTCCTCCTCCCTCTCTTTTCCTCTACCTGCTCCTCCCCCACTGAGCCTGCTGGAGGTATCAGCCATATTCAAGGAAGGTCTCCCTGATACTCTTATTTGGAAATATCCTCACAGGTGCACCCAGCAGTGAGCTATACTAACCGCCCGGACAGCTCTCAATCCCATCATGCTGATAATTGAGATTAACCACAAGTATATCAACATATTTTGCAGCAACTGCCTTCTCACTGTAAGGAAAGACACATTGCAATACACCTCATTCATGACCCACCTGTGATTTTTTTTTTTCTGGCTAGCAATCCAAGTGTCTCAGCATGGATTCTGTGCCGCTGAATTCTCTATGGCGACTCATTTTATCTCTACTAGCAGGAAATGCAGTGCTACCAGAACAAATGGCAGCAGAGGAGTTCCCAGTACGTCGGGAACAGGGATAATTGCTAGCAAAACTGAGACAGTTCCCGTTAGATCCTTACCTAGGAAAGCTCACTACCAAAGAGGCAGATGTAGCTATATACTCATTCATCACAAAATACAAAATATGTCATAAAAGATCCAAGTGTCAAGTTGGTCAGAATTTTATAACCACGCATACTTCCAACAATGGAGATGTGTTCTCAGAAGTTCTCATTCTTGGTCAAGTACACTTACAAGATCCTGGTTCTTACTACACGCCCATCTATGCCAAAGCCTGTTCCTGCATGCATCTAAGCTTATCCGAATCCATTGCTTACTCCAGTCTCACCACAGTCTTACTATGACAATGACATTAGTAGGTGATAGAGTTTTAATTTGGTTTCATACAATCTCACGGGACTTCTGCTGGTCTGTCATTGATCAAAATGTGACTGCAGATGTTATTATCTCTCTAAATAACCATAATAAATGTATATCTAACACACTAATGTTTTTATTTTAAAATTTAGTTGAGAATTTTATACACTGTTATTTTAATTATATTCATTATCACTCCTCTCCCTCTAGTTCTCTACTGCCCCAACTTTATGTCTTTGTGTGTGTAACTCACTAAGTCCAATCTGTGATGCCCATAAACTCCTGGGTGTGGGGCCTGCCACTGGAGCATGGTCAACCTACCAGGAACCACAATCCCCAGAAGCCGTCAGTGGTCCATACCTTCTCAGTTAGAGGTGGGAGATTATGAGCCCTGTAGTGGTTTAAGTGAGAACAGCCTCCATAGGCTCATATATTTGAATGCTTGGGCCTCAGCTGGTGGAACTGTTTGGGAAGGATTGGGAGGTGTGGCCTTGTTGGAGGAGGTGTGTCACTGAGGAAGGGCTTTGAGGCTTCAAAAGCTCACTCTCTCTGCCTTACACTTGTGGATCACAGGTAAGCTCCCAGCTACTTCTCCAGTGTCATGCCTATCTGTCTGCCTGCTACTGTGCTGCCTGCCATGATGATCACAGGCTGTGGTCCTTTGGAACTGCGAGCCTGTGGTATTCGCCATAGCAGTAGTAAAGCAACAGAGACAAGCCCCTTCCCTGTCTGGCTTGATCTCGTGCCCGCAGGCATGGTGGTTATGTGTTCGTGAGTGCTGTGCTCCTGTCATGACCAGTCTTCTCCACTTGGGTCTGCAGTCTTCCTAGCCACTGAGCCTTGAGGACAGGGCTCACAGAGCCTCCTGCTTGGGGCCGAGCACTGTCTGACACTCATGCTCGGCGGTCTAGCCAGCTGTGTCTACATTCACCACCACACACTGCACAAAGAAACGTCTCTGCCGAGCTGAGGGCTGTGCTAATCTGTGGGTGGAATTTAGAGCAGTGTGATACTATGTCCACTTAGTACACTGGGCCTGTGTGCTCCTCAACTATTTGTTCTTGGCCAGAGTCATAATATAAGCACGTATCTCCTGTGGAGCGGACTGGTTGTCCTGAAAATGTCAGTACCCTATAACAGCCATGGCATCTGTACTCTTAGTGTGCTTTGACCAGCATCACACGGACATATGAGAGAAAGCAGCTGAAAGCAGGATTCTCGTGCTCAGTCACTTTCATGTCCTTGCAGGGAAGTGGCTATGTTGTTAGACTCGGGTGAAGGTGCACATTCTGACCTCCAGTCGAAGAATTTACTCCATGTTATGTCTTAACAGTCCCTCTACTCTGAGGCTGGGGGTGGAACTTAGGGCAGAGCAGAGGCTTAGTGTGTGGGAGGGAGGCCCTAAATTCCATCTGCACACCAAAGGAAGAAAAGGAGGAGAGGAGGGAGGGAAGCTATGGCTTAGTTGATAGAGTGCTTGCCTGGCATACAGAGTTCTGAGCTAGACCTGTAGAGCTGCCCAAAGGCATGGTATGGAAGACCCTGTAAGCCTAGAGCTCCAGGAGGAGGCAGGAGCTCACATTTTCAAACAGGAGCCGAGAGCAGAGAGAAAACAGTAATTGAGGCAGGACTGTACACATTCAAAGTCCACCCCCAGTCACATACTTCCTCAAGTAAGGCTCTAGTGTGGGATGCCCTTCTGTATGTTGTGAATAAAGAAGCTGCTTTGGCCTATGGCTGAGCAGAATATAGCCAGGTGGGAAAGCCAAACTGACTCCAGAGAAAATGAAGATGGAGCTGGGGGAGATGCCAGCAGCTGCTAGAGAAACAAGATGTGAAGTAATGAGCCACGAGCCTCGTGTAAAATATAAATTAATAGAAACTCATTAATTTAAGTTGTAAGAGCTAGTTAATAGTAAGCCTGAGCTCATAGATGGAACAGGTGGGACAAGAAACCTCCGGTTGCAAAATTCTGTCTCCCAAAGGTTTCCCAACTTCCCCAAACACCACCACCTAAGGGCTAAGGGTTCAAATAGGTGAACCTATGGGGGACACTGTGCATTCAAGCCGTGCAGATTAAGGATGGCAGGGAGAAGAGGCAGTGACACACAATGAAGGCACAGTACAGGGGACTTTCTTGTTGATGGAGGTACTTTGGGTCTTAATTGCAGAGGTGACTATATAAATCTACTTAGACCAGTAGAATCAGTGTCCTGAGAAAACACTGGAGCATCTTTAGACTCTGCAATTACTAACATCCAGGCCGCATCCGACAACAAATTCCTGAGGGTGGAGTAGAGATGTCAGCGTTTGCCAAGCTCTCCAGTGATGATTCAGTGCAGCCAAGGCCAAGGTCCACTCGCTCAAGGCTTGCGAGCGTCTGTGAGTGCCACAGCGAGCCGAGGCACAGCACAGCAGACCAATCGATGCTGGCTGCGCAGTGGTAGACTCTTTAAAGCCTTGACCAACTGATGATCTTCCCTTGAATGAGTGTGGGGTGTGAGTCCTGGCGATGGGGCGGGTGATGGAGCGAAGCGTGCGGTGGTAAGCCAGGCTAGGGAAAGCCCTGGGTCTAATTTCTCTGTTTCTCCAAATTTCTAGACAAATGGAAAACCTCTCTTTGCTTTCTGTCTAAAGTTCATAGCAGATTTCCCAAGTGCTTTTACAACATCTGCCAAAACCATTGATTTTAGAGACAGTTCGATGGCCTTTGGTTATTGCAGAAGACAACTATCTTATTTCAAACAAGGGGTGATAAGGAACCAAAACAAAGTGATGTTTATTGAGAAAAAATTTATTTACATTTATTTCTGTACCTTATGCCAAAATATTTGAAACTGATCATGAAATATCATCAAAATATTGATCATGAAAACTTTTTACATGGACAGACTTTTTCAGTTGTTAAACTTCATTTACCTTTTACTGTTTTCTTTCCTACAGCTTCAGAACCTTTTAGAGATTCACAGGCCTAATAGCATACATGTTTGCTCAGAGAACCAGAGAAATGGTTCAACAGTTACAACCAAACAGTCACAAAGACTGGATTCAGATCCCAGCACTTGGCATCCTGCTGGACAGCCACAAAGATTAGACTCAGATCCCAGCACTCGGCATCTTGCAAACATCTGTATCTCCAGCTCTAAAGGGTCAGATATCATCTCTGCCACATGTATAGCTACACACATAGGTGCACATATGCTCATGTAGACATATACACATACATAAATATATATTACATATGTGTGCATATGCTCAAGTACACACATACATATCTATCGCATATGTACACATATGCTCAAGTAGACATATAGACATAAATATATATTAAGTATATTTTAAGTCAAAGTTTCCCATCCATGTTTCAGATAAAGAAGCTGTGTTAAGTTTAGCCGTTTGTTTCTGACTGATACGAAGCTTTCTATTTGACAGTCAATGATGTCACAGGACCTCTCAAAACATCACAGCAAATGAGCCTGGTTTTCCAAGCTGTTTCCCAAGTGAACTGGTTGTCATTTTACTTTAGAGAATTTTTGGCTTTGATTATTGTATGAAATATAATAACTGCTCAGAATATCATTGCTATTTGTGACATTCTTCAAATATTTATAGGAAGTGGACTTTGATCTCCCATTTTACTCACAGCAACTCAAGGAGAGTGGGGGGTAACATTCTAAACCTCACAGCTGGAGGGCTACGTTCTGTGGAGAGAGAGAGAGAGAGAGAGAGAGAGAGAGAGAGAGAGAGAGAGAGAGAGAGAGAAACAGAAAATCATGGTGTCTTACTTTTTGTCCTTATACATCTCAAACAACTGCAAGTGTCAGTCTACTGAATTATCTGATGTGAAGGGGGGGGGGGCCTGTCAGCTGGAGGCACGGCTGAGCGTCAGGCACCTGAGCAGCAAGTGCGAGGCTCTAGCTCTGACCCTCAACAACATGTACAGACAAAGGTCTGTGCGTTGGAGCTCTAACCTTTTGACGTTTGTTGTTATAGATATCACAGTTTTCTGTGAACATATCATACTATAGTAGATACTTTAGATCATTAATGCATATATTTGTATTCAATCTTCCTTTGGAATCTTTTTTTTTTTTAAGATTTATTTATTATGTATACAACATTCTGCCTCCATGTATGCCCACACGCCAGAGGAGGGCTCCAGATCTCAGTACAGATCTCAGTGAGCCACCATGTGGTTCCTGGGAATTGAACTCAGGACCTCTGGAAGAGCAGCCAGTGCTCTTAACCTCTGAACCATCTCTCCAGCCCCTTCCTTTGGAATCTTTTAACATGTCATATTTAGATTAAATTTTTAGATGAACTTTTAACATGTCACAGACAAAAATATTTTCATGATTTATGGAAATTCATAGTGAAAATATGTTTTTATTAATTAAAAATCAATTTCACATATGTAGAGTCTGCATACTGACAATCTCACTCCCACGTCCCTGCCAGCAGCTCCCTTCCCCACAACCCCCTCATTCTGGCACATTGCACCTATTTATTTGCTTTGTGACCACCAGGGGTAGTCAGGGCCGCCTGTGTGATCTGGGGTTTGGTTATGTGTGGAAATGCTGGTGGACCCAGCCGAAGGCGCACAACTAAAGACAGTGATTCCCGCATCTCAGAATCTGTCACTGGTCTGAAGGCACTTATGTTCATTAAATTTCTTTTCCATTCTACATTCCAAAGCTTTTTTTTTTATATATATATCTTTTGATTCAGGTTGGAATGTGAAGATAAAAAAAACTTAACCCATGTAATGATGTCATAACAGGAACTTCAAATGAGAGAAAGCTGAGTCCACTGGATAAGCCATTTGTCACAAAAGCAGTTTGGGATCTCTCGGGGAGAATTACAGGACTGGCTTTTCTCAGCAAGACAGTTTTTCCCAAAGACACAGCAAACACAGTCCCAGGAGGGTCAGCAGGTCACAGGCAGGAGGGTGCCAGGACAGAATCCTGAATCAAAACCGCCTCTGCAGTTTTGCTTGGATTGGAGATGCATGCATGACTGTGGCTAAGCTCCACACGTGTGGGTCAGCCTCTGCAGCTGTTCCTCGTGTGTCCAGGAGCACAACCTCCACCTGAAGGCTGGCAGCAGCCTCTGGCCAGGTGCCAATGACTCAGTAGCTCTGGAGAGAGAGAAGCAGGCCTTGCTTGTTAGGCAGGCTGCCACACTGGGAGTCTGACAATGTCAAACACACGTAATTACTACTAATGCACCGACGGAGAAGCAGCTCCAATTAGAGGGCACTGGAGCTACGCCTTTGTGTGTTTCTGAAGAGAACTAAAAATACCCGCAGCTTTCTCCGCCACTGTGCACCCACAATCTTTTCAACTTATTGCAATGTGTAACTGTAGTTTTGAATCTCCTTTCTCCATAGCCTTTGGGAGGAGAGGACCATACCACGTGTCTTGCCTGATCACTACTGTACACACCTAGGACATCACAGGAATGATTGACTAAAGATGCTCCTCATTTTAAGACTGGACGAAGACAATGCCATCAGGTAAAAAGTTCACTTACCACCAATATAGGCAAAGCAGTCTTTCAAATTTCCTGCTCCATGGAAATGTCTGCCGGACACTATGGGTCTGTAGGCTGAACATGGATGTCCCAATGATACAGAAGAACTCTGGGAAATGTCTCTGTCAATTCTAGAGTTTTTTAAGTTGCTTACAATGTACTTCCTGTTTACTTAGGTAATATTAATTATATCCTTCTGGGGTCTTTAGTGGAGTTGAAGACAGATAGTTATAGTTTTCCTTAGTTATGATAAAAGATAAATTAAATATGAAACTTTCCAGATACAAAAAGACTAAATATTTTAAGTGTAATATTTGCTTGATACTTGTTTTGTTTTATTATGTTAAAGTTAAAACCTTCTGCTGGGTAGTGGTGGTGCACACCTTTAATACCAGCACTTGGGAGGTAGAGGCAGGCAGATCTCTGTGACTTCAAGGCCAGCCTGGTCTACAAGAGCTAGTTCCAGGACAGGCATCAAAGTTACACAGAAAAACCCTGTCTTGAAAAATCAAAAAGAAAAAAAAAGTTAAAGTCTTCCTTTTTATTTAGACAGAAAAGAGGAGATGATGTGGGATTCTCCTCTGTACATTGTGAATATGTTTTATTACCATTGGTTAATAAAGACGCTTCTTTGGCCTATTACAGGGCATAATATAGCCAGGCATGAAATCTGAACAGAGATATATAGAGAAAGTAGGCAAAGTCAAAAAGACACCATGTAGCTACTGAAGGAAAAAGAGCAGGAGTCTTAATGGTAGGCTACAGCCATGTGGTGACACATAGATTAGTAGTAATGGGTTAATTTAAGTTGTAAGAGTTACATATTCAATGCAATGCCTATCAAAATCCCAGCAAAATTCTTCACAGAACTCGAAAGAACAGTACTCAACTTCATATGGAAAAACAAAAAACTCAGGATAGCCTAAACAATCCTGTACAATAAAAGAACTTCTGGAGCCATCACAATCCCTGACTTCAAACTCTACTACAGAGCTACAGCACTAAAAATAGCCTGGTATTGACATAAAAACAGACAGGAGGACCAATGGAACCGAATAGAAGACTCGGGTATCAATCCACACATTTTCTTTCTTTCTTTCTTTCTTTCTTTCTTTCTTTCTTTCTTTCTTTCTTTCTTTCTTTATTTTTTCTATTTATTTATTTATTTATTTACTTACTTATTTATTAAAGATTTCTGTCTCTTCCCCACCGCCGCCTCCCATTTCCCTCCCCCTCCCCCAATCAAGTCATTTTCAAACACCCAATTTTTGACAAAAAATACAAAATGGAAAAAAGAAAGTATATTTAACAAATGGTACTGGCATAATTGGATATCAACATGTAGAAGAATGAAAATGGATCCATATCTATCACCATGCACAAAACTCAAGTCCAAATGGATCAAAGACTTCAACATAAAGCCAGCCACACTGAACCTCATAGAAGAGAAAGTGGGAAGTACACTTGAATGCATTGGCACAGGAGCCCACTTCCTATATATAACCCCAGCAGCACAAACACTGAGAGAAATAATTAATAAATGTGACCTCCTGAAACTGAAAAGCTTCTGTAAAGCAAAGGACATGGTCAACAAGACAAAACGGCAGCCTACTGAATGGGAAAAGATCTTCACTAACCTTACATCAGACAGAGGTCTGATCTCCAAAATATACATAGAACTCCAGAAATTGGTCACCAAAAGAACACACAAAAAATTTTTTAAAAATGGAGTACAGATCTAAACAGAGAACTCTCAACAGAGGAATCTAAAATGGCTGAAAGACACTTAAGGAAATGTTCAACCTCCTTAGCCATCGGAGAAATGCAAATCAAAACAACTCTGAGATTCCATCATACACCTGTAAGAATGGCCAAGATCAAAAACACTGATGACAACTTATGCTGGAGAGGATGTGGGGAAAAGGGAACTCTTCTGCAGTGCTGGTGGGAATGCAAGCTGGTACAGCCCCTTTGGATGTCAATGTGACAATTTCTCAGAAAATCAGGGAACAACCTTCCTCAAGACCTAGTAATATCACTTTTGGGTATATACCTCCCCCCAAAAAATGCTCAATCGTGCCACAGGACATGTGCTCAACTACATTCATATCAGAATTGTTTGTCTGTCAAGTGAACTACACAGTCACTGTGCCCTCTATGTTGTTTACAATAAAGTCTTGAGTCAACATGGAGAAACGGCAGTGACCTATTCAAGCTTAGTATACAACAGCAATCATACCCACAGAGGCTTGGTTCTAAAACGTGGCTCTCAATCTGTTTGTTGCAACCCCTATGGGGTTCAAACAACCCTTTTAAAAAGGTTGCCTAAGACCATTGGAAAACACAGATATTTACATTACAAGTCATAATAGTAGCAAAACTATAGTTATGAAGTAGCAATGAAAATAATTGTATGGTTGTGGGGTCACCACAACACGAGGAGCTGTATTAAAGGGGCACAGCACTGGGAAGGTTGAGAACCACTACTCTAGAGCATCATGGAAAAGGAAGCCCTTCACGGTCCTTCACTCATCCATCCCTTGGGCTCTTGGAAGATCCCTGACTAGCTCACCCTCCATTGACACGGAGTGAACTGCACAAACCGAGAAGGAAGCAGTTGATAGGTGCTGAGTATGTGTGTGTCAGGGAAACAATTTCCGCCATCAAGACAGGAAATATCCATCACCGCCAACATTTCCACAAGCTGCTCTGTTCTCCTCCCATCCTCCTCATGCCCCAACCTGTCCCCAGATGCCACACAATGGCTTGTCATTGTAAATTAGAATTTCATAGAAATGGACTCTTACAAGATGGACTCTTCACAGTCTTTGTATGGCTTGCTTTCAGCATGAACATCCAAGCTGGTGCAGTATTGGCAGTCTTTCCTTATTGCTGAGTAGTGCTCCATTAAATAGATGCACTACAATATAGTCACGTATCTGTGGGTATTGTCTAGTATTTCTTTTTACAGATAAACCTGCTATGGATATTTAAGTGTTTGTACTATAGACCTACACTTCTTTTCCTTATATTTAAATACCTATAGGCTAGATTGCATGATAGGTACATACATGCTTAACTTCCAAAGAACCTGCCAATCATCTTCCAAAATATATCGCTTTCCTTCCCCAACAGTGCACTGAGATTTCCAGGGCAATACCATGCTGGATTAGCTGGACACCCAAATGCATTAATGCTTGGCATGGCCAGTATCTATTCTAGGTGTCCCAATAGGTGAGCAGTGGTACCATCTTGTGGTTTCAATTTGGATTTCTGTTGGATAATAATGTTCACGTACATAACTGGCGTGTACAACTTACATAAATTATCTGTTCAACTCTTTGGCTGATTTTTTTTAAATTAAGATTGATTCTGTGTGTGTGTGTGTGTGTGTGTGTGTGTGTGTGTGTTTGTGTATGTGTGTAGGTACCTGAGGAGGCCACCTGGAGCTGAGCTAAAGTGGGTGCTAGGAACTGAACTTGGGTCTTCTGCAAAAACAGCAAGTTCTTTTAACCACTGAACCAGGTCTCCAATCCTGACTAATGTTCTTATAGGACCTTTACAGTTTTGAGAGCTATTGCATATTGTTTATATTTCCACCAGACTATCAATTTAAAACTCCATTCTCCCTGCCTTCTCCTTCAATGGGAATAATTGTGATGGTGTTCAACCACTTTGTTCTTTTCTGAATAATTTTGGTGCCAAGGTTACGCATCCTTTGTCTAACCCAACCTCAACTCTTAAAAATGTTTTCTTGTACAAGTTATATAATTTTAGGTTTTGCTTTTAGGCCTAATATCCATTTGAGCACACAGATATCTAATTATCCTGTCCTGCTGTATTGTGTGACATTATTCCTGGGGAAATGTGAACAACATTGACTTTCATAAGGAACCAGCAACAGAAGCAAGTAAGGACAGTACCCTGTTGTGGGAGGTCCTTCTGCTCCTCCAGCCAATAGCCGCTGAGATACCAGCCCATTGGGGCGTGGTCTCTCTCTTTAAAAAAGCGGCCACTTCCCTCCTCGCTCTCTCTTACTTCCTGCTCCGCTTCTGGCGACTAGACTCCCTTCCTGATTGCGCAGAGGGCTGTTGTCTGGGATGGTGATCTGTAAGTTTTTTTCCCCTTTAAATAAATAACCATTCTATTAATCATAATTCCAAACTGGCATGGGATTCTTCATGACTTACGCCTTCGCCTTCATCTGGCTGCCCAACGTGTGGACAACTGTATCCACATAAAGCCTGAGACAGCTTGGGAAGTAATTCTAGAACAAAATGAAAGCATTGCACCTGGTTTCTTGATAGCAGCAATTTCTCGGTTCTGCTCTGATTGCTAGAGGCAAGCAAGTGCTCTCATCTAAGAGAGGCTTCCTGACTCAGCTTTAGCTGCAAACCTTGCAGCTCTTTTAAGAGGTCCTGCCACGAAACACTTAAATGGTGTTGATAAAAGCCGACTGAATGCTTGTTTGTTTTCAAACAAGTAGCAGGAAAAAACCTGTGTTGTTTTAAAATGCCGGCTTTCTGGACCCTCCTGCCAGGGCAAACTCTGACTGAGGCAGGAGGGCCGACAACAGAGAGAGGACTTGTGTGTTGTCTGTGGACATAATGCTGCAGCTTACTTGCTGGCAGGGACCTTGAAATGCCATAGACTTGTGGCAATAAACATGGCTACAGCGGTACCTCTACCATGAGGCTGGAAAGCTAAGGAATGGGCTGGATCCAGCCACCAAAGCCACGACCTTAATCCTACCCATATTGCTCAGTAATTTAAAGGCTCATGTGGTCAGAAAGAGAGAGATACAGTTAAAGAAAGATTCAAAGACAAAGAAAACTTTTAAATGATTTACAGTGTGTTAAAAATATATGCAGGCTAAAAGTTAAAGTTCTTAAAGTAAAAAAAAGGAAGAAAGAGAGTAGTTGGGTGTGATAGTACACACCTTTAATCCCAACACTTGGAAGGCAGAGGGAGATTGACCTCTGTGACTTCAAGGTGTGATAGCACACGTCTTTAATCTCAATGCCTGGGAGGCAGAGACAGAAGGATCTCTGAGAGTTCAAGGACAGCCTAGTCTACAGAGTTATTCCAGGACAAAGAGATACAGAGAACGTATCTCAAAAAATAAAAGTAAAAATAAACAAAATAGAGGTTAAAATAAAGCACACAAAGATGGAAAATACACAGAGAATTTTGATACTGTATGCTGTTATGCTCTCTTTGAATTGTCTGAATGCTGAGGAAGGAGCAACAGATGCTAAAAGATATTTGTTTATAAATGCTGCTGAACTAATCCAACATAGATATTTTGAAAATACCTTGGCTTCAGAATTTGGATCTAAGGATATGATGCTTTGGAAAGGAGTTTCTTCTTTTGTTTTCACAGAGGATGAAACACTATGGATTGCTTCTATTCCAATATGGTATGATGGACCACGCCCTCCTGAAAGGTTGCTGTGAACACCCTAAAAAATTACTTTGCTCAACTGCCAACTGAGATGAAACTAGCACACAGGTTATCCCATAAAAGACCTGAATAACAGCGTCCCCATTCAGCAGGAAGCAGTTTGGAGAGAAATAACTGTGCCCATATTCCCAAATATTGTTTATAAATGTTCTTTTACATTTAAAGGGGGATGTGATATAGGTATGAATAATTTACATTGATATGGATTTTGCTTTAGTGATTTAAATTTAAGGTCAATTTTGTTATATGTATATATATATATATTTCTGATCTTGACTAAGGTATTGTGATTGTGTAGTTCATTTAAAAATGTAATGTATATAGGTTGTTAATGGATAATCATTAATAATAGTCAAGCTTGTAGTCATGTTAGTTAAGATTTTCTAGATGTACATAGATATATTTTAGTTAGGCATTCTTCATATTTTTCAAAGCTCATAGAATATGGCATTTTAAATGTTTTAATAACTTAGTGCTTTTCATGACAATGAGACACTCTGCTCCTGGCAGCACCAATCTACTTCAAGAGGAAGATGGGCATC
>NW_026068000.1:5425916-5444625 GCF_014885135.2 Alexandromys fortis
CTTCTTCTTCTTCTTCTTCTTCTTCTTCTTCTTCTTCTTCTTCTTCTTCTTCTTCTTCTTCTTCTTCTTCTTCTTCTTCTTCTTCTTCCTCCTCCTCCTCCTCCTTCTCCTTCTCCTCCTCTTCCTCCTCCCTCTCCCTCCTTCATCCCTATGTTAAAGCAGAAATCGTGTATCCTTACTGTCACTGACAATTGGTCCCCTAATCTTTCTTCCCAGCTGTCTCTACAGAACAACCTAACTGCCAGCTCTTCTTCCTCCTCAGGTGCACCTTCAGGACTCCAGTGTACCCTGAAAAGGGCTGGTCAGAGTTCTGAGGACAGAAGGCTTCACACAGCCAGTTTAATTAAGACCTTACATTTCACTTGATTATAATTTGTTTCAAAAGGCATGGAATTCCTTTACTTGTGATAATTTTTAATTTAATGCTTATTGTACAGCCAAGCATTGTTAGTATAATAGAGAACAAAGCCAATGAATAAATTATGTCAATATGAAGTTATGTTCCAGTGTGTATAGAAGGCACAGTTGGACAAATAGAAAAAGAATGAACAGGCTGGGTGGGTGGCACCAGCCTGTAATCCAAGCACCTGGGAGATCGAAGGAGGAGGATCCACAGGCTTGAGGCCAGCCTGGGCTACATACTAAGACACCAAACATCACAAACATCAGAGCAGAGGTGGGGAGATGGCTCAGTTAAAATGATTGTCTTGCAAGCATGAGGACCTGATTTCAACTCCCCAGAATCCATGGGGGGCGGGGAGTCAGATATGGTGGCACACATTTGTATTCCCAGCCCCAGAGAGGCAGAGACAGACAGATCCCTAGGGTTGGCTACTTAGTCAGGGTAGCCTACTTAGTAGTTTCAAGCCAGTGAGAGGCCTTGTCTCAAAACACAGGTGACTATTGTCTCAGAAATGAAACCAGAAATTGATCTTTGGACTCTACATAAAAACACACACATGCTCTCTCATGCCATGTGGAGGCCAGAGAAAAACTTGTGAGAACTGGTTCTGATCTTCCAGCATGTGTGTCTGGAAATTAAGGTTTGGCAGAAGACCCCTTTACCCGCCATCTCACCAGCCCCAAATATAGACTATCTTCCCATTTCTCCCTCTCCCTCTCCCTCTCCCTCTCCCCTCCCTCCCTCGATGCGGAACTGAACCTAGGATCTCCACAGTAGGCAAGTGCTCTAACCCTGAGCTGTACGCCAGCTCTGCTTTGCTTTTAAACTACACGCCTCCCCCAAATATATTACAACTGAGCTATGGGTGAGGCAGGGTACTGCCAGAGGCGGTCGTAGAGACAATGCCATCATTTGGACTCTTTCCGGCTTCAATTGCTGAGCATCTCTGTCAGAGTAAGGGCTGAAAACAGCTGTTCCCTGCCTGCTTAGGGAACCAATGGGGTGACAGGATTACAGAGCACTGGCATGGAGTCCGGGTAGGTTCTGCCCAGCCTGCTATTTATAGCAACCTCTGCTTAAGGCGAATTTATATAGATCAGAGATTCTGAGCCGGACTCAGTGTCCTATCACCCATGGATTTCCAAAGGCCTCTCCTTACAAGTCATGGTAAGCCAGCAACTGCATCTGCCGAGCCTTCAGCAAACTAACACGCAGCTATGGGGGAAAGAGCCTTAAAAAGAAGTCCAGAGGAGCTCGGAGCTTGGAGCTCAGAGCTCAGAGCTCGGTCATAAAGCATGAGCCTCTCTCTTGGTACTGGCCACTCTCAGGAGCCATGCTGCATAGGACCCTGGCAACAGGTGTGTGAGAGTACCTTTAAGAACATACTAGCATGCTTTTTTGTGTATAAGATACATGTGTTTTCTGTGGAATCCACAGGGTTCCTTTGCTGAATGTTTGTTCTCTCCAATGCTGCTGGTCACTAACATATCTCATTAACACCTTCTACACTATCATCAGGGAGTGCAGACTAGGACATTCTCAATGAAAATCAGCTGGGCGGCAGTAGTGCATGCCTTTAATCCCAGCACTCAGGAGAGAGAGGCAGGTGGATCTCTGTGAGTTCGAGGCCAGCCTGGTCTACAGGAGTTAGTTCCAGGCCAGGCTCCAAAGCTGCAGAGAAACTCTGTCTTGAAAAAAAAAAATAACAAAAACAAACAAACAAAAACATGTATTCTAGTCACTCTTGTTTCCTGCCTGTCTGCCTTATTGGAAACAGGGTCTCATATAGTTCCAGATGGCCTCAAACTATGTAGCCAAGGGTAACCTTGAAGTCCTGATTCTCCTGCCTCTCCCTCCCTAGAGCTGGGATCACAGGTGTGAGCTGCCAGGAGCCTGGTTTGTGCAGTGCTGGGGACCAAACCCAGGGCTCAGCACATGCTACACAAGCCCTCTACCGACTGAGCTACACTCCTAGCCCCACATTTTTCTTTAAAGCACTGAATTGCTGCCAAATAGCATAATTCAGAGTGCCATTTCGAAATAGTAATTAATAATGTAATTTGAGATGATCACATAGTATTTAAGTTGCCAGAATCCAAAGAACATGTTAATTACTTACTTGAGAAAGGTATAGGTTTGCAACAACTTGTAACCCTGCCAGAAGCTCGAGTAAGAATCTTAGCTCTTCCCTGAATGGATTCTAGACTGCTCGGAGGCCAGGTTTCAGGGGTGGAACGAATATAAAAACTACAGAGGCTAGTAAAAAGGTTTTCTGTTACCTGAGTTTGAGTGTCCTATGAAACCCCGAGAAAAGGACTTGTGTGTTTTATGGTCCTGAATATGGTGCCCTCGTGGGCATGTGCTTCCTGAACACACAAACTCTTGTTCAAAGGGATGGGGTTGAGTCCAGAAGGGAGGCATTAGGAGGTAGAGGAGAGAATGCGGGGAGAAGGGCTCGCTGCCTAGGCACTTACGAGCTGCTGGCTAGCACTTGCTGCTGTAGCAACTGCGAAAGTCCTGGGAGCACAGCACAGTCACCCTCTCACACCCTGTCACCCAGAGACCAACGGGTCTGCGCAACGGAGCCAAGTTCTCACCAGGCTCCAGGACACGACTCTTGCTACCCCTTCCTCAAGGTCAAAACTCTACTGACACTCCTTGGCTTGTGTCCCCTCCTTTCATCTTCAAAGCCAACAAACCGCATATCTATTCTGCCCCCTCTGGCTCTTTTTGCTCATGGACAAGAAAAGAAATCCTCTATTTAAGGGCATATACAAAAAGATTGACCCATCTAGATACCCAGGATGTGTTCCCTAATTTAAGATGCTTAATTCAGTCTGTAAAATCTCCTTTGCCATGAAAGACCATATTCACAGGGATTGGGGTGTAGGCACCTTTGTGGGGTGCCTATAATAAAAGACACTGTGAAATAGGTATGGAGGGAGGGTTGTCATTCACTGTTCTTTTTTATAAATATTTATTTATAAATATTATTTTATAAATATTTATTTGTCGGGGGAGGGTAAATGAACATGAGTGTACGCACAAATGGAGGCCAAAGGTGTTGGAGACCACTAAGTTGTGCTAAGGTTATGAGCAGTTTTGCGTTCCCAAAGTGGGTGCTGGTAACCGAACTTGGGTCTTTTAGAAGAGAAGAATATGCTGATAATTACAGCTCTCCAGCTCATTCCACTGGAGTTCTGAGGAGCAATCAGAGCATCAATATTGCTCCTGAGGTCCAGAGGCCTGAAAATTCATCCATCAGCTCCCACCTACCTAGTTCATTGAGAGGGGTCTTATGAAAGACAACCTGCCTGTGCCGGGAGGCTTGTGTGGGCAGGCGGGCAGGCGGGCAGGCTCTGGTGCAGCTGGAGAGTCAGAAGTACTACATGGAATCCAGACAAAACATGGCATGGACTCTTCACCAGTTCCCACACTGAAAAGCAGGTAGGCAAAGAGGGTGTAGAACAGGAAGGCACTGGGTACTTACCATATCCATGGAATGATGTCGGTCTTGACCTAAGTCTCACTGGGGCATAGACATGGATACTAGAGCTTAGCCGAAGCCCCACTTACTACTACGAAGACTTCAAAGGTGGTCAGTCTCCTCTGCCCTCAGTCCTACCCCTTCTAACCCAAGCTTGTGTGTTCAGGACACACATGGCCATGATGAGGTAGACCCTATCCAAACCCCCGTGGTAAACTGTGACAGGTCTGCAATGGCTAATTTCCACTGTCTTGGTGACTGAATTAAGACATGCCTAGGACGAGTGAGGCACACCCTCGAATGCACCTGTGAAGGAAGAAGCTTAACTACGGAGGAGGAGTCACCCTGAATGAGATTGGCACCACCCCACCTCTGGGATGGAATCCAAGACGAGCTGTGGGCAAGCAGCTGCCTTGTGTGGCCCAGTTGCAGGGTGACTGAAAACCATGATGAACTTTAGTACTGCAAGCAGTGCCCCAATGCCCACTGTAACCTCTTCTCCTGTAAGCTACTTCTTCTCACAGCAAGGGGAGGAAGGAAAGGAGGAGAGGGGAGAGAGGGGAGAGAAAGACAGAGAGAGAGGAAGAGAGGAAGGACGGGAAAGAGAAGGAGAAGGATGGTTGATGGAAAGATGATGGACAGATGGATGGATATTAAAGAACGAATACATGGTCTCAAAGACACTCAGGAATCCAACTGTCCTTGGTGAATACATGGTTTAGCATGGACACCGGATCCAGTGAGACACGAGGCCAGTCTGCTGCAGAGTAGAGGGACTTCAGACCCTGCTTGGTGGGAGAAAGGCTCTTGTGCTTTTCCCATTCTCCTTGCCTCAAACAAAATGAGTGGTGCATCTTTTTGAGCAAAAGTAATGATAAACAACGTGTAAGAAAGCAAAGCACTGAAGGGCTGGGTACCTGACGACATCATTAGGAAGCTGAAGCAAAGTCAAAGGCCGCCTGTCCAGATATGCATGTGAGGCTGGCAGGACAGTTCCGTAGGGTCAAACTTGATGAGCTGATTTTGATGCCTGGAACCCACATGGTAGAAGGACAGACAGACTACATTTGCACTGTGGCTCTCCCACTCCCCTGTCTTCATCACACAAAATAAAAATTTCAAATGTCAGTATTTAAAAAAATGTCTCAATGAAGAAAAACAAACTTTTATTTTTTTAATGCTACAGCTAGCCTGGATTTTTGTCCCTTGATGCTAAACACATCTTTAGCAGATACTAATAGTGCAACTGACATTTAAACCTGAAAGGTCAGCCATGAAATTGGCTAGGTAAAAGAACCAACAAAGAAGGGAGAGGTGAAGGTAATTCTAGGAGGTGAAGAGAAGGGGGCCAGGGAGACTGGAGGGTGGGATGGGGTGTAGAACCAGGTGACCCTAGAACAGAGAGGGCATGGCCCTGGGGCCTTGCTGTAAGGGTGCAGGGCTTTACTGAGAGAGAAACATCACAACAATTTAACAAAAGAGCCGTGGCTGCGAATGGCTGTGAACCACACGCTGTCATGATTTTTCTCTGGCCATGGAACAGCTGCTCAGATTTTGCTGGAGTCAGAGACCACAGACCTCAGGCATCCAGTAAGACGGGCAGGGGCCATCACTAGAAGACAAGAGGCAAACAGACTCCAGGCCTGGATTTGGTACCAGGGAAAAGCATGCTTCCCACAGTGATGTTATGAAACAGCCGATTGGGCCTGAAGGCAGCCAGAATGTTTACAGATGTGGAGGGAGTGGGAGCTTGAGCCTAACAGCAAATGAAAAAGACAAAGAGAATTCTTGCTGGGAGGAGCGGAACACAAAAACAAACTCACTTCCTCTCTTAAGGCAGAAATCACTCATGTTGAAGGTCACATAGCTGAACAAAGCACCATTAGCCTCCCACTTAGATAACCCTCTGACGTGTGTATCGTGATTACTGTTGCCTAGGTTACTTCTCAGAAAATTGAAGCCAATTCTACCTAAACCCTGGCTCCACTGAAGTCTACAGACATCAGATGGATGACTAAGATCTCTTCAGATTGCCTGTCCTCTTTGTGGCCTCGGGCTGTTGATGTATTCTGGCACACACCCTGCCTGGTACTTGGTGGGCTAACCTGAGGTCAAGTTCACCCAGGAGCTGCTGAGTTACAGTGAGCATTGTCACACTGCATAAGTTCTGGCCTCATGAGAGGCCTTTCTACACCAGAGTTGTCAAGAAAGCATAGGCGGGGGAAAGAGGAAACACAAACTCATTCCAGTGGTCCCTAGGCCACCTTAACTCTGTATGACAGACTGGATAAAATATTTCTCAAGAGATAAGGCCCTGGAAGAGAGAGCACTCTTTGTAGCTCACTCCCAAGACACCAGAGTATAATAATGTCACACCTAACCCACATTGGGGTAAAGTCACTCCTAACCCTCACCAGGATGACATCACTCTAATCCACACCAGGATGACATCACTCTAACCCTCACCAGGATGAAGTCACTCCTAACTCACACCAGGATGACATCACTCCTAACCCTCACCAGGTGAAGGCCTCATTGTACCAGATTAAGATTTATTCTGTCCAGCCTGGTCTACAAGAGCTAGTTCCAGGACAGGCTCCAAAACCACAGAGAAACCCTGTCTCGAAAAATAAAACAAACAAACAAACAAAAAACCAAAAACAAAACAAAAACAAAACAAAAAAAGATTTATCCTGTCACTGCTCATAATGAAGGTATCCTGGCTAGTTTGTAAAAACTTTCTGAGCAAGGTCTACACTATTCAGGAGGCCAAGGCAGAAGTAACTAATTTAATGCTAGCCTGGGCTTTAGGGTATATTCAAGGACAACCTAGGCAATTTAGGGAGACCCTGTCTCAAACTAAAAGGTGAAGAGGAAGATGTGTAACTCAGTGGTAGGTCCTAACCTAGCAAGCAAGAGCCCTGAGTTCCGTCTCTAGGAATGCAAAACAAAAGAGGTAACAACAGAAGCTTTAAAAAGACATTGACTTCAAAATGCAAAGTCAATTCAAGGTAACATACAACTGACTGGCACAAATTATCCTGAGTCTTCTGATATAATACCTGGGGGAGCTGATTTCCCCCACCCAACAAAGTATCAAGTCTTTCTCTACTTTCACTTCTGATTGGAATAAATGACAAAGACATATTCATTGTAATAAGTGTCTTGAACAATTTGCCTTTTAATAAGGAGTCTTCTTGACAGACATGTTCTGTCTGAGACAAAAAAAAAAAAAGCTTCACTCTGCCGCAGCTTATGAGAGCCCACCTGAGGCAGGAGCCCTGCAGGAGGCTTTCACAATAGCCCTTGGGAAGGATGGATGGCTTGGGGGTGGGGTGGGGGAGGAGGTTGAAGCCGCAAAGGCAAGGACAGATTTGAGATGTAAGTGAGGCAGAGCTGTGAGGGCCGGCTGGCTGGACGGGATGACTCACAGGAGCCTGTCTTGGGTAGCCCCTCAGATGACAAGGCTTTGTACTGACAATAGGGCATTTGGGAGAGGAGAGCTGACTGAACATACTGACTGGGGCATCGTCTGCTGAAGCTGCCTGCTTGGGACACATCGGGACACTAAGGCGGGCTTGGATAAGCATGAGTCTGGGCGTCATCGTTGAGAAAATCTATGTAGAGAGCAGGGGTTCTATAGAGCCATGGCACTGTACTCACAGAATTAATTACACTTCATTCTGAACAAGGGGTGGCTTTGATAGTAAGTGGAGCAACACCGCCCGCCTTACCCAGTCAGCTGCTTCCGGTCACGTGAGTAGTCTCCAACAAAGGTCAAAAGTGTAGCTCGGAGCAGTTACCTTTAGAACGTGGTGCATTATGGGAGTGCTTTAAGTCTCTGCAATAGACTATGAAACTCTACCCAGTTTCTATCTCTCTATTCTGACTTGAGGCATGAATGTGTCCTAGGATATATGCCCCTCACCACTGCCATATACAAGCCTAGTCAGAGCTACAAACCCCACCTTGCACTTGAACCTCCAGAACCATGTACCAAGAAAAAGCTTTTAGAAGTAGCTGGTGCCAAGTATTTCTCCATGGTGATAAAGGTTAAACAGTATGGCTGCTATACTTCATCCTGTTTTGGAAGACTTGTGTAAGGACAGTTAGGGCTAGGTGTACCCTCTGGTAGACTGTCTCACTCCACAGGACACAGAACTGCCCACCAGTTATTACAGTGACACCCTGGGCTCAGCATGGACAGCTAAACCTGGACTATGACTCAGATCACTGAAAGCTGGTGAATGCTGGGGTGACGGGCTTCCTTTGAAAAGTGTGTCTGACATAAGATGAGGGGCTGAGGTGATATTTTAGTACTAGGAATTGGGGAATACACAGTGTTTTTCTGCTGTGCTCCAAAGGCAGTTCAAACAAGATGAGATCAGAGCTATAGGAATGAGCTGAAGCCCGAGCTCAGGCACGTCAACTGCTTCTCACAAACAAAGTGTCTGGCTAAACCCTCCAGGAAAAGCACAGTGCTGTGTGTAAGCCAGTGAAAACGAGGAGCAGTAAAACGAGGCTTCAATAAAGTTATTTTGGTAATTAATTACTATTATCAAAAGAAGCCTTTGGCATAATTATCTCCTATAAACCTGCTCATTTAGCCAGATATATATGTTGAGGCGAATTTCACCCACTGGCATGGCTAGATCGCGAAGGCACCACAGACGTTGGTCGCAGGACACAGAAATCAAGCTGGTACTGAGCTAGAAGTTTATTGCTGGCTAGCATTTGTGGTGCTGGAAGGTGCTATGTAGTTAGTGGCCGGGGTAGGGGTGCGTATCAACAGTTTACAATTCCAAATCACAGCTCATCATCAAAGAAGGACAGGAACTCAAGCAGGGCAGGACCCTGGATGCAGGAGCTGATGCAGAGGCCATAGACGGGAGCTGTTTACTGGCTTGTTCCCTATGGCTTGCTCAGTCTGTTTTCTTATAGAACCCAGGACCACCAGCCTAGGGATGGCCCCACCCACAATGAACTGGGCCTTACCACATCAATCACTAATTAAGAATATCCTGCAGGCACACCCGTAATCAAATCATACTGAGGCATTTTCTCAATTAAAGCTCCCTCCTCTCTAGTAACTCTGTGTCAAGTTGGCATAAAACTAGCCAAGACAGCTGGCAAGTTACACCAATGAGTTTAATAGTGGTGTGAGGTTACTGTGTAACCAACCAGTTTCTGGTCAGATTTAGGGCTATGCCACAGGAGGGAACTTGTGTCTGTTAATGGAAACCTGGCCAAGAACCTACGGCTGAAATGGTCACAGGCGAGGAAAGGACCTATTACTCTTATTTTGCTGAGTGGCCACCAAACGGCCTTCTCAATGCTGCCGTCCAGCTTCCAGCATCTGTCACAGAAACTTCTGCATGGAAGCCAGTTAACAGAGTCCAGAGAAGAGTGGTGGACATCTGTATCCCCATGTCCCAGGCTCAGGCGGAAGGAGAGAATAGGGAGGACCGCTGTGAAAGAGTCTTCTGGACTGTTGCACCCTTGAACTCCCAACTGTGGTTCTCTGCACAGGATCAAGCTGTCAATCTTCCAGCACAGAGAGGGGTGGGGCTTAAAGCCCACAGTAGCTGAGGAGTTGTTGGCAGTTGCAGGCTGCTGGGAGAGGGAGATTGGTTTTCTTCAGGGGTGTGGCCTCTGGTGGGTTGCCCACAGTGGCTGACCGTATAGCTAGGAATAAAAGGCACCACAGATAGGAGTTAAGTTACAAAATAAAGGATGCAAAGTAGGGAGGGAGGCTCAGAAGGAAGAGGGGTCCAGGAGGAGCAGGACAGGAAAGGGGGGGTAAATGTGACCAAAAATTTTAAATAATAAAATAATTTAAGATGATTCCATCTAGGCACTAGAAAACACTCTAAGTGAAGAGTCCGTGCCAACTGTGCAGAAGGGACGGGCTGCCTTCCTTTGTAGCAGAGGGTGTTCACCTTTTCTAGCGTTTTTTTCTTTTTTTTTTTTCAGTTTTCCTTCTTATTTATTTATTTTTTATTGATTTTATTTAGTTCTACATTTTTTCTCTGCTCTCCTCCCTTCCTCTCTCCTCTCCTTCAACCCTCTCCCTTGGTCCCCATGCTCCCAATTTACTCAGGAGATTTTGTCTTTTTCTACTTCCCATGTTCATTAGATAGAGCCATGTCTCTCCCAGGGTCATCATTGTTGTCTAAGTTCTCTGGGATTGTGATTTGTGGGCTGGTTTTCTTTGCTTTGTGTCTAAAAGTCACTTGTGAGTGAGTACATATGATATTTGTCTTCATGGATCTGAGTTACTTCACTCAATATGATGTTTTCTAGTTCAATCCATTTGCCTGCAAAATTCAATACGTCGTTATTTTTTTCTGCTGTGTATTACTCCATTGTATAAATGTACCACATTTTCCTTATCCATTCTTTGGTCAAGGGGCATTTAGGTTGTTTACAGGTTCTGGCTATGACAAACAATGCTTCTATGAACATAGTTGAGCACATGTCCTTGTGGTACAATTGGGCATCCTTTGGGTATATAATCAAAAGTGGTATTGCTGGGTCTTGAGAAGGTTGTTTCCCAATTTTCTGGGAAATCGCCACATTCAAAGGGGCTGTACCAGTTTGCATTCCCACCAGCAATAAAGGAGTGTACCCTTTATCCCACAGCCTCTCCAGCATAAGTTGTCATCAGTGTTTTTGATCTTGGTCATTCTGACAGGTGTAAGATGGAATCTCAGAGTTGTTTTGATTTGCATTTCTCTGATGGCTAAGGGTGTTGAACATTTCCTTAAGTGTCTTTCAGCCATTTTATAGTCCTATGTTGAGAGTTCCCTGTTTAGGTCTGTACTCCATTTTTTTTATTAGATTATTTGTTCTTTTGATGACCAATTTCTTGAGTTCTTTGTATATTTTGGAGATCGGCTCTCTGTCTGATGTGGGGTTGGTGAAGATCTTTTCCCATTCTGTAGGCTGTCGTTTTGTCTTGTTGACCGTGTCCTTTGCTTTAAAGAAGCTTTTCAGTTTCAGGAGATCCCATTTAACTAATTGTTTCTCTCAGTGTCTATGCTACTGAGATTATATTTAGAAAGTGGTTTCCTGTGACAATGCATTCAAGTGTACTTCCCACTTTCTCTTCTATGAGGTTCAGTGTGACTGGCTTTACCTTGAGGTCTGTGATCAATTTGGACTTGAGTTTTGTGCGTGGCAATAGATATGAATCTATTTTCATTCGGCTACATGTTGATATCCAGTTATGCCAGCACCATTTGTTGAATATGTTTCTTTTTTCCACTTGATATTTTTTCTTCTTTGTGAAAAATCAGGTGTTCTTAGGTGTATGGATTAATGTCTGGGTCTTCTATTCGGTTCCATTGGTCCTCCTGTCTGTTCTTATGTTAATACCAGGCTGTTTTCAGTACTGTAGCTCTGTAATAGAGTTTGAAGTCAGGGATTGTGATGCCTCCAGAAGTTCCTTTGTTGTACAGGATTGTTTTGGTTATCCTTGGGTTTTTTGTTTTTACATATGAAGTTGAGTACTGTTCTTTCGAGTTCTGCGAACAATTTTGCTCCAATTTTGATACATTGAATCTTTTGTTAAGATTGCCGTTTTTACTATGTTAATTTTACCTACACAAGAGCATGGGAGATCTTTCCATTTTCTAGTGTGTTCTTCAATTTCTTTCTTCAAAGATTTAAAGTTCTTGTCATACAGGTCTTCCACTTGTTTTGTTAGAGTCACGCTGAGATATTTTATGCTATTTATGGCTATTGTGAAGGGTGTTGTTTCTCTGATTTTTTTTCTCAGCCTATTTATCATTTGTGTAAAGAAGGGCTGCTAATTATTTTTGAGTTAATCTTGTATTTTGCTACATTACTGAAAGTGTTTATGAGTTATAGATGCTCCTTGGGAGAATTTTTGGGGTTGTTTATGTAAACTATCATATCATCAGCAAATAGTGAGAGTTTGACTTCTTTTTCGATTTGTATCCCTTGATCTTCTTCTTTTTTTTTTTGTCTTATTGCTCTAGCTAAGACCTCAAGAACTATATTGAATACATATGAAGAGAGTGGACAACCTTGTCTTGTTCCTGATTTCAGCGGGATTGCTCTGAGTTTCCCGCCATTTAGTTTGATGTTGGCTGTTGGCTTGTTATATATTGCTTTTATTTTGTTTGGTATGGTCCTTGTATCCCTCCTTTCTTCAAGACCTTTATCATAAAGGGATGTTGTATTTTGCTGAAGGCTTTTTCAGCATCTGATGAGATGATCATGTGGTTTTTATTTTTCAATTTGTTTATATGGTGGATTACATTGACAGATTTTTGTATGTTGCACCATCCCTACATCTCTGGGATGAAGCCAACTTGATCATGGTGGACAATGTTTCTGATGTTTTCTTGGATTTGATTTGCCAGCATATTATTATTTTTGCACCAATGTTCATGAGTGAGATTGGTCTGTAATTCTCTTTCTTAGTAATGTCTTTAAGTGGTTTGGGTATCAGGGTAATTGTGGCCTCATAAAAAGAGTTTGGCAATGTTATTTCTGTTTCTATTGTGTAGAATAATTTGAGGACTATTGGTATTAGTTCTTCTTTGAAAATCTTGTTGAATTCTGAGTTGAAAACATCTGGTCCTGGGCTTTTATTTGTGGGAGACTTTTGATGATTGTTTCAATTTTTTAGCAGTTGTAGGTCTGTTTAATTTGGTTATCTGGTCTTGATTTAATTTTGGTAAGTGATATTTATCCAGAAAGTTGTCCATTTCCTTTAAGTTTTCCAATTTTGTGAAGTGCACGTTTTTTAGAAATATGACCTAATGATTCTCTCATACAGCTCCTTTGGATATCAGTGTGACGATTTCTCAGAAAATTAGGAAACAACCTTCCAGTCACCCTGCTGGTCACTCCATGTTTCTGAAGGTCACTTGGCGTTCCTAGGGTTCGCTCTGCAATATCACGTATTGTTCGGGCCTGCTCCCACAGAGATTGTTAGCTTGGGGATCTTTCTGCTGAGGTGGCTGCCTTGGACCTGCTCTGGCAGAGGTTGCTCACTCAGACCTGCTCTGGCAGAGGTTGCTGGATAGGGCCTGCTCCAGGGGATGTTGCTGGCTCAAGCCTGCTACCTCAGAGGTAGTTATTTCACACCTGATCAGGTAGAGGTCTCTGGTTCAGGCCTGCTCCCTCAGCGGTGACTCTCTTGTACCTGCTCCTGGTCCTGCAGAGTTCTTAGACTTGGGCCTGCTCCCTTCGTGGCAGCTCCCTTGTACCTGTTCCTGTGGAGTTTGCTGTCTCAGGCCTGCTCTAGTGGAAGTCACTGGCTCAGACCTGTTTCCATAGATGTCCCAGATTTGTGCCTGGACCTGTAGAGGTATTTAATTCCAGCCTATTACCTCAGTGGTTGCTCCCTTGTATCTGCTCCTGTTCACTGTCTCAGGCCTTCTCTGGCCTAAGTCACTGGCTCAGACCTGTTTCTGTAGATGTCCCTTTCCTGGGCCTGTTCCCATGGAGGTCCCTGGCTTGGGCCCAGTTTCACAGAGGTTTCTGGTTCCTGTCTACTCCCTCGGAGGTCCCAGACTCACACCCCTTTCTTTCAGTTTTTCAAGACAGTGGTTCTCTGTGTAGTCCTGGCTGCCCTGGAACTCACTCTGTAAACAAAGTGGCCTCGAACTCAGATATCTGCCCACCTCTGCCTATGTAAATTAATATTATTATACATTCCGATAGCCTCCTTCCTTGCCAGCACAGCATCTTCAAACCTAAATGGTAAATGAGGGATGGCTGTCTCTGGCTACAGTTCCTCTTCATCCTTAGGTTCCACTGTGGTTAGGATTCTGAGTTTACCCCAAAGGCCTACATGTTAGTAACCTGGTCCTCATTCATGGGAAATGTCAGGCCTTGGAAAAGGTCCTTTGGTTGTTGCGATCCGCTTGGATGGGACTTCAGAAGCCAAGCCACTTGTCCTTTCTTTTCTCCCTGCTCACCAAGAGGACAGAGGTTCTGAACTACTTCACACGTTTACACGAAGATATCATGCTATATTGCCACAGGCCCAAAGCAACAGGACCTGTTCATCACGGACTTAGACTTCTAAAACTAGGCCCACGTAAATCTTTTCTCTTTCTAAATTGGTTATCTCAGGTGTTTGTTATAGTGATAGGAAGCCAACATGAGTTTTTGAAGTCTTGTCTTTGAGACTACCAATACCAATAATAAAGTCTAAGGATTTCCCCAAATATCCCAGTCTGTTTCTTAAATTTTTACTTTTACTATTTTGAATTATATTTGTGTGGGAGGGTATGTGCAAATACATGCAGGTGTCTGCATAGGCCAGAGGTATTGGATGCCCTCCAAACTGCAGAGTACCCCAAATGCATGGTGGGAATTAAACTCAGGTCCTCTGGAAGAGCAGTGTGTGTTCTTAACCACTGAGCCATCTCTCCAGTCTCTGGTCCTGTTTTTTTGATTGGAGTCAGTGCAGGATGACCTTGAGTATATGTATCAAAACACAGGGTTTGGCTGAGAAGATGGGTCAGCTGTAAAGTGACTGATGGACATGGGGACCCAAGTTTGACTCCCAGATCTGTTAAAAAAAATTAATGGAGGGAGAAGATGAGCAAGGAAGTCAGGACCTCGAGGGGTTGGTCCACCCACTGAAGCAGTGTGCCTGATCTAGTGGGAGCTCACCAAATCCAGCTGGACTGGGACTGAACGAGCATGTGATCAAACCAGACTCTCTGAATGTGACTGACAGTGGGGGCTGACTGAGAAGCCATTGATAAAGGCACTGGGACTTGTTTCTACGGCATGTACTGGCTTTTTGGGATCCTAGTCTATTTGGATGTACAGCTTCTAGGCCTGGACGTAGGGGGAAGGGCTTGGACTTCCCACAGGGCAGGATTCCCTGCCCTCTATCAAGCAGGGAGGGAGAGAGAGGAGGGGGAGTAGGGGAGCGGGAGGGGAATGGGAGGAGAGGAGGAAATGTAATTTTTGAATGGAAAAAAATTAAAAGCTTGGCACAGTGCCACACACTTGTAATGCTAGCTCTGGGAAGGCGAAGAGTGGCAGATCCTGGGACTCACGAGACAGCCTAGTCAATGTAGTGGGCTCCAGACACTGCCCCTGCACACATATCCATGCAAACATGTGTACACAACTATGCATGTGCTTACGGAAACAGAAAACAAAATGTAGGGTTCGGTATTCAGGATGGCAAGGCGTAACTCAGATTCCAAGAGGAGGGGACCTGTCGCAAGGGCCTGACTGTGGTTTCCAGGGAAGGTGAAGAGTAGAGGAGGCTTAGGTTGCACTAGTCTGAATAATCTCAGCAGGCTCTAGAGCAGCAGGGCCACTCGCGGTTGTCTGGTCCTCAGCCCAGGGTGAGAAGAGAAGTGGGCCTCACTACAGGGGCCTGAGTGGGAAGCCCAGTGTAAGAGTCGGCTAGGAGTGTAGTTCACATCCACAAAAGGTGTTCACAAGTAATCTCGGTTGATCTCAGGGCATTAGCTGGCTCTGAGAAAGGTAGTTTTCTATGTGGAGCAAGGCCCACATGCTAGTGTCAGAACCCCCTGGCTGATCCTGTGTGAGTCACATCCTATAAGGATTGGCCACATAATTCTGGGGGCTGATTCTGACTCTCAGTGTCCTCCCCTGGCTCTCAAAGTGATTGGTGTGAATGAGATGCAGAGGCAGGAGATCAGTCGTACTGGCAACTACGAGCTGCTCAGTTTATGGCGCAAGCGTTTATTCTAAGTGCGGCACCATGAGCACCATAGAGACAGCCGTGTAAAGGGCAGGATCACTCCCTGGCTGAGGATGAGGACGGGCACGAGGACTGTTTCAACACCTGGCTCTCCTAACTAGAAAGTGGTCTCCTCTGTACTCAGAAGTTTCTTTTTCTTTTTTATTATTGTACATATCCACAGAAGCCCTGGGCACAGATGTGACAGGCGTTCTTATGAGCCCTTAGATTGTGCTGAATTCATTTATCCTGGGGACCCCAGAGAGTAAGAGTTTCCATACATTTCGCTTTCTCTGAAAGTCTTCCATCCGCTGATGAATGGATCAGTTTCCCATTAGCCTGTAGGAGTGGCAATAGTAAGAGTTAGGTTTGGAAATCTTAGCATTTAAGTTCCTCTCCCATGTGCAATTTCTTTCTTTCCTTCCTTCAATGAATATTTATTATGCCCCAGACACAGTGAGGAAGCAATTTACGAAGAAAACTTTAATGGACCGGAATAGGACAAGCAATGCTTCACTATGCAGCCAGTGTTTGCTCTTACGCGAGGTCTCTCACTGCTTCTGTAAGTGCTTAAATGAAAATACTAGTGAGTGAAACACAGACACACAGATGGAGGCTAAAACCAGACAATGGCTGTTGCAGACTGCCATTAGTTCCTTCTGTCATAAATTTACCTCCCTTTCACCTGTGGGCTTTATCCAGCGGTAATTACTCTGTGTTGCCATATGACCAAAGGGATTCTATAATAATTCACAGCATAGTAAAAGCGCTTCACATACGCATCACTGGTGGACCCAGCTCCTCTGACCCAAGGGCTGCAGCAAGGGAGGTTCAGACCCAGGGAGATGCTCTTTAGAGTTCAGGACTGCATGCTGTGTTCCACAGAGACAGAGCTGGGGCATGGAAGAGCCTGGTGGGCAATGGGAGTTCCTGCTTTGCTGTGTAGACGCAACAACAAGCACAGAAACTCCTAAGAAACCACACCACAAAGTCGCTTTCCAGCATCCTTTGTAAGCTTTGAAGCAGGGTTGCAAGTGGAGAGAAAACAGCAGGAATCTCAGAGTTGTCCACGGACTCAGAAGAGGAATATCGGTGTGCTGAAAAACAATATTTGGAGATGTGGCAAAGGTGGACAAGACCCTTTACAAAAGAGGAAACCCCATCTCTTTCCTACAGGAAACCAAAAGGAAGTTCAAGGACCCAGATACGACCAGGAGGCCTGCTTCAGCCTTCTTGTTCTGAGTACTGCCCCACTTCCAAGTGTGAACATCCAAATCTCTTCATCGGTGAGGCTGCCAAGAACCCAGGAGAGATGTGTGGGTGAAGCAAGCCACTGAGGTGAGGAAATAAACACGAAGGCTATTTCAGAGCTGAAGAAAAGCTCAGGGCAGCAAGGAGAGCTGTCCAGCTTGAAAAAGGAAAAAGACAAGGACTGAAAAATAAAATGAGTAAGAAGGAAGATGGAGATGACGGTGACTAGTAAATTCTATCAGAGTTGTTTCCAAGTCTTTAAAGCAATCAAATCTAACTCCTCTGTGTGTGCATGTGCGTGTGCACGTGAGCACACACATGTATGCAGGTGCAGGTGTGCATGTGCAGGTTGTTATGCCCAGATTGTGGAGTTCCCCCAAAACCAACCAGGAGACGAGTCCTGTACATAAAAGCAAAGAGCCTTTATTCTCATACAAGTTTGCGAACTCGGACTCTCCATGTGTCCAATGTATTGGAGGGATCGGAGAGCCCAAAGCTCAGTTAGAATTGGGTTTTTATAGTAGCAAGGGTAGAAGTGAGGAATTTCTAAGGTTCAGGACCCCTGATTGGCTGACATTTGTCTCGGGATGTCCTGGTGAAAAGCAATGGGTGTGTGCTGTCAGGTGATCCTATCTACAATGGTTGGAACATTAGGAATTTCCTTTGGATGGTCTGTTCCTGGGTGGTGCCTGGGTGGTCTCAGTTTGTGGTCTTTCTTGGAACCTGGTATTGCCTTAGGGAAAACTGCTGAGACTCAGGCCTCTATTGAGCTTGTCATGGCTGGCCCTACACAGATGTGCCTGTGCAGGTGTGCATCATGTTCAGGTGTGCCTGTGCAGGTGTGCATCATGTTCAGGTGTGCCTGTGCAGGTGTGCATCATGTTCAGGTGTGCCTGTGCAGGTTGCATCATGTGCAGGTGTGCATGTGCCAGAAGGACCAAGCATCTTCCTCTTGCTCACACCTTATTTTCTGAGGTAAGCCTTTCAGCCTGGAACTTGTCAGTTTGGCTAGACAAGTGGCAAGGCTACAGGTGGATCTTGCTCTCAACCCACACCCCAGCTGGGATTACAGGTGTGTGCCACATGCCCATTCTTTCTTCACAAGTGTTAGGGGATTGAACTCGGGTCCTCATGCTTGCGCAGTGGGCAGTTTTCTGACTGAGTTATCTCCCCAGTCCTATACATACTTCTTTTAAAGAAAAAGAAAAGAAAGAAATGGAGGGTTCAGTAAAATTTTTCTTTAAAGTATGTAGTGTTTGGGCTGGAGATATGGTCCAGTGGTTACTTACTGTTCTTTTTTTTTCTTTAATTTTTTATTGAAAAAAAAATTTCCGCCTCCTCCCCGCCTCCCATTTCCCTCCCCGTCTCCCTTTTCCCCTCCTCCTCCCTCTCCTCTCCCCCTCCCCCCACTCCTCTCCCCCTCCCTCTCCAGTCTGAAGGGCAGTCAGGGTTCCCTGCCCTGTGGAAAGTCCAAAGTCCTCCCCGCTCCATCCTGGTCTAGGAAGGTGAACATCCAAACTGGCTAGGCTCCCACAAAGCCAGAACATGAAGTAGGATCAAAACCCAGTGGCATTGTCCTTGGCTTCTCAGCAGCCCTCATTGTCCGCCATATTCAGAGAGTCCGGTTTTATCCCATGCTTTTTCAGTCGCAGTCCAGCTGGCCTTGGTGAGCTCACAATAGATCAGCCCCACTGTCTCCGTGGGTGGGTGCACCCCTCGTGGTCCTGACTTCTTTGCTCATATTTTCCCTCCTTCTGCTCCTCCTTGGGACATTGGGAGCTCAGTCCGGTGCTCCAGTGTGGGTCTCTGTCTCTATCTCCATCCATCTCCAGATGAAGGTTCTATGGTGATATGC
>NW_026068000.1:5444962-5541807 GCF_014885135.2 Alexandromys fortis
CCAAGATCCCATTTTTTGCCCGGCAATCTTATCTACTTCCCATAATCAGGAGGATAGCTATATGTTTTTCTTTGGGATCACCTTCTTATTTAGCTTCTTTAGGAGATCAAATTATAGACTCACTGACCTTTATTTATCTCTTACTTACTGTTCTTAAAGGGCACCTGCATTTGGTTCTCAACATCCATATGGGTAACCCACAACCACCAGTAACTCCAGCTCCAGAGACCCCGATACTTTCTTCTAGCCTCCATAGGCACCCACCTCTCTCTCTCTCTCTCTCTCTCTCTCTCTCTCTCTCTCTCTCTCTCACACACACACACACACACACACCACACAATACACACATACAAATGTAAACAAAGTCAATCTTTTAAAATGTACAGCTTCCTCCTTTCACATAGTGAAGATTACACAGGATGTATCTTTAGGCATCCACAAACCCTGCTGGTAAGTGGAAAGTTTTTGCATCCCAATAAAGCTCTCCACCAAGGCAATAATCCAAATCAAACCAAATTAGAAAAAGCCCAGGTTTAATGGATACCAATGCTCCCGGGAGGCCTTCCAGCCCCCCGCCCCCAGAGGAAATGGGGAAAGACGAGAAAACCATGTGTTTGTTCTCTGGGAGTAGTTTAAGTACCCTGAGAGAGTGGTCTTGACTCTCTCTGGGGAGGGGTCACTGTTTGGAGGACTTTATCAGAGGTGGAGTCTGAACTGAGGCAACTACCAGGGATGGGGGCTTGGGATGGGACTTCCACCCAAACATGCCCTGCTCTTTGGATATATGGATGCCAGGGCTGGGGAGAAGCCTTAACCCAAACATCCCAGATTCTGGGTATAGGGCTGCTGGCTCAAGTCTGGCTACTTCCTGCAGGCATGAGGCAATGTGGAAGAGGAGAGAGTTGGGAGTTGGTGGGCTCAGGTTCAGTAGGAGGTGTGGCTGGAGAGGCATCCAGTTAATTGTCATCCTGAAGACCTCAGGCATCTATTCCTTGAGGGAGATGAGAAGCCAAGTGGCTAGGAGAAAAAAAAAACTAGATTGTTATTATCAGCCCCATGAATGGGGCTAGTCATGGGAAGAGTCATTAACTGCCAGAAAGAATGGGACAGAGAAGTGCCCTGGTTGTACAGGAGACGCATGGGTGAGTAAGTGAGACACCAGAGAGTAGATATGCCTTTTAAAACCAGATTTCAGTTGTTGGGTAGGTGTCCATTTGAGCCAGGAGAGGTGGCACCAATGGTGAAGTTCCAGGAGCTGGTGCAGTTGCTGGAGTTATCTGGAAGGCCCTCTGTAAGTTGGTCTTGGACCGGACAGCAGGAGTGACCTGTAAAATATGCTTAAAAATGGGTGGGGTTAAAATAGGCTCTGGAGACTGTTTTTTTACCAGACTAGATTTTTGATACAGTAGCAGAACTTTCCCCAGATACCTGCAGGTATCTGTAAGACAGCTGGAACAGATTTACATCTTGGTGTCATAGCAAAAGGCTATGGTTTTAGGTTAAAAGGCATAAACATTTGGAAGACAATTAAAGGAATTTGGAAGCTCTGAACCTCTGAAGATACGTCTGAAACCTGTTAATTTTGGGCTATGAAGCCTTTGAAAGAAGCACATCTGTTTGTAATTTTAGCAGGAAACTTAACAAATGAAGTAATGAGCTATCAGTACCTTAAGTCATCAAATGCTATCAGACAGATCTGAGAGATAAATGAGCAGAAATGAGACAGCTTTTTAGCTAAGCAGGCAATCCCAAATCTCTCTGTGGTCTTTGGTGAACACTGGTTTTAGAAGCAGTACTTGCCTTCAGCTGCTGAGTTTAGGAGGCCCGAAGATTTTCCTGCAGGGGTAGGATTCAGTCTACCTGTTTTGGTAGGATGAGACAATCTATCCCCTGTTGTGTCCAGGAAGTTGATGAGGTGGAAGGCAGCTTTTTGCTGTGTGGGTGTCTTTGCCATACCCGAAGGCAATCCTCCAGGTGGAAGGTCTTTTGTAACCATGTATCTTCTTGTAGGAGCTGTAGGATGCTGCAGGAGCTGGCATGTCTCCCTGTCATAAGAAGCTCTTTTGTTAAATGCCATACTCTCAGATCTGTAGAGGCGCTTGAGAATCAGGGTACCATTATCTGTTAGGTATATTCAAATTAGACATATAATTCCTCTAAGTAAATACATTTAAAAACAAACAGAACAAAACCAAACAAGCAAGCAAGCAAACAAACAATCAACAAAAAACAGGCCAAGATCTATCTAAACTCAGTCCCTAGAACTTCCCATCACGTGAGCACCAACCAAATCAAAATGCCTGACTTCTCCCGGTTTCCAAGCCACTTCCAGCTTCTACCTTCAGCATAGTGTGTGGATGACATGGGCTGTGGAGTCAGAGGGCCTGGTTTGGCAGAGCTTAACTTCTAAATCCAACTTCTCCACCTTGAGGCAGGGCTGCTGGTGCCCACAGCCAAAAGCACTTCTGAGAAGTTCCAGGCTCCGGTCCCTGCCTACACCTTCCACAGGTCTATGGGTCTGTTGTGCTGCCCTTGGTGTATAGAACACAGGACACGTTCTTGCAAACACACTTTCTTATGGAGGAGGTGAAGCCTGAACAGTTCCCTTGATGTCTTCCGATAGTAAAGGCTAGATCCCGTCTCAGTTTTGAGTCCTCTGCCCTTTATATCCTAGAGCTAGAAGTGAACTTAGAATGTATGTGTTGTTGAAAAAAACCATTCAAGGTGGTTCACAGGAAACCAGGCTAGACATCAAGTTCACCTTTGCTGAACCAGAAGCCTAGACTTTCCCTTACCTGATTTGATTCCCTTGGGAATGAAACCCAACGAGACCCACTTCAGTGATTTCAACAATAGCAAGAACTCAGAAAACACAACAACAGTGCCAGCACCAGGAGCAAACAACTCAGCAACAAAGGGAACCTACTGCTGTCCAGAGAAAGGGTCCTGCAGCTCAGACCATCATGGCGGACCTCCCGGCCTATGACCCTTGTTTGACCCTCAGTGTTTGAAGCACTTGCTGCTCCCTGGCCATTACAACAGACTTAGAGCAAATCTGTAGCAAATCGCCAGGTAAACTGGGTTCAGTTGCGAAGCACAAACCACACCCTTTTGGTAGGCCTGTGTAGCCTAGCACAGTGTGAAATGAAGGATTTCACTGCCTGTGACACAAATCAATACCGGAAGTAGTAGGGCGTGGCTTAAGGATGCTGAGAAGTACTTCCTCTTGCTGCTGAGAGGGCGTGAGGGGAACCAGTAAGTAGGCATGCTCTGTGTCTGCTCCCCTTCCCCTTTCACCTGCCCATTCTGCCACTCTGCCGCCACCACACCAGCCCCTAGGGACGCCAGGGGGCAGTGCCCAGGAGTTCTCTGCTTGCAGGCTTCCAGGGAGCTTCAGGTAAAATCCCAGTCTTTTGATGTGCACTTGAGGCTAGTGCCTTGCAAATGCTTACAAAGAATGCCTATATCGGGCAGCAAGTTCAATCAGGATCCCCTACACCATCTTCAGTTTTTTCTTCTCATTATAACCAAAGTCCTGAAGAATAATTAGCGTGGGTGGTTGACTTCTCTCACCCCCCCACTCACCCTGCTTCAGTGTGTTGTTAGCTGACCTCTGGCTCCATGAACTCATTGACTTTGCTCTCACCAAAGGCACCAACTGCCTCTTTCTACTGAAGCCTTTGTGCTGGATGTCAGGGATGCCCGCATTCTCCAAGGACCTGCCCAGACCCTAGAACCATCTCTTCAGCCATGCTCACAGCGTCTTCTTTATTCAGCATATAAAATATGAATGTTTTCTTTTTGCATTTCACAAGTGTTTTCTCAGTGCTTTATTTAGTTGCAATTTCTTGCCATACAGAAATTTGATATCTTGTGTTTATTCCTTTTTCTGCCTTCCAAGGAAACAAAGGAGGAACTAGACTTTCCTCCCCTTGGTGTGTATGTAGGTGTGGACTATCTGAAATTAAGAAGCCTTTATACTGCCTGAGAGGGCCAGTTCCTGTCCTTTTTTCCCTGTCCCATCAGGCGTGACAGACACACTGCCTTCCAAGTTTCATGTGATTGCATTTGGCACTGTTTTCTTCTAGCACATCTGTGATTTCATTCCTCTCGCTTCAGTCTTTATTATATCTGAAGCCAATTTTGATATAACATGGGAACTTATGTTCTGTCTTATATAAGGCTTCAAATAGTTAGCCAGCTAACCCCCTCCAAGCAGACATACTATGACATCAGATATAAAATGATGCATTATTGTCATTTCACTTTGCCTCCTCCTAGATTTAAAAACAGCAATAAAAGACGGGTATGGGCCAAAGAAAGGAAAGGATTCCGCTGACTCCACGACTTGGAACTGGGGGTATTGTAAGCAAAGCACTTCTTGTTCCTTTTGGCTTTTCCTCTTCCCAGTATGGTTAGAAAGAGGTGTGTCTGCCTTCTCTTGGTAGTTGACATGCAAGAATTAGGAGGGATGACCTCAGTGATAATTTGACATTAGGTAGCAGGAACTGCCTTAGAAATCGGCTTCTTCCCCTCCCATGGATAAAGATAGAATATCTTAATTTATTATTTACTTCTAAACAAAACTACAAATATATAGCTATCAATAATACCAATAAATATTTTTACTCAGTAGCCATTTCACTGGCAAGTAAGTAAAAGTATGTCACAGCCTCAATAATGAGTCAAATACATTGGCATGGAGCATACCATTGTTGATAGTGGCTCAGTGTACAAGACAATTCCTGTTGCTTTTATCAACCCAAGAATTATGGCCTGATGTGGTGGTGCACACTTCTAATCCTACACTTGGGAGGCAGAGGCAGACAGATCTCTGGGAGTTTGCGGGCAGCCTGGATGAGACTGCCCACTGTGTGGACGGTATGTAGGTTTGGCTTCCTTTGATGTAGACCCTGAGCGTGTTGTTTCCTTGGGAGGTGACGGGAACACCAGTCATGGAAAAGGGAAGTGGCAGGGAGGGTAATAGAGACAGCCCAGGACAGAGTGTTGCTAAGAGAGGTACTGTGGGCAGCTGGAGTATAAACGAGAACCAGCACACAGCGTGGAGTGTGTTGGAAGCCCTACAGGAACAAGACACCAACTTCCATGCATCATCCCCTACAGGGATTCACCTGGGGCCGTAGCCCATCACATGGCTGACTTTTGGCCAGGTAAACAAAGTCAGAGAAGTGCTCCACTCCCAGAAAGGCCAATGCTGGCACCTGGAAGTCATGTGACATGCCCTGGCGGGGATGGGATGGGAGAGGACCTGGACAGTGGACTGCTGTTAAGGTTTCTCCAGAGCTGGAGTCCAGCAGCAGCACTATACACCACGCAGAGAGCAACTTACTTCCTCCTCGGTTTCCTTAGAAGAGCAAGTCGGGGAAAGAGATTGCTAGGAGTCAGACAGGAAACTTCTTATGAGATTGTTGACTTCCAGACATTTTGTCTTTATTTAACATTTTGGTGTTTGAATACAAGGTCTTGTGTATCCCCATCTAGGCCTGTGTTTGCTGTAAAGCCAAGGATGATCCTGAACCTCTGTTCCTGCCTCCATCTCCCCAGAGCCATGATTACAGGCGTGCCTGGTTTCTGTTGTGCTGGGGACTGAACTCAGGGCTTCAGACATGCTAGGCAAGCACTCTACTGAGTGAGCTACTCCCCAGCCCTTGGTTAACTTTGACCCCCGTGTTGAAGTGTGAGCAGTGCAGTGGTAACACCCTCAACAGTTCTATGTGCATATTCTCATGTAGCTCTCAAGAAAAGGCTTGTGAAATAGCAAAGGTAATTTCTGTTCCTCCAAATTCTAAAATATTCCAAATCACAAAAGAAAAAGTATATATCCTAAACCTCAGCTGGAATTACCAACTCAAGAAAGCCAGGAAGCCACTCCAGTGGCTTCAGAAAGAACTGAGGGGCAGGAGACAGTTCCGTTGGGAGCTGGCTTGTCAGAGCCACAGCTGCTCTTTGGTAGACCCAGAAACCCAGGTCTGACACAGGCCTTCCCCATCACAGTGACATTGTCTTCTTGGAAACCACGGATGCCAAGGACACGATTGTGTCAGCATCAGCGTTACAGCAGCAGGCCAGATGGGCACTGGTACTCATTTTCCAGAGTTTGGACTTCATGATGGAGGAAGCACATTTGTCACGGGAATAGGCAAAGGCTCTCAGATGTGTCTTTTGAGTAAATGTCACGCCAAGGTCTACCATTTATGGCTCCATTATAACTCCAGGGATGCACACATAGGTATAACATAAGGAAGCTTACCAAGTAATTGTCAAATCCTTGTGACAAAGGCCTAAGCAGTGTACACTGAGCCCTCTGTGCCCTCATTGAGACTCCAGTGCTTCAGAAATTTCTGGATCCTTCTCTGCCGCAACTCCCAGTGCTCCTTTTATCTGGGGCTCATGTAGCATGAAATAAACTACACATTCAGAATTTCATTTCAAACCAGTTCTCCTCTATACATTCTTAGGTTACAGGTGCCTCTTTGAGAAGGGAAGAAAACCATCTCCAGGAACCAGCACTGGTCAGCTAAGACTGTCCCCTCTTTAAGAGAACAATTGTTATGGGTTCAAGGATAGTTAATGGGAATATTCCAACTTCTGCTTACCCGGTCAAGCATGAAGCTGTGCTCAGGAGCTCCTCTGCTGGTGGGCAGAGGTGAGAAGGAGAGTGTGGGGGAGGCACAGATGGGGGGAGACAAACCATGGCAGACCAAAAATCAACAAATCAATCATGAACTAAGGAATGAAGATGGAGGCGTTTTAATGATGCAAAACACCTTATAAAGCTACCTGACCTGAACTGCATGGCACTGATATAAAGCCAGCACACAGGCCAGTGAAACAGAATGGCGAACCTGGAAACAAATCCATGCATTATATAGCCAGATGTGGACAAAGATGCTTCAAACATATACTGCATCAACAACAAGTAAACGATGCCCAGATATACAGAAGATGGATTAGAATGCAGGCAAGTACTTCAGTATAACAATAGAAGGAAATGATTTTTAAAAAAAATAAAACCCCCAAAGCAAGATAACAAAACTAGACAAATAGGACTATAACAAACTAAGCAACTTCTGGAGGGAAAAAAAAGAAACAGCTGGGTAGTAATGGCACACACCTTTAATTCTAGCACTTGGGAAGCAGAGGCGACAGATCTGCTTTTTGAGGCCAGGCAAATGCCTGGTCTACAAGAGCTAGTTCCAGGATAGCTAGGACTGTTTCACAGAGAAACTCTGTCTCAAAAGGAAGAAAGAAAGAAAGAGAGAGAGAGGGAGGGAGGGAGGGAAGGAGGAAGGAAGGAAGGAAGGAAGGAAGGAAGGAAGGAAGGAAGGAAGGAAAGAAGGAAGGAAGGAAGAAACAGCAGAGTGTAGAGACAACTGGAGGGCAGAAGGACAGCCGCAGATAACCAGGGTTCAACATCCAGCACACCTCAGGTCAATGCCAATCAGGACCACGGTGAGATAGGAACTCATGCTAGGTGGAATGGCTATAATCAGTCTGTAAATGAGTGCTAAGGAGGGAAAGAAATGGACACTCATACACATTGCTACCCAGTGTAGATTAGTGCAACCTTTATGGAACACAGTATGGAGAGTCCTCAAAAAGTTAAAAATAGAATGACCATATGATCCAGCAAGCTCACTCCTAGGCTGATAGGCAAAGTGGGGAAGGTCAGTGTGGCAGAGACATCAGAGAGAACATTCTATGTTCACTGCTGCGCTACCAAAATAGCCAGGTATGCAATCAGCCAAGGCGTCCAGTGATAGACGAACACATAAAATGAGGCAGAGATTTTAGCTAAAGAAGGAATGAAATCCTTCCAGTTGTGGCAACATGGATGGACACTAAGAGAAATAAGCCGCGCTCCAAAAGACAAGTTCTTTGTCAGCTTACTCTTACACAGGAGCTAGAAAGTTGATTTCTTGTAGAGAGTGAAATGGTGCTTACTAGAGACTGGGGCCCAGGAGTGGGGAGGGAGGAGGGAGGGAAGAGGGCGATGGCACCAACACACAGTTGGTTAGGGCGTAAGTCCTTGTGGTCTACAGACTTCTGAGTGATGCTAATTCACAGCCATTTACTGCATATGTTGTAATGTAGAAGAGGAGCTGAGAGGCACCATCGCAAGGGAATGGTGAGTAAGAAGGTGGGAACACTGATTGTGCTGGGCTGAGCCTTGCACATTGTACTGAATTACCATGCTGTACCCCATAAATACATACAGTTACATATCAGTTTTAAAGTTTTTACAGGTGTTTATGCTTTGGGTTTCTCTGTTGGGGACCAAGGCAGTTAGAGGGATGGGGCCTTGGGTTTTTTTAAACAAGGTTAAATATTAGAATTTGGGCTATCAAGATGGTACAGCTGAGAAAGATGCTTGCTGCCAAGCCTGATGACCTGCGTTCAGTACCTGGGAACTGCACAATGGAAGGAGAGGACCAACTTGTGCAACTTGCTCTCTGACCTTCACCTGTATGCCATGGTACACACACACACACACACACACACACACACACACACACACACACACACAAGGGGGGCTTAAATTATGAAATTTTTCCTGAAAGAATTTTTATGAGAATTTTAAACACAAACTTCCACAGCGGAGGAGACAGTTTATCTACCAGTGAGGCCTAGGGGTGCTGGGAGAGAGGGCAGTACGATATCTAAATCCCCTTACAAGTGTCTTGCTCCACTTAGAAAAATGGTCTGACCTTGGCAGTGGAATGGAGGTCTCAGAACAGGACACGTTCTGCCAGCCTGGCTTAGTCTGTGTCCTGGGCCATGCCCAGAGACCCCAGTAAAACTTCACTTTCCAGTATCACCAGCAGAATTGCTCTTCAGAGCCAAACATTCATCTTGGCCATGTGTTCCAGGAGGGTGACCTGGGTCATGGTGGAACACCAAGGGCTTGCTCAGAGGGCTAGTCTTGGTTTGACCACCAGGCATCTTGGGAAGGGAGGTATATTCAAGGGCTAAGGCCATTTCAAAATGCACTTTACTGCAGACAGATACATCTTTATGAGGTCAGTTCAGCAATAACTCGCTATAACCATTAGCAATCTTTAGAAAGGGTAGGAGAAAAAAATAACAGAGAATTAGTGGCAGTGGCTTAAAAGGTTTACAATAAGAGGGGATGGAGGAACAGAAGGAAGAAAGAAGAGAGAGGGAGAGGTCAAGGAGAGAGAAAAACAAAACAGAAAGCAGGAAAGGAACTTGACCCGGATCCTGGAACAGCAGCAAGCACAACATAGATAAGACTTGAAAGAAATCCTGATGGCAACAGGCACCAGACCCCCAAACCATATCAAGACGCTGAAAGGAGCCTGAGACCCAGCCCCAAGGTAGGCAGGAACCAATGTGCCTATTGTGAGGAAGAAGGGCATTGGGTTTAGGGCTGTCCTAAAAAGGGGGCTGCCCAGCCTGAGTGCTTCCAGCAGCCTGGGCAGAAGACAGTGACTGGTGACGATGGGGCTCAGAACCCCTCCCTGAGCCCAAGGTAACCCTAAAGGTGGAGGGGAAACCTATTGATTTCATGGTAGATACAGGAGCAGAAAACTCAGTCTGATTAAAACCAGGGGGTCCCATGTCCACAAAAATTGGTCCAAGGGGCCATAGGGACCAAATCTTACTCGTGGACTGCCTGAAGAACAGTGGACTTGGGAATGGGATGGTGTTATGAGCTGGGGGCTTCAGCTCCAGGTTCTTTTCGAGTAATATCTATGAGGACCCTGTGCCCTTCTCCCCAGAGAGCGATGAGTGACCAGACCAAGCAAGAGAATTGTCTTTATAATGATTCTTTACTAGCAACTTCAATATCCAATGCATCAATGGGATTACAATCTTAATAGGCATGGGGGATTGATAATGGGCAACACACAGGCACTTCAGTATCACAATTATTAATCCTACTAATCCTAATACATATAACCAATTCATAACCCTTAATCTAACTTATCACTTATCCATAAAACACTTCTTAACCTTAACTTATCCATTAACATTTCCTAATCTTATCAATTATCCATAGGCTATCTCTTAACATTTCACACACTAAACATATGTATTAACACACCTATACTCTTCTCTTAACATCTCATATACATATGAAATAGCATCATTCGACCTAGTATTCTTCAGCTTAAAAAGGGCTTTTTAAATTTCTTCAGGCTGGACGCCTGACCGCACTGGGGGCTGGGTAGCAAGGATCTACTCTTGACCCCGTAGTCTGTGCTCGGGAGATAAGGTTCCGATGTCCTTATCCAGGCTGGTATTGGGTGCTGGATCAATCTTTGACTGCGTAGTCTGTGGCCTGATGCTAATCTATCTCGGAATGTAGGGCCTTTGGACTCGGCTTTTCGGGTGACTGAGTCTCGGGAGACAAGGCTTTTAGTTCTCTACTCTCGAAGACGAAGCTTTGCTTTCGGGATGGCAAAGCGTTCTGAAAGGCAGAGTATCTAGTCTGTTCTCGGGAGACAGACCTTCAATGTCCACTCAGGAAATGCGGCTTTGCATTCAGGATACAAGGCATTAAATGTCTGTTTTCGGGAGATGAAGCTCTGTACTCAAGAGACCTAGCATTAAATGTTTAGGCAAGGCATTTAATATTGCTGCTTTTCGGGAGGCAGGCTTGGAGGATCTCTCTTTCCACGGAGGCCTGGTGCCAGAGCCAATGTGAGAAGTGAGATAACCGTCCTGCTTCAGCCACCTCTTTTATTCCAATTCGAAACTGCCCCTCGTTTGATCCTTCGGATAACCAGATGTCCTAGGTTATCAGTAGCAACTGGCCACAGAAGGGTGGGGGTCCCTTTTGTGTGGCAAGATTACTTCATTTCCATGGTTGCTGGGTGCAGCCTCCCCATCTGGCAGGGCCAGATGGGTGTGGCAGCCTTCAAGCGGGCAAATGTTCTTTTAATATTTCACCTTAGTAATTTTCCACACCACACACAAGAAGAAATGCTTTTACATTACACCAAGTTACATTCATTCTTATTCTATAAATTTCCTGCTGTATCTACACTACAGATTCCCCCTTTTTTATTCATTCGGAGGAATCTATTTCCATGCTCATTACAGATGGGTAAGCCATTCATTTCTAGTAATACCTGAATGCCCCTACTCTCTGCTAGGCCAAGACCTCTTATCCAAAATAAAAGCCCACATTCATTTTCCTGAGAAAAGAGCCAAACTGGTCCATCAGGGTGGAAAGCCAGTCAGGATCTTGGATACTAGTAACCTGGCTGAGGAATACAGACTCTACCAGGAACTAACAACACCAGAGCCTAATATAGAGAACTGGCCCCAGTGGTTCCCTCTGGCTCAGGCAGAGACTGGAGGCATGGGGCTGGCCCTTCACAGGGCCGGGGTCTACCTTGAGATCAAAGCAGGAGCAAATCCTGTTAAGGTCTGCCAGTATTCCATGCCACTGGAAGCAAAGAGAGGCATCACCTCTCACATACGGAGGCTATGGAAGCTTAGGATCCTAAAACCTATCCAGTCTGCCTGGAACATGACCCTGTTGCCAGTTAAAAAGCCTTAAACTAATGACTACTGCCCAGTGCAGGACTTGAGGGAAGTCAACAAAAGAGTAATGGACATACACCCTACTGTCCCTAACCCTTACGCTGTTGAGTACCCTGCCTCTACTGGCAATGGTGCACTCTACTGGATCTTAAAGATGCATCTTCAGCCTGCCATTACCCCCTAAGAGCAAGGCCTAATTCACCTTCGAATGGCATGACCCAGAGATTGGAATCAGTGGGCAGTTGACTTGGACCCGCCTGCCTCAAGGCTTCAAAAACTCTTTCATCATCTTTGATGAGGCACTGCATGGAGCCCTGGGGGAATATCGACTCCAAAACCCAGAGGTGAGTCTATTACAATACGTGGATGACCTATGGCTTGCCACATAGGACAGAGAAAGTTGCCTGAGAGGGACTGAGCATCAGCAAAGAAGGCTCAGATCTGTCAATGACAGGTAACCTATTTGGGATATATTCTTAAGGAAGGGCAGAGATGGTTGTCTGAGGCCCATAAAGAGACTGTGCTAAAGATCCCAAACCCCAAGTTGGCCAAACAAGTTAGAGAATTTCTGGGGATGGCGGGATTCTGCTGTCTATAGATCCCTGGGTTTGCTGAGGTCTCCAAATCCTTATATGAGGCCACGACAGGAAGGACTTTAGCTGGGTGGAGAGACAAAGGGTGTTCGAAGCTCCTGGAAGCCCAGGCTGTGGACTGCCGGATGTGAGTAAACCCTTTCTCCTGTTTGCAGATGAGAACAGGGGGTAACAAAGGGAGCACTCCCCCAAACTGTGAGGCCTTGGAAGTGATCAGTAGCCTATTTGTCAAAAACACTGGACCCAGTAACAGCTGGGTGGCCCCATGCCTCCTTATCATAACTGCAGTGGCTCTATTGGTAAAAGATGCAGACAAACTGATGCTGAACCAAAATTTGGCTATTGTGAGCCCCCATGCATAGGAAGGAGTGCTGAAGCAACCCCCAGATAGATGGCTGAGTAATGCCCGAATGACTCACTACCAGGAGCTACTGCTTAACCCTACCCGAATAACCTTCCATGTTCCAACTGCAGTAAACCCAGCCACCCTATTACCGGATCCAGACTTAGAGGCCCTGCTACACGATTGTTTTGGGATATTGGGTCAGGCCCACAGCATCAGACCCAATCTGAAGGATGTTCCTATCCCAGATACAGAGGTCACCTGGTTCACAGATGGCAGCAGCTATGTGCAGAATGGACGAAGGTATGCAGGGGCTACAGTAATAACACCAGAGGCAATATTGGTTGAACCCCTTCCACAGGGGACCTGGGCACAAAAGGCCTTAATAACCCTTAAAAAGACCTTACAGATGGGGAAAGGCAAAAATCCAAACATTTACATGGACAGCAGGTATGCCTTTGCCACAGCCCACATCCACAGATCTGTCTACCAGGAGAGGGGTTGCTAACAGCAGAAGGAGAAGCTTTTAAAAATAAGCAGGGCATTCTGGATCTCCTACCAGCATTCCGGGGCCCACAAAGTTGACAATAATACACTGCTCCAGACATCATAAAGGCTTCGGAAGAATACAACTGGGAAACAACCTGGCTGATAAAACACCAAAAGAGGTGGCTTTAGCCCCAGGGCTAGGGTGACTTTAACTGACTCTAGAGCCAGGAGCCTGCCACAGATCCCCAAGTGCCGGGTTCTCCAGAGATAGATAGCACTGCCAGGGGCCTAAGTCCACACCTGAAGATCTAGCCTGCGTCCACACTCTCCCCACGGTCCAGCAAATGGAGGAATAGTGGAAAACCGCCACGATGGGCGAGTCATGCTGCCCCAGAGGCTGGGATACGAGATACACCGCTCCTCACACCTGGGGACACGTAGAGTGTGGGACCTGTCAGGTCAAAATTCAAGATGGTAACCAGACTATTGAACAGATAGTGACACAATGCCAGGCATGCCAGCTGACAAACGCGGTGAGCGCCTCCTCCAACCCAGGGGCCTGTCAGTGGGGAGCTCGACCAGGTATGTACTGGGAAGTGGACTTTACTGAAATCAAACCTGAAAAACCTGGGTATAAATATCTCTTAGTGTTTATAAATACTCTTCCAGGATGGACTGAAGCGTTCTCCACCAAGCACGGAAACAGCCATGGTGATGTCAAAAAAACTGATTGAAGAAATCCTGCTTAGGCGTGGGTTCCCAGTCATGACAGGGTCAGACAATGTCCCTGCCTTCATCTCTCAGGTAAGCCAGGGACTCGCCGCTGCACCGCTGCACTGGGGACAGACTGGAAACTTCATTGTGCATATGGACCCCAGAGCTCAGGGCAGGTAGAAAGGATGAATAGGACCCCAAAAGAGACCTGAATAAATTGGAGATTGGTGCTGACTGGGCAGCTCTCCTTCCCTTCACCCTTTTTAGAGTCAGAAATGCCCCCTATCAAATGGGTCTGACTCCTTTGGAAATTATGTATGGGCACTCTCCCCACCATGATTCCTAGCTTACAAACTGACCTGCTTGCTGACTTAGATGATCATGACTTGTTCAACACTATCCAGCAGCTCCAATCGGTTCATAAAACCATATGGCCTAAGCTTAGGGTGATTTATGAAGCTGCCTTTGTTCCCTCACAGATTCAGGCCCAGAGACTGGATTTTTATCCAAAGGTATCGCCCAAAATCTCTAAGGCCAAGATGGAAGGGGACCTACATGGTTGTCCTGACAACACCAACCACCCTCTAGGTGGATGGCATCATCTTTTGGGTCCATTGGTCACACACCCACCTGGCAAATCCCTTTGCCCTACAAAAAGACTATTGTGGCGAGACCTGGGAGGCAACCAAACACCCACAACCCCTAAAGGTCCAGCTCTAGCATTGTTCCTGATCCTGTTGATGTTGATGCTGGTTCCCTCTGCTCCTGCTAAATAAGTCAGCCCCCACGTGCCCTTCGAACTGACTTGAGTTCTCAAGGATGGAGAGCCATATGAAACTCTTTACCTAATTCCCTGTGTGGCCCCATTGAACACCTGGTGGCCTGACCTATATTTCTGCTTTGGTGACCTGAACCATGCCTATAGAGCAACAGGCTGGGTGGAGGCCGGGAGGTATGTTTTTTATGTGTGCCCAGGTCACATGAGGACTAGGAAGCAGTGTGGAGGCCTGGAATCCTTTTCTGCAGAAGTTGGGACTGTGTTACCTCTAATGATGGGGAATGGAGATGGGCTGTAAGTAGACCAGACTTGGTCACTTTTAAATATGTAAGACCAAGCTGGTATGGTCCCCTTATTTCTCAGCCTGAGATTCACCAAGCCCTGCAGGGCAGGTGACCTAGACCAAATAAAAATTACTTTCACAATCAGGGAAAACAGGACACATGATGGCTATAAGGCCTACGCTGGAGTGTGATATACTATAGATATGGGGATATGCCCCATCCACCTATGTAATTCTGCTTGAGATAGAGCCATAAAACCAGCAATAATAAGTCCCAATAAGGCACTGGACCCAAATCTTACTCCCCCACCCACAAAGAGACTGGTGCCCCAACAACTAGCTGTAACCACACTTTCAACTAAAACACTGGCCCCAGATGCTTTAGCTATTACAATAAGCCTTCAGCGCCAAAACAGCATCCCCTCCTGGAGCTTCTGGCTAGGATTTATATGGTTCTAAACTCCTTATGGCCCACCCTAACCTACTCTTGTTGGCTCTGTTACAACGCAGCTCCCCTTATTATGAGGGAATTGCTGTCCAGCGCCTTATTCAAGAAGCAGCTAAGTGTGATGAAGTCACTGGCATTTCCACATTCTCTAACCTTTGAACAAGTAACAGGACAGGGGCTTTGCATAAGTAAAGTTCCCACTGCCAAGGCTTTTCTTTGCAATTCAATTTATCCCCCCACAATTGCTGCAGAGCACCTAGTCCCCACAATGATACCTGGTGGGCACGCTCCTCGGGGTTAACTCCTTGTGCACACACTACAGTTCTAAAGGACTCCAACGGATATTGTGTCCTCATCAGACTGCTACCCGGCTCCTTTACCATGACTACCAAGGTCTCCTAGATAGGATGGGGCAGGATGCTGGTCTAACTAGAATAAAATGGGAGCCCATGAGCACCCTCACACTCAGCATCCTCCTAGGGGCGAGCCTCGCAGGGTTGGAGACAGGAGCTGCCTCTCTCTGTCCCAAAGTGAACACTACTCTGCTTTGAGAGAGCTATAGATGCTGACACAGAATGCCTAGAGACCTCACTCTCCCACCTGCAGGGCTCCCTCTCCTCACTGGTTTTACAAAACAGAAGGGGACTGGACCTACAACAGGGAGGATTGTGTGCAGCTCTGGAAGGAGAATGCTGCTTCTTTATAGACCATTCAGGACTTGTAAGGGATACCATGGCAGATGCAGGAGGGACTTACAAAGAGAAAGAGGGAAATGGAAGCCAATCAAGGATGGTTTGAGTTATGGTTTAATAGTTCCCCCTGGCTGACTACTCTCATCTCCACTCTGACGGGACCCCTGGTAATCTTGCTGATACTGCTGACTTTTGGACTATGTACACTCAATAGGCTAGTCCAGTTTAGGAAGGAAAGATTGGGGACCATCCAACTTATGGTGCAGTGCTCTCAGAACTATAGACCTCTCAGGACAGAAGATACCTACGAACTAACTGTAAGAGACCCAGGACTGGGTCAATCAACAAGAAAAGGGGAATGAAGGAACAAAACCAACTCCATTTTGCGCTAGGCCCCAAGGTAGATATCAGCAAAGTGGGAAGTCCCCTAGGCTGGAGCCAATCAGAGGGTCACCCGTATCCCTTATGCCCATAACTGTAGATTGTGTTTTTTTGGCCCTGCTTAAGAATGGTGGGGCACCTCCTCTGACCCTGCTGCTTTGGTGTACGAGACGAGATCCCTACCATGGTTTGTACTGTATGATTAAACCTTGCTCTTGCATATCGGTGAGTCTGTCCCTGGTCTTCTTCTAAAGACATAGAAACAGCACAGTTCTAAAGCTGCAGAGAAGATGAATCACTGTGTACTCATGACCACGTAAGCAAAGACGTGGCCTTAAAAGGATTGATGGATGCATAGTTAAATGCAAAAGACTTCTAAGTTAGTGGGATTACAGGTCATTTTTAAAGATTTTATTTTTAAGTGTGTGTGTGTGTGTGTGTGTGTGAGTGTGCGTGTAACATGGGTTTGTGCATGTGGGTGCAGCGCTCATGGAGACCAGCAGGAAATGTTAGACACCTTGGAACTAGAGGAGTTACAGGCCGCAGTGAGCTCTCTAGCATGGGTACTGGGAACCAAACCTGGGTCTTCAAGAGCAGTGTGTACTCTCAACCTCTAAGCCATCTCTCTGGCCCCTATGTGTGATTTTTTTTTAATGCTTCTATACATAGTTCTAAGTTTTCCATAATGAATACATATACTACTTACATCCCCGAAAAGGCTATAGTTTTAAAAGCTGCTTCATTCCTGTGCTGGCTTGAAGTCTAACAGTCTTTTCAGGGTGACTCTGCCTTACCTGAATCAGCTGTCAACTTGACATAACCCAGAGTGATTTGGGATTGCCTAGATCAGACTGGCCTGTGACCATATCCAGAGACATTGTCTTCAATGCTAATTGATGTAGGAGGACCCAGCTCACTGTAGGCGGTGCTATCCCCAAGGCAGTGGGACCTGGATTGAATAAAGTTGCTGAGCAACCCAGAGGGAGCAAGCCACTAGCAGCCTTCCTCTGCTTCATCCCTGTCCAGACAACCCTCAATGAGGGGCTACGGTGTGGAAGTATAAGCCAAACCCTTTCCTCCCCAACTTGGTTTCAGTCACTGTTCTATCAGAGCAGTGGGAAGGAAACCAGGACAGAACACTTGGGAACTGGAAGAAGTTGTGGCTGATGGGGAGAAGATGAGTTTTGATGTTTCCAAGCCTTACACTGGGCGTGGAAATGGGAGCAGTGGAGAAAGACTCCGAGCCAACATTCTCTGTGGGTGTGACCAGCTCCTGCCTAGAAGGGAAGGTTGTTGTACTCTGTCCTGTCCTGGTTTCTTCTGAAATGGGGCTACATAAAGCGTGGAAGAACTTAATCACCTTATATACTGAGGAGTGAGGTCAACAAGTGTCCTGAGAATTGCTGAAGGAACAGCCTCACGAAGGTATGTGGTTGTACTCTTAAGTATTTGATATTTTTGCTTCCAAAAGTCATCTGTTCCCAAGACCCACATGGAACTGTATTTATCAGATTTGAATTACCACAAAATAAATGAGGTAACTTCATAAAGAAAGGTTAATTTACCTCACAGTTGGGAGTTCCAGGGTATGGTGCCTGCCTCAGCTCAATTTCGGTAACGCCATGGATGATAGCACATTGTAGCTACGGGCTATGTCAGGGGAAGCAGGCAGCCACAAAGCAGAGAGGAGAGGGGTAGAGTCCCAGAATTCCTTCCTAAGCCTATCTCCTGATGGCCTAAGGATCTCTCAACCTCGCTTTTTGAAAATTCACAGCACCTCCCAGTGCCTGACCTGGAGGACCAAACATATGAGCCTTTGGTGGACATGATATCTAGACCATAGCAGTAGCCAGCGGTGGCCTTGTGCTGACGTGGTCAGGGTGTGACCTGATGTCTGTTTTGTGCTTTGTAGTTGGCAGACAGCTCCCATGATGGCTCCACTGAAGAGACAGAAACATCCATTTCAGGGAACATACAATTCTAACTGGAGAATGGCCACCCTGGGTTTCCCATGGCTGCATTCACCCCGGACTCTCTACTGAATAGTGGCGGCTGGGATTTATTCAGCCAGCTCAGATGGGTGACTGTTTTACATGTTGTTATTACAGAATGGAAGGAGAGATCACTGAGATTAGTCAACACCGAGCAGTCAGGGACGGGGAGATGGTTCAGCGGGTAAGAGCATGTATTGCTTTTCCAGAGGACATGGACTCCGATTCCCAGCATCCACATGGCAGCTCATAGCCATCTGTAGTATAACTCTAGTCCCAGGGGATCCAACACATTTTTTCTGGCCTCAGCAGGCACACTGTATGTACACAGTGCACAGACATAGATACAGGGAAAAACACAGATATACATCAAAGGAAATATTTAAGAAGAAGTAGCTGTCCCATTGTGAGTCTACACAGCATTACCGAGTCATAATCCTGCAGAGCCAGTCTGTGTAACAGAAGTGAGGACAGATGTCATACATGTGAAGACCTGCTGATGGCTGGAAGCATGAAGGAACTTCCAGCACATGCCAAGACCACCATTGAGGATTTCTTCATCTGAAAATCCATGTAGTTTGAAGCATCTGCCTTGCAGTCAAGCAATTCAGCCCTAGAGCCAACAGGGCACCCCTAAAGATGGAGAGCCGGCAGGACACCCCTAAAGATCACCACTGGGCTCCCGGTAAGCACTTGCTGCAGTGAGGAACTGGCTGCCTCTGCAGAACACTCCAGAGTGTCCAGCTGAGGTTGGTGGAAAGCACACTCAGAGGACTGTGGTGCAAAGAGCACAAAGGAGTTTTGAGTCACCGTCAGAAGCGGAGAGCATGTAGCCCTAAGGATGCCGTTATAGGAGCGTTACACCCAAGTTTCCTTATAGCCAATGTGGTGGTTTGAAAGAAGATGGTCCCCAAAGAAAGTGGCACTATTAGGAGGTGTGGTCTTGTTGGAGTGGGTATGATCTTATTGGAGGAAGTGTGTCACTGTGGGGGCTGGCTTTGAGATGTTTTTCTCAAGCTTCAGTCAGTGTGACAATTCAGTCGACTTCTTGTTGCCTGCAAGATGTAGGACTCTCAGATACCCCAGCACCACATCTTCCTACATGACGCCATGCTCCCTGTCATGATGATAATTGACTGAACCTCAGCAACTGTAAGTGAGCTCCTTCAGTGAAATGTTTTCCTTATACGAGTTGCTATGGTCATGGTGTCTCTTCACAGCAATAGAGACCCTAACCAAGACAATAGAAACCCTAACTAAGACAATAGTCAATGCTTCTTTTTTTCCTAACAAAGAGTAGAAGATTCAGAAATATTTCCTAGTCTTCGTTAGCACAAGAGGGTAATATGCTGGTCTGTTGTATCATGCATTATTTCTCCTTCTTGTTGGCCCTGTTGTCATCAAGTGGGCTAGATGGCTTGGTGGATATGCGTGAGGATCTGAGTTCAGATCCCCAGCAGCTGTCTAAAGCTGGGTGCGTGTCTGTAACCCTAGCACTGTGGGGGAGATAGGAGGATACCGGGGAGGTTTGCTGGGTGTTCAAGCCCAGTCAAAATGTTGAGCTCTGGTTTCAGTGAAGAACCTCCATATCTGCGCGCAAAAATATACAACACTTGAATTGTAGCACATTCATCTTAGCACCTCTACTAGATGGCTTGTGTTCTCAATAAATTAATAACCATAATTTAGACTTGGTCGGCAGAAGATTGGGGAAGGCAAGGGTTGGGAAGTCAGTGAGTTTCACTAATCAGTGGTTTCAGTAGTTCAGTGTGTTAGCTCCTGTGTTTTGAATATTATATGTCTCTTCACTGAAGAACATGCCCCTTAAGGGCAGGACTGATTTACTAAACTTCATTGTGGTTCACATGCTGAGCACACAGATAACCTCTAAGCATGCACTCAATAATTTTCTGTAGAAAATCGGGTTGCCGACTACACCGTGAGCAGGTGCTGAGGAGATAATATTATTAGCAGTGATCATCAGCCCTTGGTTTTCCTTGCTTGTAAAACATAATTTGAAGATTGTATTGTGTTTATTTAATCCCATGAACTGTATCGATTTTACATATTTTAAAGTTTTGTATTCATAAAGTGCTCTAAACAAGATTTTCTTCTTACCAATTGGGAAAAAGTATTTCTCTAAAATGCATTTAATTCTTAGTGGAAAAACAATATTAACAAAAGCATTGTGTGCATTTTAACAATTGTTCATTTTTGTCAAGAAATGGGATTTTTATAAAAAATACATGTGTAGCAATGAATAGCAAAACGATGCGTCTGTATGCTTGGAATTAAAAATGAGATTGGTTTTTGAATGTGTGCTGATGGTGTCCTGATTTTGAATGGGGAAGGGAGATACGTTGGGTTCTCCATGCTTTCAAAGGTTCATTCTCTCGATGTGCAGGGTTAGTAGTCGGGGCAACCATTCAGGCTGACAGATCCCTGAACTTTTGTGGCTTCAGTGATGGGGACAGGGATGTGGTTGACTTGAATATTCTTCAGACAGCCAAAAAATGAGTTCCTCACAGGGAGCGTAAGCATTTTCAATTTGTCTGAAAAAAGCAAAGGGAGAGACAGTCAGTGGAGAGCTCCTACAAGGCTCCGCCCACCTGGCTGCTCCCTGACTCCGCCCACCTGGCTGCTCCCAGACTCCCTCCCTGTGGTACACTCCACAAAGCTGTCTCTTGCCTGTAGGGAAGGAACTTCCACAGCCTGAATCAATAGATAATAACTCTCAACCACGCTCCCTTTCATGGGTTATAAAAGGACTATAAAATTAACAAGCAGACTACCTGAAGGGCCATAAAACAAGAAAGAATGCAAAGGCCCCTTCCGGGGATGTTTTGGTCTTTGAAGTGACCCCATCTCAACCTGCCCCATTCCCCCTTTGGCCTCCCAGTCAGCTGATTGCCTGGGGAAGAAAGACCATTTTTTTTTTTTTTTTGGTCAACTTTCTTGACTATTTGTTGACATAGGCTTCTGAGCTAATGGAGCCTCTTCATGGAGGACTGTAAATTACAGGCTTGGGACCAGGGCAAGCAGTAGTCACGTGACCTGCACTACCCTGAGATGTGCCCAGATCCTGCTCTTCTCTTTATCGCGTGTATTGGGGCGCCTTAGTTGTTGGGTTAAGAAGAAAATATCCAGAGTTGCTGGGGTGTAATACGGGTGTAGAGTTACTGACCTGGGACCCCTCCGATGTGCAGTGCCCCTCGGGTGCTGTTAGGTGGGAAGGAAAGCTGCCCAGCTGTGTAGCTGCTGTCGGTGTCCAGTTTCAGGTGCAGGACATGCTGTTTGATGGATACTGGAGGAGAGGAAGCTGGTTAGGTCGGTACCTGAGGAGGGGCCTCCCACTGTCTGACGTCTCCACCCTTGTGTCACCGTTGTCTTTGAACTCGCTCCCACTGGACCCTGGACCTGTCTGAAGGCACTTGGTCAGCCTTGGGTAGAGTGGTATATTATTTGTGTTTTAATAAATAAAGCTTGCCTGAAGATCAGAGTGCAAAGCAGCCACACTAGTCAGCCATACAGGCTACACATTTAACCCCAGCACTAAAGAGGAATATATAAAATGGGAGAAGATAGTCTCAATCTGAGGGTTCCTGGAGGCCGGATCACTCATTTTGGTCTGAGTTAGAGGTAAGAGCCAGCAGCTGGCTGTTTTGCTTTTCTGATCTTCAGCTTGAACTCCAATATCTGTCTCTGGGCTTTTATTATTTATACTACACTTGGTAGAAATTCAACACATCACTCAATCACAGCTAGGGTTTGGTGTTCTATAGACATTGCTAAATTGAAGCCCTAAACTGAATCTGTGGGGTTGAAGAGCTAGTGAAGTTGGTAAAATGCCTGGCTTACAAGCACAAGGGCCCGAGTTCCAGTGCTCAGCCTCTACCTAGAAACAAAAAGGGCTGCGTGTAGTTCTGCTTTTGCAATCCCAGGGTCAGAGAGGCAGAGCCAGGCAGATCCTGGGGCTCGCTGCTCACCAGTCAGCTGAGACTACCTAGCAAACTCCAGGCCAATAAGGCCTGGTCTCAAAGACCAAAGTGTTTGCCGCCTGAGGAATGAAAACCACTTTTGGCATCTGGCTTCCACAGGCGTGTGCATGCATGTAACCTGCACACACAAGAACACAAATGTACACACACATCATTACGCTACTCACCAAGACACTCACTGAGGGCTGAGCAGGGATGAAACCCAAGCTCTGGTCTTCTCTTGTCTCCAGAAGCCATACGTGATATGGCCTCAGCTACTGTCTCAGAAGCCAGGGTTAGTCTATACAAATGTTGACCCTCAACACATAGGTTCTCCTATCTTGATAATTGTATCTAACTGAAAGACAGCTTTCAATTTAGCCAAGAAAGGACTGCTTTTTACAAAAAGGTCTTTTAGCCAGTCCAGGCTCAGATATTTCTGTTCTTGATCTTAGCCAAAAGGGCAAGAAGAGATAAAAATTTGTTTATTATTTACTTACTTGTTTATGGAGTCTCATACTGGCCTCAAACTTACTACACATCTCAAGATGACCTTGAACTCTGACCCCTAACCCTCCTCCTTTCCAATGCTGTGTCACAGATGTTCACTGCCATGGCTTATGGGGATGAACCTGGGCTTAATGCATGCTAGGCAAGCATTCTACCAGCGCCAGGCACATTTATCTCTAAGATAATACCCACAAGTTATTATTAAAATAACAGATTCTGAGAGGGTGTGTTCACTTTCTACCATTGTTTAGTTCAAATACTTTGAGTTAATATTGAATAATTCTTGAAAAATAACAACAACCCTTAAAAATCCAGCAGCAAAACTAGATGCTCCCTACTAGATGTTCACTACATATCAGGTGCAAAGATGCTCACTGCATGCTCACTACAGATCAGGTGCACAGTTTCTCACTGCATGCTCACTACAGATCAGGTGCGAAGATGCTCACTGCATGCTCACTACAGATCAGGTGCGAAGATGCTCACTGCATGCTCACTACAGATCAGGTGCGAAGATGTTCCCTGCATGCCCACTATAGATCAGGTGCAAAGGTGCTCACTGCGTGTTCACTGCAGATCAGATACAGAACATGACTTTATACACACTCCTTCATTTACCCTTCAGAAGCCTATACCATTTTTATCTTCATTTCACAAATGAGAAAACAGCATTAAGGAGTGTATAACTAACTTGCCCATAGTAAGGGATGGGATTTAAAGCTAGTTTCTCTTTTTTAAATTTGTGAGGGGTGATGTGTGTGTGTGTGTGTGTGTGTATGTTGTGTATGTGTTTGTATGTACAGTGCCAGAAAAGCCAGAAGAGGGCACAAATCACCAGGATCTAGAAATGCAGCTTGTTGTAACCCACTCATGTGTGTTCTGGGGAATCACACTCACGTCCTCCAGAAGAGCAAGAAGTGCTCTCACCCACTAAGTCATATCGCTATCCCCAGAAACTTGACTTTTTGTTGCTGTTATTCCCAAGGAATTCAGAATCCAAACCTAAACCTCAATGCTGTTACCACCCTAAACAAACACTAAAGCAGCTTATCAGTTTTCTGAGCAGGGCTGGGCTGACCAGAATTCTCCATAAGCTTCCACACCCCAAACACAGCACATGGGGAACTAGAGGAAACAGCCATAAAAATAACCTAAGCACAGCTGGGGTTGGAAACAGATAAGGAAACTGGGGGTGAGAACTTGCTCTAGTGCCTGGTCCAGCACAACCCTTCCAGTGGATGGACTGCACCAAAGGTTACCAGTGCCATACCTGTCACTGAGTGCCACTGTCCATCACACAGAGACTGCTTTGGTGTGATTGATGTCGAGGTCCCGCCTGCCTCACTGTTCATAGAGGCTGTGACCTGAAACACAGATACATTTGGCTATTTCCTCCAGAAGGGCTCGTGGGGCCAGCTTACCCTGTCCTCTTCCCCAGAAGCATGCTGGATGTTGGCTTCCAACTCCTGTACTGGGTGACCACACAATGCCCAGAGCTTCCAAAAATTCCTTGCTCACACTTGTTCCAGGCAAACAAACCAAACTACAAACCCAGGTCCTGCCTAGACAGCTGGCAATAGCCATGCTTGCCTGCCTCCCCAAGTCCTCAGAGGTTCCTGACGACATCCATCTCTCCTCAGCAGCTCGTGTGCAGCGGTGCCTCTGCTGACAAAAACACCTGAACTTTGGAAGGCAAAAATGTGGCAGAGGTCCACACCTTGCTGCAAGAACCAGCCAATCATAGTAATTCCCCCCCCCCCCCCCCAAGAGCACGTTACATCACAGGGCTCTCATCCAGGACATTAGGCTACAGACCTTCCCACTCTGCAGGCTGGAGACTCCTCCAGGAATTCCAAGGGTTGAGTCAAGGTGAATAAAATGAGAAGGCTAAAATAAGCATATTTATAAATAATTTATCTCCGATTTGCCTGTAGCCGCATGGGGCAGGCCAATCTCAAGCAGGTTTTGAGCTAACCAATGTCCCTGCAGTTATGAAGGTCACTAAGTCTTGATTTCGTCTTCTTGGTGTCACTTCCTGTCTGGAGGTGGTCACTGAAGACCCTTCCTAACGTCCTCCTCTGAAAAGCCAGCCACCACATGCCCACCACCCATGCAGGTATTGCTTCTTCCTCTGCATGGTGGAGACTCACGCTGACTTAATATCTACAGGTTCGGCATGAGTAAGATTTACGGGCAGTTGTTGGCTGCTGGGGAAAGAGTGCCATTTTCTTCAGAGGGCTATACACTGGCAGATTGTCTATGGCCTGGCAAATGCCCCTCACCAATGTGCCTGTGAACAAAACTAGTCAACTCCCTGGGTCCCACAAACCAAAGAGACAAGAAAGTAGAAGAGGGAAGTAGGAGGGGCCCAGAGAGAATCATGGGTAAATATGATCTGAATTCATTATGTTCACTCATAGTAATGTCATTAGGAAACCCATTATTGTACATAATTATCATAGGCTGATTAAAAACTTCAAAAACAGGACATAGTGGCTGGGGCCAGAGTATGGTGCTGAAATAGACTCCTGGCATAGAGTTCAGAGACTCTGTGTTTGATCCCTAGAAATAGAAAAAAAAAAGTATTCTAGGAGTTTGAGCCATTTTATTGTCAGCTGGGACATTCTTCCCATTTTTAATAAACTGTAGAAAGCTAAATGAAAGAAAATGGTACAACATTCATCTTTAACTCAAGGCCTTAGCTACAGAGAAGATTTCTGAAAGAATTTCATTTCAAAGATATAAAATGTGGTTGTTGAAAATGGGATATTGACTTGGGCCTGTGAGGGATAGGAACGCAAGGCAGCAAAAGAATTGCTGGAGGAAAAATCCATGAAAAGCCACGGGAGAGATGGTGTGGTAGTCAGTGAGCAGCTTAGCCACAGAGACCAGAGCACAAAAATGCAGAGAGAGACAGACAGACAGAGAGGAGAGAGAGAGAGAGAGAGAGAGAGAGAGAGAGAGAGAGAGAGAGAGAGAGCGCGCAGAGGGTCCAGAGCAGATTCCATGGGCTCAGGGCCCTAGCCGTGGATGTGATCTGATGTAGACTTGGAAGTGAAGAGAAGGAGGGACACAAACATGGGTGGGGTATACAGCATTTCCTCTGTCTTTGACAAAAGTCCTAGGACTGAGAGTTCGCCACACATGTCTGCAGCCACACCAATGTACCCTGAATGTACCCACTCTTGCCTGACCTCAGAAGCGAAGCAACGTCTGACTTAATTAGTACCCAGATGGTAGAGTTATGTCTATATTTTATAGCCACTGGAACTGGGTTTGAAGGAATTTGAGCAGCTTCCCCAGGAACCTATAACTGAGTGTTGTCTCCAGAATTCATCTCAATTTGTTTGATGTTTCTCAATTTTAAAGGTGAAGCAGAGGAATTATGATGACATGACTCGCTAATAAAAAAGTAGAGAGTCTCCAAAGCAGGCATACTATTGGATTGTAGGTATTGGTATAACAAAATCCCAAGTTTCTTAGGTATAATATTGGATTCCACCTGTACCCTAACTTCAGACTTGCTGAGTCTGCTAGTGAGATCTGGCTCCCTCTCCCCTCCCAGGTAAGCATACCTTTCCTGCATCCATGTAAACACTTAAGCGCTGTCCAGACTGACTTCCAATGTGTATTAAGGTCCCAGTGAGACTCCTCGGGCGAATGCTGACAATGAGCTGAAACTCTGGGCCCAAGGACACAGAATTGTCTTCCAAAAGAAATAACAAGAAACAGTTAACACCCATAATTAAAGAAAGAAGACAGAGTTCATCAGACTTATAGATGTGAACTCTGCCAACTGTTCCTTACCCAGGACTACATGACCTCCTCCTTGGGAGAAGTAAATGCCTTTCTCCAAAGAGCCTCCTGAGCAGGGAGATACTCCAAACCTCACAGAGGGGGAACCCAGGGGTTTTGAGTTCAACTGGAAGTTCTTCAGGCACCCCACAAAGCTGTGCTGGGGGAGGCTCTGTAAGGAAGCAGAGGATAAGCAGTTCATGGTGTGTGCCTTCAGAAAAGTCGAGGGGAAGGGGTCAACTTGTGGGTGTTGAAGTTTGAGGTGCCACTTAACCAAATGCTGGGAGTGGGTGGGGGTGGAAGTTGCTAGTCTGTGCTCACATAAGAACAAGGAGGCTTAACATGACTGGTTCACACAGACAGAGCTGCAACACAGGGAAATTACACCTCACAGTTTAAATATCTCACTACTCTTTGTAGGCATGAACCATTTCTTAGGGCTTTGTGAGACAGCAGGATAGCTTAATGCCAGGCAGCTGACTGAAAAATGGGGCCAAGGTGTTCCCAAAATAATCAAGTGCAAGATGGCTCTCCATGTCGTTAGGTGTGGTGTACTACCAATAAACCACGGATGCCATGGAGTCCAGAGCAGACACTGTGTTCTACCAATAAACTACGGATGCTATGTAGTCCAAAGGAGATACTGTGTACTACCAATAAACCACGAATGCTGTGGGGTCCAGAGCAGACACTGTGCACTACCAATAAACCACAGATGCTATGTAGTCCAAAGGAGATACTGTGTACTACCAATAAACCACAGAGGCCCTTTAAAGTACATTTCGATTCAATAGCGAGTTGGTAGGCAGTGAAGGAGGAAGTGTATGCTTTTGCTATGGTTTTGCAAAGGCAGCAGAGACCGTCAAAGCTTGGGACACATCATCTTCCCCAAAACCTCTGCCTCAGGCTGCAGACATGGCTCAGCGGTTAAGAGCACTATCTGATCTTCCAGAGTTCTAGATTTAATTCCCAGCACCCACATGGCAGCTCATAATCTTCTATAGCTCCAGTTGCTGGAGAACCAGATACATTCTTCAGGCCTCTACAGGTACCAGGTGCACATGTGGTACATAGATATACATACAAATACAATAAACACACATGAAATAATAAATCAACAAGCACACACTCCATCTCCTTTCCCTGGAAGAGAAACTCATGTTTCTAATGCCATAGAGAACCCCATGGTCACTTCTTAAACGCCCGTGTCTCAGCCTAGACCTTATACATAAGCCTGGGAGTGTCGAGCAGGCACATTGTGGCCTTAAGAACACTGGCTGTGTCAAACAGTTATTCAAAGAATTTTGAAGTCTTCAATGTCTTATGTAATAACAACTATAATGAGAATTACTTTTTTTTTCTAGCTTTACCTTCAACTTCCTTGATGGTGACGACCCCAGGTAAACCTGTGCTCTGGGGATGATGGTAGAATTTCCAGGCCAAATACCTTCCTGGGCCCTTAGCCCATCCACAACCAGGTGCACCCTTCCTCCACTTTGTCCAAACACCACCTTTAGAATAAAGAAAAGAGTCAAAGGTTTACCTCTGTTAACTAGTACCACATTGTTTTTGTTTTTATTTTTTAAAGACAGGGTTTCTCTGTAGCTTTGGAGCCTGGCCTGGCCTCACTGAGGTCTGCCTGCCTCTGTCTCCTGAGTGCTGGGATTAAAGGCATGTGCCACCACTGCCCGACTTAGTACCATATTTTAATAGTGGTCATAGGAAACATAAAAAACCATTTTTCTATCCTTCAGTAGCTTTACAAGGAGGGAAAAGTCTTTTCTTGTTTATCATTGTGACCATTGTTTCATGAGAACATGTCAGGTATTCAACAGCTGCCATGAAAGCTGAGTTAAAGACAGATCCAAGGAGTCTAGAGAGGTAGACAAAGGAGGGAAGAAAGCTGAGTTAAAGACAGATCCAAGGGGTCTAGAGAGTAAACAAAGGTGGAAAAAGCCAAGGTACAAGCTGGCTGAGGTCAGAGCAGTCTGCACGGAGCTGAGGTTAGGGCAAGGCTCCAGAACAAGCAGGACTGGATATTCCTCCTGCGTCACCAGGGGCAAGCATTCTCTTGGCTATTCTCTTGACGTTGAATCCTTGCCTGCTCTCTCAGTGGTGGTGGGACTTGCAGTTCCAATGCCATCAGTAGAGGTCTAAATTATCCCCAAACAATTCTCTGTATCTCTGTCTCTGTCTCTCTCTCCCCCTCCCTGCCTTGTCATTAGCCCAGCTACTGGTCCAAATCATAGAAAGCAGCACTAACTTCCTCCCTTGGGGTCACTTCACATGCAGCCGTTCAGCTGTCTGTCTTGTTCTTCTTTCTGCATACATCCTGGACCCCACTGCTCCCCACTCCCACCTTGGCCCCCAGATAAGGGCAACAGCATCTTCCTGCTTTCCCTACTTCTCCTCTTGCCCCAGTCTAGTCAAAGGGTCTTTGCAAAAGTCACTACGTTCCTGTCTGTGCTTGACCAGTTCAAGATGCTTCAAAAAATTTAGAGACACTGTAATAGAATCCCAAGGCCCAGCCGGGTGTAGTGACACATGCCTGTTGTTCCTAGCCTCTTGAGCTGATGCAGGAGGATCTCAAGTTCTAGGTCAGTCTAGAATACCTAGTGAGTTCCAGGACAGCCTGGGCTGTACAGTGAGATCCCGTCTCATAAATGAATGAATTAGCCATAGTTGAAGGCACAGCTTAGCGATCTCAGCTCTCTGGAGGCTGTGTTAGGAGGGTTACAGAGTAAAGGTCAGCATAAGCAGCTGACACCCTATAGCTTAATGGTACAGTGCTTACCGAGGTCTATGAGGCCCTAGGTTCAAGTGTTAGCACCGCTAAATAATACATTCATAAATGCATACAGCCAGCAATATCCTAAGTCCTTAGAAGCTTAAGTTATCAGAGCCCTGCCCACCCCAGGCCCCCAGTCCTGTCCCTTACAATGCTGTGGTCTGCTCACTGAGTTCACCCCAGCACCAGTCCCATGAATTCCCATGGTGGCTGCCTCCTCCAGGAGCCTTTTCCTGACTACTTTAACTAAAATAGTACCCTCACTCTGACTTCCTGTGGACCAGGTCCAGCCAGACTAACATTTCCCCAGAAGTCTAGTATCTGACATTACAGTCAAGATGTTTATGTGATCCAAGAGAGCAGCCCACTCAATATCTGTTGGGTATTAATGAGTGGAACTCATCAGGTCACTTGGGTTCCATCATGAGAAAAGCATGGCTTCCTTTCTAGTGTTTGCTTTTAACTCACCCTAGAGGTGGAATACTAGGGATGTAGTGAGAGAAGGCTTTCTGCTTGCTTATAAAAGAATACCAGGTACCCAGAGAGAGGTCCAAGAACGGGCTCTGAGAAGAGGAGCGGTCCCATGTGCAGGGATGGGAAGTAAGCTGGGGCACCGTGAAGTCCAGGTGGTCGGGGACGGCATCACAGGAGTAACAGTTTGAGTCTGTCTTGACACTCAGACTACCATCCAACATGGTTCATGTGTGTATGGCAGTCTGTCCCAAGATGCTGGGCATCCAGTGTCCGTCCCTACCTACACGGACTCTCCCTTTACATATGCCAGGGTTCCTGGGAATAATTCTAGACTCTTCACTTTGGCTACCGAGGCAGTAGATTCTGTACCAGCTGGAAGTGCGGACTGGGGATCCCTTATCTGAAACGTTTGGGACCATAAGTGTTCTAATCTGTTTTCTGCTTTTGGAATGTTCATATATACATAATGAGACATCTTAGGATGGAACTCAAGTCTAAACACAAAATTCACTCATGTTCAATATGGTTACACACAGAGAGGGAGAGAGAGGAAGAAATTCTATATATTTAGTATTTTGACTATATTCTGTTAAAGAGGCTAGGAATGACATTTTCTGTTGAAGGTACTCTGTCTTTTCTCAGAATGTTTGGTATCCTGGGCAGTTTTGGATTTTGGATTATTTCAAGATGTTCAACCCATTTTCACACAGTCCCAGCTCTCACCATGTGCCACTTCCCGTCATGGTAGTTCTCCTTGCTTCTGAGCCTCAGTTTCTTTCCTTCTGCCCCCAAAGCAAAGATGACATGTCCTTCTGAGAGATAAAGAGCCATGAAGGAGTTCTTGGTGCCTGTGTAAAACACCAGCCCTTTGGAAGATGTTGTCTTTATGTCCATGGAAAATTGTGATCTGTGGATAAAGAGAGAGATAGGAGAGAAGAATTGGGCATGCTGGCCTATGACCCCAGTTCCCAGGAGCCAGGAGCAGGAGGATTACAATTTTGAGGCCAACCTGGGCAGCCGAGATGTCTTCAGGTATACAGCAGTAAGATGTTTTCTTTCATAAATTAATAAATAGAAAAAAAAACAAAAAAGGAAAGAAATGGACAATGGAGTGAAATAGATGCCTTCAGTTTCCTGCACCTCAGAAGATGAGTAGAGGTGAGCCCACTCCCTAAAGATGCAGGGGCTTCCAGAAGTCAGAGCACACTGGCTGTTAATACAGTCAGTACAGTTTCCAGATCACCTCTGGAAGAATCGCACAGATTTCCTATGGCAAGTTTAGCTAGTGGTAGAAGTCCTAGCATATGGCAAGAAGTCTAGCATATGCTAGTACTTTAAAAATCAACATTAAGATTATGGTAAAATTCACATGTCCTAAAATTTATCATCTTCATCACTTCTGAGTGTCCAGATCATTAGGGTTGTGCTCATTCATACTGATGCACAACCATTTATATAGCTCCTCTTGGTGTGAAACACAAACTCTACCCTGTAACCAATTCTTCATTTGCTTAGAGGCCGGCTACCACCCTGTCTCAACGGACCTGACTGCTCTTGGTACCTCATGCAATCGGAGCCACACCCTCACTAATACAAACCGTTTATACCCAGTGAATGTGCTTTCTATTTGTGTATCTTCATGGGAAGGGAGGCGGTAGCAGGAACAGAGGCAGCTTGAATAATGAGAATGTGATTTGGGCATCAGGTGAGTACGTTCTATGGGACAGGAGTGCTCTCCCCATTTCTCTGCCTCCCCCCACCCCAAGACCTCAATTGTCCTGGAAGAGGAATTAGAACATACTATGTAGCCAATAATTGAAAGCTAGTATTAATTTACTTGATGGCTTAATATCATTTCCAGATCAAGCCAAGAAAACTTCCTATTCATCCGTTCATCAAGCCAGCTAACCAAACAACAAACATTTACTGAGAGTTCAGTAGGTAGAAGGCAACTGTGCTAGGCCCTGGGAATACAGCCGTAGAATTATCTATGGTGTAAGGGACCACCAACAGGTTCATTTAGGACAATATGAAAAGGCAGTAGAGACGCAGGCATCAACAGATGTTTGTGTTGGCTCCCTGCGGTTCATGTCTAACACCCAGTAGAGGACCCAGACCACGTTCATCTTGCAGCTGTAGCTATATGGGCAGGTTCTACTGCATAGTACACATTCAACAAATAGAGTGACTAAATTGAGTTAAGGAGGAAATGAATAATTCAGAAGTAGAATCTGATGACAACATTATGCTGTTAGTTCTTTGCTTTTCAACATTGTGAGTCTAAGATTCACATTTGTTCATCAGACGAGCAGGTTTCCTAGAGGGCAATGTTCTTCAAGATGAGGAAGAACCCATATTTGTTAAATGAATTGCCCAGATGGCCCACAGCTCCATGTTTCTCCTGATGTGTCTGATCGCCTGTGCCAACTTAAAAGACTATTGGGATACACTCCAGAACACACAGCACATCACAGGCGTGGGCTCGGTTTTCAGGCTTGACATTGGCTTTCCAGAACTATTTCTTAAGGCAGTTTTCTTGCAGAAAAGACTAATTAACATTTCAAAAAGGCAGCAGTACATTCGCCTCCTGAAACTGGAATGGGCAGAGCAAGGCAGAGCAGCCATGAGTCTCCCTGCAGAGGAACAGGGAGACACATGCTCACATATTCACTGCAGGGTCCAAGTGACAGCGCCAGCTTCGTGGGACAGTGGGAACACAGCTAGGATGCAAGCTGGATGAGGGCAACAGCTCACGCCAGAGCTGGCAACTTCTGAAGACATGATTGTTAAAACATTTGGGTTTGGGATAGTTTATGAGTGCATATGCCAGTGTGATTTAGAGACACACCCTTGGCATGTCAGCAAGGGCGTCTTCCAGAGAGGTTTAACTGGCTGGACGTCGGCAGCTCCACTCCATGGGCTGGGATCCCTGACTAAATGAGAAGAGGGTGAGCTGCCCATCAGGCACCCATCTCTCTGCTTCCTGACTGTGGGTGTAATGTGACCTCATGTTCCTGCTGCTTTCTCTGCCACATGGACTGTGCCTGCAAGCCATGAGTCAAATGACTTTTCTTTCTTGTTTTTATCATAGATGAGAAAAATAACTAATACTGTTATGACCAGCTTTCTACTCCTTACCCCACTCCCATCCCACTTCACCTTCCAATGTGTTACCTGGATGAGAAGGTATCAGGGTTGACTGCGAGCAGGTCACCATGCTAAATGATGAAGGGAGAAAATGCTGGGAGCTGCAGTGGTGGTGTGGGGGGGAGCTGCAGTGAGGGAGCTGGGGTGGGAGGTGGTGGGGAGCTGCAGTGGAGAAGCTGCAGTGGGGGAGCTGGGGTGGAGAAGCTGGGAGTGGGAGGTGGTGGGGAGCTGCAGTGGGGGAGCTGGGGTGGGAGGTGGTGGGGGAGCTGAGGTGGGAAGTGGTAGGGGAGCTGCAGTGGGGAAGCTGGATTGTGGGGAGCTGGGGACAGGAGGTGCTGAGGAGGCTGGGATAGTCAGGGCAGCATCTGCAGATGCCACTTCTTTAAGATGAGGGACTGTTGTCATTCAGGTCAGTTTGGCCAAGAGAGCAGGGCTAAACAATGGGGCCTCCCTTCCCAGAAGTAATGACATCATCAGGAGAAGGACCAACTGAAGGACATCTGGCCTCTTTCTGCTCTGTTCTATAAGCCGAATTTCGGCAAATGAGAAGTTCTGAGACTTTCCGTGGGGTCGCTGCTTGCTCAGGCTTTTCCTTGGGATTATTCTGACTCTCATATCTATGAGTCATCCTATGGCTGAGTGGACTTCCAAGGGCCAGTCTCCTTTTGAAGTATTAACCTGTCACCATTGTCAGCAAATCAATATTCACCCGTTTTAACCAATGAGCAGACAGAGGCTAGAGAGTGATGAAGAATTCACTGAAATGTCATGCAGACCCAGAAGGGAGTAGAGAGAAAAGACACACTGTGTATGAAGGTCAAAAAGGTACACGGAAGGCTTGCTACAGAGGTACAGGACAGTCCTCAGTTGTCACAGTGTTTGGATCTGCTGAACATGGCAAGCGTGATAAAAATAGACACTGTGCCCAACGCTGACCCTTCTGAGATGCTCTCTGAGTCAGGGGGCCCTGAGGACTAGACGGCTTTCTCAGGGCGGGGCTGCGGCGCGAAGCCCACTCCATTCTCCGCTCTCCCAGCCTGTGCCTGCCTGCCCCCTCCCCATATGAACGCCTGCATCTCCAGACCCACCTTGGCATCTGTACCACAGAGCAGCCAAACTGGCACATGACACAGCCAGTGTGAAGCTATTAAGCACAGGCCAAGAACCAAGAGTTCAAGTCGGGTCTTTGGCTTCCTTTCCTTCCTGTTTCCTGCAAGACACCTGGAAAGGGCAAACCTTGCTTTCCTCCTTCCAACATCCTTAGAGTTTTCATTCAGCCCCTCCTCCCCTCCCCGACAGGAATGCATCTGGTTAGCATAAGAAAGTCTGAAAGCGGTCTCTGAGAATGATTTCCCTCTCAATACCGCAGGAGAAGAAAGGTGCTTTATCACGTCAATAATAACTAGCTCAGGGGTGGGACCGCAGCCTTATTTTTAGAATGCCATCAATTCTCAGCCAGAGTGAAGCTGATTGTGTGGGCCCTGAGCAGCAGAGGCAGTGGCAGCAGCAGTCACATTTCCATTCCAGCTGTGGTGGGGGGCAGAGCACATGAAGGCCCCCACACCCTGTCTTATGACACCTCCTTCAGGAGCATGGTGTCTTCGGGATTAGATGTCTCCCGGGGAGACTGGAAAGTCGGCTCTGACTTGGCACCAAATAGAACCAGAATATGAGAAAGAAAAAGAAAAGGAGAAATACCTGGGTTTCAGTAGCTCCCGAGGAAGCTTGAATAGCAAGTGGCTTGTGGGACTGTCCCCAAACTGGAAGGCTCTGTGAGTGGCCTGGGTATTGAGAGGTGGCAGGCAGGACTTCCTATCTTGCCATGCCTCCATGCTCCCCAGGGAGGCCTGAGGTGCATCCTGCAACAGCTGTAAGGGAGAGGAAATAAAATGAGAATCCAAAGGGGAGCGGCAACTGGAGGGCAGCATTGCTTGCCTGGCCCAAACGCTCAGTTTTCACTCCAGACTCTAAGTGATAAGACCAGCAGAGAAACAGAAAGCTTAGCAAAAAACTCCAATGGGTCTCCCTGCCGAAAGTCCTTCCAGTGTGCCACTTATGTGGAGACAGAGGGGAAGGTGGGAACTTCACAACTCCTGTAGACCCATCCAGACTCATCCAGTGTCTCAGTGAGGCTGTGGCTTCGGGGACTTTTACCTTCAAGAAGTTATGAATAAGGCTGGAAGACATGACTTTGGAGAATCCAAATATTCCTCTTTTCTTATTTCATTTTTGGGGAGAATACATGCTACTCATGTCTTATTTAAGTCTAGCCTCTTTAGGAGAAACTGCCACTTCTGGGACCGCCAGGGATCCAGCACTCCATCCCATCATGAGCCATTAGGGATCTAGCACTCCATCCTATCATGGACCACCAGAGATCCAACACTCCATCCTATCATGGACCACCAGAGATCCAACACTCTATCCTATCATGGACCACAAGAGATCCAACACTTCATCCTATCATGGACCATCAGGGATCCAGCACTCCATCCCGTCATGGGTCACCAGGGATCCTGTAGGGATAAGCCCGCCCGTTGGGGGCGGGCTTGCCTCGGGCGAATGTTTACTGACAAATTGGGTGCGCAGAAGCCCGCGGGTCCCTTCCTGTTTCCTGTACTCCACGGGAACCTTGGTTTCGTGAGTCTGGTTTTCCATTAAAGTTGTGCAAATACTTATCACAATTTGTCTGCATTAATCTAAGCCGCCACATCAGGATCCATCACTCCATCCCATCATGGGCCATTGGGGATCCAGCACTCCATCCTATTATGGGCCATCAGGGATCCAGCACTCCATCCTATTATGGACCATGAGGGATCCAGCACTCTATCTCTTCATGGACCACCAGGGATCCAGCACTCCATCCCATCATGGACCACCAGGGATCCAGCACTCCATCCCATCATGGACTATCAGAAGAACCAGTGTTCTCAGCAGACACCCAGCATGAGGCATCTACAGGCAGAGTAGGACATAGAGCCAAAAACCTGCCATCTCCCCCTCTCGGCAATTCCCTTGGGCTTTTGTAAGAAGGGAAGTGAAAGTGAAAGAGGGACAGAAGGACAGAAGGACAAGGGCACTGAATCTTTCCTCACTACTGCCAGCATTGACCACGGCATAAGATTCTGCCCTGCATTGGGCCACGCTTTCAACATTTGAGCATTAGTTGTGCCCAGAGAAGCTGATGAAAGAAACTGAGTCTCCAGATGGCCCTCTCTTCACATCAGGGTCCAGATTCTGATGTTTAGGTCTGGACCACAGGGATCAGAGCTCAGTGGGGATTTCCATAGTCCAAGTGAAGGCTGGGGATTTGCCTTGCTAGGAGTTGGGTCAGGATTGAACTTGTGACTCTTGATCCTGGGCAATGACTCTTGAGAGGAAGCTGTTGGGAAGAGCTGCTGAGTAAAGATATGTCCTAGCAGAGAAAAGCCAAGGTAGGATCTGTTGTTTCCCTGCTGGACATTGTTCAGCAGTCAAGCTTTTCCTTAGAACCAGCCAAGATGAAGCAGAGAGAACTGGGGGTCAAGCTTCATGTCCCACTTGGCACTGTACTGTTCCATAGATGGAACCCTAGCTTCACTTCTGTCACTCTGAGAAAATACTTAGAAGAGAAAGGGGACATCAAGGCAGGCACCCAAAACAGCTAATCAATCACAGCCATTGTCGGGAACAGAGGGAAATGTATGCACTGACTGCTCAGCTAGCTTCCTCTGCTCTCACCATGCATGCATGCTGACTGCTCAGCTAGCTTCCTCCACTGTCACCATGCACGCATGCTCAGCTAGCTTCCTCCGCTCTCACCATGCACGCATGCTCAGCTAGCTTCCTCCGCTCTCACCATGCATGCATGCTCAGCTAGCTTCCTCTGCTCTCACCATGCACGCATGCTCAGCTAGCTTCCTCTGCTCTCACCATGCATGCATGCTGACTGCTCAGCTAGCTTCCTCCACTCTCACCATGCACGCATGCTCAGCTAGCTTCCTCCACTCTAATAGTCCAGGCTCCTGACCAGGCAATGGTGCCCCTATTTTCAGGTTGTTACTCCCCACACCAGTTGAGACAATCAAGACAACACCCACAGACACACCCACACACACGTGACAAGTCAACCTGACCTAAACTTTCTTCTCAGGCGGTTCTAAGTTGTGTTAAGCTGACAAACAAGCTATCACAGGTAAAACTGTTGTCTTGGTGAAAGCCATTTTGCAAGGAATCTTCTGAAATCTCCTTCGTAATTGGGTATTCCTCTCTAACCCCACTGAAGACAGATATGGTGCCAGAGTGAACACTTGATAGCAGCTGTCTGTACAGCCAAAGCCAGGCCTGGTTGTATAAGCCTGCAAATCCTCACTTACTCAAGAGGCTGAGACAGGAGAAGAGCAAGTTCAAAGCCAGTCTAGGCAACTAAGTTAGACATGGTCTCTAAATGAAAGTAAAGAGGGGATAGGATGTTTGTCTAACAGTACACATACACACACAATACACACATCCCCCCACCACACACACACATACCCCACACCACATCCCCCACACCACACACACACACACACCACAAACATCCCTGCACACACACACACACATTCCCACACATACACACACACACCACATCCCCCACACCACACAGACACACACACATATCCCCTACACCACACACATACATACACCACATCACCCACCACACACACACACACACACACACACACACACACACACACACACGGCCACAGAGAGGGACAGACTACTAAACAGAAACACCCCAAGCGTGTACACGGTTGAATGGAGAGGATCACTCACACCCATCAGAAATCCATGAATTCTTGAATTCAGGGCTATGCTTTCTGAGTGGCGGTGGTGATGGTGTCTCTTCACATCAATGGAAACCCTAACATGATTATCTTTAAATGTCAACTTGACACACTCTTGAATCACACAGGAAAGTCTTAACGAAGGGTTGTCTGAAGGGGCCAGTCTGTGGGTACAACTATGGGGAATTAAGTTAATTGATGGAGGAAGATCCAGACTACTGCGGGTGATCCCATTCCCCAGGCAGAGTCCTAACTTGCATATGAGTGGAGAAGTCTAGCTGGTCACAGCAAGCAACTGAGCAACCACACATTCATTTCTCTCTGCTCTTGACTGTGGGGTGATGTGACTAGCTGCTTCAAGCTCCCGCCTCGACTTCCCAGCAATGGTGGGACTGTAACCTGGAATCGTAACTGAAATGCATCCCTCTCTCCCTTGAGTGGCTTCTTATCAGGGTGTTTTATCACAGCGTCAGAAGCGAAACTAGGTCATCCCTACAAAGCAAACTGTAAGGAGCTGGCTTGATACAGCCAAGACTACACTGCCTCTCTTCTAAGTGACCCAGAGTCAATGTTGGCCAGGATGATCTCATTATAATACAGATTCCTCACAGAGGGATTTCTGTTCTACACTTTTGGACAAAGGATATATGAAGGAGTAGCATGATGTCCAACTGAGCATGCTCAAGATTGTACCTCCCCTAATGTGACGGGAATATTTTCTATATGAATGTTCACCAATTTCCCCAGTGATAGCCCCATAATTTCTTTAGAAGAAGCACTCTTGAGTTTTGGTATTCTTATGAGACACAAGTAACACTGCTTCCTTTCCTCTTTTGTCCCCTAGTGTGGGTGTCACACTTACAGAGTGAACTCACTGCATTTAGCCCCATTTTTTTTGGAGACTCTAAAAATTGACAAATTTTTATCAAGATAACAAATAAATGTTGAAGAGAAATCACTTTGTCATATTTGTGTGTGTGTGTGTGTGCACGTTTGTGTGTACGTGAGCCTGTGTGAGCATGTGGAAGTTGGAGGCCATCAGGTGTCTTCCTCCATCGCCCTCCACCTCAGCCTTTGAGACAGGTTTTCCTCACTGAACCTGGAGCTCACCGATCCAGCTGGACTGACTGGCCTGTGAATTCCAAGGATCTTTGCCTCCTCCGTGCTGGTCACAGGTGCATGCTACCACACACCGCTTTTTTACATGGGTGCTGGCAATCCGAATTTGGGTCCTCATGCTTCTGTGTGACTGTACAACCCTGCTGACTGGGCCATCTCCGCAGCCTTGGCTTTGTCAACCTTTTGGTGCCTGTCAACTGCTGATGACCTTTTGGTGCCACTTCATAGAGACACCAACCACCAGAGACTGGGTGATACACTACCCTTTCCCATCACTCTCCCTGCCCCCTAGGCAGGGTCAGGAGAAGGAAGACCCAAGGTAAGGCTTTGACACTTGCCTGATTGACATCGAAAGACCTGGCCGTGTGAAGTCTCTTGGGACCTTTAAACAGCATAAGGAAAGGAGGCTTGTTTAGACTGCAGCCTCCCAGGGAAGCTTCCTTCTTGGTGGATTTACTGGCCAAATCCAGGACTTCGGGACTCTGTGACAACCTGGAATGAGGGCAAAATGAAAGCTACAAGTAAACTCTTGCCTAGGGAGGGAGACCCACCGTAGGCAGGGAGAGTGTGTGGCAAAGGACCTTCTTACTGCCACGATTCCTACATGAACTTTCAAACACTGTGCAGAAAGGTGGGCTCTTATCAGTGACCACAGAGAAAAGATCACCCACCTTTGGACAAAAACATTAGTGATGCAACCCTCGAAATAACCACCTCCCAGGCGGAGGGACTGCTGGGCATTCGAGAAGTCAGGGAGCCTTTGGTTCCTTCTCATAACCTGGTCATCAATGAGGAATCGGAGGCTGAAAAAGGAGAGAAACAAGACAAGGGTGAGACCCCTCACAAACCAAACCAAACCAAACAACCCGAACACTGTGGGAACTCTCTGCTGTCTGACCCAGACTCAAGTCTGTCACCCAATAGGACTGGTCAAATCAGAAATGTTTTTTAAAGTGCAAAGTATTTTCACAGTAACACTTAGTTAAATAATATATATGTGCTGAAAGTATGCATCACAGACATCTGCTCAAGCAAGGTTTTAAAAAGGTTTATTTGTTTTTACTTTATGTGTATGTGTGCATTGCTTGAATGCATGTCTGTGGACCACTTATGTGCCCAGTGTCTGAGGAGCCAGAAGTGGGAATCAGATTCCCTGGAATTGGAGTTAAGAGTGGTTGGGGGCTGCAGGTGCTAGGAACTGAACCTGGGTCCTCTGAAAGAAAAGCCAATGCTCTCAACTACTGAGCTATCTCTCTAGCCCCTTGTATTTTTGCAACATAAATAATCAATATGGTTTGCATCCATTAAAGGTATCAACTGGCCCAGTACCCCAGGAACCTCTTTTTGTATTAATTTTAATTCCCAATTTCTTCCCCTCTCCAGGAATAACGACTACCCCAAATTCTGATACAATTGATTTGCCCCGCCTTTAAACATCTGAACACAAGGTCACAGGAGAGCAATCTTAGGTGTACCTTCTCTTACCCACATTTTTGGAGGCTCATCCACATCCTGTATAAAGGTTTCTGATGGCGCCTCCCACATTTAGGATGGGTAGTCCATTTTAAATTTCTATCTATCTACATACATCCACTTTATGTTTCAATCAGGACAGGGGTACAACTAGGAAAGGGCTAACACGCAGCCAGCGAGCATCAGCGCCAGGAAGAGATACTCTGAAAAGCTGTGCTGGAGAACTCTGCTGGACTAGACTCTGGCAACAGGAAGAGCCCACTCACCCTGAGGTGTCGCTTATTACAGACACATGATGTAGTAAGCCATCCATGTAGGTCTGTACAGACTTGAAAATCGGGCCACTGCTGTCCCTGGTGCTCAATTCAACGTGACCATCTTCTAGGGTGACCTGTAGGCTGCTTGTCTGAAACCATCCCAGAATACACCATTAACAATTAATGTGCATTTAGAAATGACAAATGAATGAGCAAAACTAAGCATAAAGCAGTCAGGACGTTTTGACCCAAATATTTGGACTTTACCATCTGATCAAAAGATAATTTTTAAATAGTTTGTCTCCTTGTTGATGAAGATAAAATGTCATGCAGATTACTTCAACACTGATGAATTTGTCAGTCTTTTTCTAGATCTACTTTTATCAGGCCCATTTAATTTTCTACTCAGCTGTATAGAACACTTAATTCATATCTAATTCCCCCTATCTTTACTCTTATTTTGATGAAGTTATTTCTATCAGAATCCGTTCTCTTCTGCATGAATTTTATAGCAGGGAGTTGATTTATCATCATTCAGGATTCCTTTCCCATGTAAGATTACAACAATGACTCCTTCTCTATGATTTTCATAAACGTTTTATGTTCTGGTCATTATTTCTAGGAAGCCCAATTTTCTGGGTCAAGCTGTGCTCTTCCAAACATTGCCGAGACGACTGGTTCTTCCTGTTGATGAGTAACTTAAAGGCTATTTTAGAACAGCTGCCAGTTGCATTTAGTTTTCGCCATCAAATCTAGTTTCTAAAGTTTTCTTTAAGATGTGCTGTCTGTGAGCTTTCCTACTACAGTAATTTGACAGTGCACACTTACAGCCAGTGAAGGCTTTCGTTGCTGTTGCAGTACTTGCTACCAATAGGGTCAATTGTGTTTCTTAAATAATCCCCTTTGAACTTGAAAGCAATGCCCCTAAGACCTTTCTAGAATTCCTGTGCTGCACAGAATTGTTCTAACTTGTTGCTAATCTAATCCTTCCATCTACTTTCAACCATTTTGTGGAGTGTGTACTAACTGCACTTACATGTGGCAGAGAAACAAGGCTTAGGAATAAAGTGCTAGATCAAGGCTGGGGATATGACTCAGTCAGGAAAATGCTTGCCACAGGATGAAAATCTGAGTTTAGTTCCCGGAACCCACATAGGAAAAACTAGGTGCAGATGTGTGTGCTCATAATCCCAAGGCTGGGGGGATGGAGGAAGGAGGATCTCCAGGCCTTGCTGGCTAGGGAGCTTAGCCTACTTGGTGAGCCCTAGGCTAGTGAAAGACCTGTCTCAAACAAGGTGATGGCTCCTAAGAAATGATAAAAGAAGTTATTCCTTTATCATACACATCACATACATAATCACATGACACAAGTTCACAAATACACACACACACAGAGGGGGGAATGGTGTGGGAAGTCCTTCTGTATATGTATTGATTTTATTGGTTAATGAATAAATCTATTTCAACCAGTGACTTAGCAAAATAGAGTTAGGCAGGAAAACTAAACTGAATGTTGTGAGAAAGAAGGCAGATTCATTGAGAAGTTATGTAGCTACCACAGGAGACAGATGCTTCTATGGGAGTCTGCTGAACTTTGCCAGTAGGCCATAACCTTGTGATGATACACAGATTAGTGGAGATGGATTAATTTAGAATATAAGAGCTATCTAGAAAATATGCTTAAGCTGTTGGCCAAACAGTACTACAAATTGATGTAGGTGGGTCATCTGTCTATGTGTTACTCTCATTGGTTAATAAAGAAACTGCCTTGGCTTTTTGATAGGACAGAAAATTAGGTAGGCGGAGAAAACAGAACAGGATGCTGGGTAGAAGGCAGTAAGGCAGACGCCATGAGCTCCGGCCCAAGATGGATGTAGGTAAGAATCTTCCCGGTAAGCCACTATCTTGTGGTGCTACACACATTAACAGAAATGGGTTAATCAAGATGTGAGACTTAGCCAGTAAGAGACTAGAGCTAATGGGCCAGGAAGTGTTTAAATTAATACAATTTGTGTGTTGTTATTTCAGGTGTAAAGCTAGCCGATCGGGAGCCAGGTGGCAGGAACGCAGCCTGCAGCTCCATCTACAGCAAATAATATAGTTTCTGCATGATTATTTTGGGTCTGAGTGCCAGGAATGAAAGAACAGCCTCTGCCAACAAAAGGATGCCCAAAGTGGGGCTAATGGGTGTATTATGGGACTGGGCTGGACAGAAATTTCCGCCAACAGAGAGAGACAGACAGAGAGAGAGAGAGGGAGGAGAGCGCACACTAGGTCAAACTGTTGTGCTGTCAAGCTTGGCTAGCTGGCCTCCTCTACTATCTAATGGCATGTCTCTTTAGGGATCATTTTTAAAGTCTACAAAGAGTGGTAAACAAGATACCAAAAGGCGATGACCTTCCTAGCGGACATAGCCACAGAGGCAGCCACTGCCATCTTTTAGATCCGATACAAAATATCCACTGTGATTGGCAACACTAAAGAAACAAGTCAAAAAGCATTATTTGAAAGTCCAGTTCTTCCTCTGAGAGGATTTCTAAGCTGACTCCTCTCTCTGGAGCTGTAAAGGGCATCTTCTGTGGACCAGAGTCTCACTCTTGCTCTCTCGCTCTCTGTGTGTTCCTTTCTCATGTACGATGTGCATGTGTGGGTTTGCATGTGTGTGGAGGCACAAGGTTGACTTTAGGTGTCTTTCTTGATTGCTGTTTACCTTACATATTCAGACAGGGTGTCTTACTGAACCTGGAGCTCACCGTTTTGGCTGGTTTAGCTCAGGAGATGGAGCCCTAGACTGCTAAGGGGATGCCTTATCCGCTTCCCTCGAGCTGAGATTAGAGATGGCCTGCCATGCCCAGCTGGCCTTCACATGGGTGCTGGGGATTTGTGGGTCCAAACACCAACCCTCAGATTTGCATAGTAAGCACTTTACCTGCCAAACTACCTCCCCAGTCCCCAAAGAGAATTTTTGTGGCTAACTGAACCCGACTTCATCTAACTCTTCAGGGGTAAATATTTTCTGAGGAGTAACTACTGTAATAAGGGAATATGAAGTGTATCTTCTGAAGTTGTGATCAAGAAGAAATACTAAGTATAAATCTTAATGTTTTCCTAAACCATATCATTGCTTATACTAGCTATAATTAATTTTAACCCACATCTGTAAAGAATGGAACGATTACTCAATGCACACAAATCCAGCTCTACAGATTATGCGGCACCATCTAGCTGGATTTCCTTCAGGATCTGCCCAGGGGGAGAATTGCTCAGGTCAGAATTGTGATGTCAGATAAAAGGCCTCAGCCCTCTACCTTCAGGAGAGAAAATGAGCACCAGGCTTGCATCTTAATTTGAATATGCTCCCTCTTACCCGTGTCTGATGATTTAGTAGTGTACCACTGGGCTGAAAGGTCTGGAACCCAAAAGACAGCTGGAAGCGGTCAGGCAAGGGCACATCCAAGTTTGTGAAACTCATCTGTCCTCCTCTGGAGAATGATGCAGTTCGCACAAGCTGAAACGCAAACATGGAAATGACTGGCATTATGATCGTCTCCTGGGCGCTCAGATATGGGCGCTCACACTGCACCACTTCCCTAGAAATGGCAGGCGCCATTAGTGCAGTTCAGACAGCTTTGCTGTGCCACACCGTCAGGTTCTGTGCATAAAGCTGAGATCACAGGCAGTGCATGAAGCCTGGGGCCATCTGGGATACAATGTGTCACGTGGCTCTCTGGGATACAATGTGTCACGTGGCTCTGCATCCCGCCCTTACCTTCCAGTCTTCAGAGCACTTTTTGGTTACACCCACAGTATCATTCAACCTAACAACACCACTGGTTTTCTTCAGATTCTTCATGCAGCCTTGGAAAGCAGGAGTGGAGATGTTAAACCTGGGGAAGGAATGTAGAAAAAGAGACTGTTGAGCCTGGGCTCCCCAGAATGCTGGCTGCCTGGTGTTTCTCAAGGGACGGAAAGTCTAGAAGTGCTGTAAATGGCAGGTATTATAGAAACACGTACTTGGAAGTTCAAGAGCCAAAAATGTGTCTAAAAACTTTAGGCTATATTTTTCCCACTTGCTCTGTGAACTCTGAGGAAACTGTTACTTTTTAGTTCTATGAAATTACGGAAAACATGGCTGATGTAGTCAATGCCAAGCTGATGCCCTGGGTTTGAGTCTATCTGCTACCTCTGAAGCATGCCACCTGAGCAAGCGGCTGTTATGAAGATTAAACACACCGACGCTCAGAGCCTGGAATGAGGGTGAATGCAACACAGTGTGTGAGAGGCCCGGAAGCAGGGGAGGGCTGTGGGCTAAGGAGCTGGGCTGTCACTCAAGCTCGGTGCCTGCTTGCCCAGGCAACTTTACTCCTCCACTCCTCCAATCCAAAATGAAAAGTCTGCTATTCTGCTTCATGGGTCTGTCATATGCTTAATTTTATATGTGCGATACACTCGCACAGCACTTAGGGAAACTGAGGACTTGTTGCCACCCAGCTACGTCACTGACCTATGACTCCCTACATTGCCACCCTCACATCATTATGGCATCAATTCTTCCGGCTGTGCGGTGTGTGTTGTGTGTGTGGGTGTGATTTGTGTGTGTGTGCACACTGAAGCCGAGGTTAACAAGATGCCTTTCTCTATTGTGCTCCACCCTACTTTTTGAGACAAGGTCTCTCACTGAAGCTGGAGCTTAACAACTCAGCTAGACTGGCGGGCCAGGATGTCTAAGGGATCCCCTGGCCTCTGCTGCTAGTACTAGAATTAAAGGCACACACTACCATGCCAGACTTTTTTTTTTTTTAATATGGGTACTAGAGAGCTGAGCTCAGGTCTCATGCTTGTTCAGGGAGTTCTTTATGGAATGTTACATTTTCCCAGGCCTATACAAGCAATTTCTGCAGCAGGCTTCTCTATGTGGCACTCTGACATTCCCCTTTGATTGGGACTTCCTGACCTACGTGGAGCTGAATTCATGAAAAATATTAACACACATGAACTGACTGAGGTCCAGACAAATATTAATGTTTCTTAATCAGATGATGCATTAAGAAAACCCAGCGCTGATTTCATTGTGAATCCCTAAGGCAGCTCTGCTAATCCAAGTGGAAAGGCGTCCTGCCTTCAGTATAGTCCGAATCGTTATAAAGAGCAGAGCTATGAAGAGCATACTTACAATTGAATTTTATAAAAATAAAAAGCGCACCCTCATTGGCACTGTGGCTTAGTTATTTCATAAAGACAGCTTTCACCTTGGAGAAGAGGGATGTCTGTTTCAATTCTGGGGCTGGCGTCTTTACAAATTTGTTTATATTCATTCTCTTGGGCCAGCTGAGAGCCCAGCCTTCCATAGGCCTTCCAGGATGCGGGTCTCAACATACTTGCTAGAGGAACCAATTATGCCAGGGCACGTGCTGTTCTGTCAGTGACTTCCTATGTCAGAGTGAATGTGTGCACTCTGGGCCCTCTGCCCACCGAAGCTTACCCAGCTCACTGGTTGGAGTCCGCAGATGTGAATGAACAAGGAAAGCACAAAGTAAAGCTGCACCCAGTGTGTGTTGGACCCCTGGGGGACAGTCACTTTCCAGTGACCTTTGTTTCTGTGTTTATGATTATCTCAAACCCAAGGGAAAATGGCCTGGTTGGTGCCAGGTCCTCTGATCTTATCGGGAAGGACTTGTCGACTGGATCAACAGACACATGATTCCCGATTATAATCTCAAGTCATTCAAAGATCTGAGTACTCATTCCCAGAAGACTGAGAGGGAGGAGAGCCACAGCCTCTGCAGAGCGAAGCTGCAGGACACAGCCTGGCTCCATCAGGTGTCTGCTCTCAGACTCTCCTCAGTGGCTGCCCCTGCAGGGTCCTGCTGGGGCTCTTTAGGCCACCAACCTGCAGTGACCCTGCAGGGACAGTTGCAGGGGTTTATCCAGATGGATAAGACAGGCCAGAAACAGATTAATACTGCTCAGCATTTTATTTCTGAAGAAACAAAAGGCCAGGTAAATATTTTCATGGGCCCCCACACACTTCACTTATTTCTCTGCTCTTGTGATTTTAATTAAAACAAGAAAGTAAAATGTAAGCTTACTTAGGAAATGGGGGAGCCTCTTGTTTGGAAGCGTAAATAAATCTGTCAGGAAAAGTGTCTCTCTCTCCTTCCCACCTCCTCTCCCTCTCCTCCTTCCTCATATGTGTATTCCTAGTCTATACCTGCCCATGAACGTCTTTATTGGGTAAATCAGTAGACACATCCAGTTGTCCTCAGAGTTAGCATCCCACTGGCCTCTTTGTGTTCCTGTCCTTCCAAGAGTGACAAGGGACAATGGGGGTGACACACAATTCACTGAACTCCTCCCATTTTGGATGGCCAGTCCCATTTTTCAATTTTTACAATCTGGTTTTCTTTCTGGACTACTTCATCAGTATTGCAAAGTTAGTTGCTTGTGGCTGAAATTCAGCTAGAGAGACTAGAATTATTGGTAGCAATCGCTGCCTGGCTGAGAAATGATCTGCTCTAATAAAACACATCACACTGGGGTGGCGAGAAGGCACTTGCTGTCACACCTGATCCCCAGGACACACAGGGTAGGGCAGAGCCAACTCCCTCAAGTCCTCTGTTCTTCACATGCATGCAGTGGTTCCCTTCCCCCAAAACTCCACAGCATCATCTTACCTCTCTCTGATTGCAATTGGAATTCCTCCCAGATAATATGTGCCAAAATCAAATATTTCCCCTTCAATTTTTATATTATGGTCATGGTCATGCATATATATCCACATGAGTTTTCTTGATTTTCCAATTGCAATCGAAATCTGAAATGAATGGGCAATGATCAGCAAGCAACGAGACCCAAACCTGTCTGTAGTGGCTCAAAGTAACTGCGGCTTTGTTTTCCTTTGGATTTGTTTACATGCATGGTAGAAGACTGCCCAGTGGAAGTATGGGGTAAAAATCTGATACTAAGACATTTGTATGTGTGCGTGCATGTGTGTGTTGTTCAAGTGCATGTGTGTGTCTGTGTGCATGTTCTACATATTCATATTGCATGTGCAGAGGCCAGAAAACAACCGTAGGTGCCGTTCCTCAGGCATTGGTCACCTTTGCTTTGAAACCGTGTCTCACTGGCTGACACTCACCACACTCTAGCCTGCTGGCCCACAAGCACAGGGACCTGACTGCCTTTACATCCCCAGGGCTGGGATGACCAGCCCACCACACACAGCTTTTTTGACTTAGCTCTGAGAAGCTCAGGTTGGTTCCTCGTACAGTGTGAGTCATCTTCCCAGGTCCCTAAAACAGTGGTTCTCAACCTGTGGGCTGTGACCCCTTTAGGACCATCACAGAATGAGGAGGTTGGAATCCATTGTCCTAAAACATTTTAGTAGGGATGTTCTCACTTGAAATTTATTTAGGTTTACATCCATGCCTAAATGCCCGAATTTCTAAGGGCACCTCCCAGTTAATAAGTTCACCTTGTAACAGGTTTGTATGTTGTTTTGCCTATCTTTATTTTTGGGGGGACACTAATTTCATTTTAAAGCTTCACTGGCTTCTAGAAATTCAGATCACCAGGCTCCGAGGACATACCGTATGATCTCGCCCGTTGTTGACAGTGTCTTGAATTCCTTTCTCTTTGGGGGGCTCTGAATTCAGTTTGTATCTCACCATGAGATTGCCGTCTTCTATGTCCAGGGATATGAATTTATCCTGGAGTGTGGAAACAAGGTAGATTACCAGAAGGCCTGGTTGAGGAGTCAGAAGTTCTGGTGGTTCTTGATGTACTTGGTGCTGTCAGCTTCAGGTGCCTCCAGGGCTAAGCGAGAGGCAGCACTGTGAGACCTCATGCGTGGGAGGCTGATGATGGCTGACTGTTGTTAGCCGTGAGAGACACCGTAGTGCCCAGAACTCAGGACAAAATCATACATGCCAGCCAGATCTGGGGGCCACACATGGAGTCATTGCTCACCTTCCTCCCTTCTCATCCAGTTGAACCATCCAATATGCCTCTTAGCTCTGACGTCTCCAGCCCTGGTCTCAGCCACAGCATCCTACTCCTGTGGTCCTCCTGGTCCCCTAGATCACCTTCCACAGTGCAGCCAGAACAGCCTTCTGTCCCTGCAGGTTCTCATTGCCAGGCCTTTTTTGTGCCCCTGTCCCTGTGGTACCCTTCTAATGTCACCTTCTGCTTGTCCATTGGTTTTAGAAAAGGAGGCATCTTTTCTAAAGACTGATTTCATACTTCATTATTTTTCTCTCCATGATTTAAAATTGTGATGAAGCAGCAACTCACTGGCCAGCAGTGCACCTTTTGTGCAATACCAGCCTTCCCCTCTAGAGGGCAGAATATGGTTCATACTGCTGAGCATTGCCTCTTGGCCATGGACCTTGCCCTGGAGAGCCATCAGCTTGAGCCAAGTGGCAGTGACTCCCTGAGAGCAATAACCACCTCCTTAGCAGAGGCCCTAAGGATTCTTACCAAAAGCGTTATGTAAGTTTCCAGACGAAACACTATTTCTGGTTCTTAGTCTCCAAGAACTTCAAATGTTCAAGTTGAGCAACCCCAATCCCCAAATTCATAATGGGAAATGCCTCAAAATTGAAACATTTTGTTTGATTATCAAAAGAACACCACAGTTCTGATGAACTTTGCTCTATGCACATTAAAAATATATTGCATGAAATTACCTTCAGTCTATGTACAATGGGTGTTTATGAAAACTAAACAGAATGCTGGGAGAAAGGAGGCAGAGGCAGAGAAAGCCATGGAGCCGCCAGAGTCAGACATGCCGAAACTTTTCCAGTAAGTCACTGCCACGTGGCAATACACAGATTCATAGAAATGGGTTAAATTAATATATAAGAGTTAGCCAGTAAGAAGCTAGAGCTAATGGGCCAAGCAGTGATTTAATTAATACAGTTTCTGTGTGGTTATTTTGGGGCTAAGTTCCAGGAACAAACTAGCACCCCTCCTCCAACAGATAAGTGCTCAGCTCTGAGTGGACCATCACCTCTGCCCACTACTGTGGAGGCTTAGGGACCATCTATGGCAAACTTATAGCGTGGATGGGGGAGGCACTCTCCAACCTCATCCCTTAATGAGTAGATACTGGCAGCTGATGGCTGCTAGGGGAAGAAAAAGTCGTTCTTCTTTTTAATGTGGCCACTGGTAGATTTTCCATAATACACAAGACCCCGCACATACAGACAGCACTAGTTGGACTTAGTGACTTATCAAGAAAAAACCATGAAGTTGGGAGGGCACCATGATGGGGGGACTTGAGGAAGTTGGACAGGGAAACGGGGGCATGAACAAGATTTTATTTTATTATACACAGTATAAAGTCCTCAAGAACAAAGAAAAAATATTCAAAATAAAGACTGGGCCTCTTCCCTAGGCTGCTTCAAAGTACAGAAACTTCCATCCCTTGGGAAGTCAAGCTGCAGGCTCAAAGACAATCCCCAGCTTCCAAGAGCCAGACCAAGGTCATAGCTTCAGGAAGTTCAGCCCCCGAGACTGAGGGGACTTCAGGAGGTCTTTGTTTTAAAGCAGAACTAGAAATTAGTAGGCAAGCCACCATATACAAATCTGAAACTGAAATGAAAATAGGCTAGGAGGAAAATCATGCCTCATTTTGGCGGCAATTGCTCAATTCCTGATCCTTTGTCCTTGTTAAAATTTACCCCAACAGAAAAAAGACATGACTGCCCAAGGTCATATTGCCAGGCTGGGTGGGCTATTTACAATCCCCCAGTTACCTGATTGTTAGACACAGTGGATAGTCAAGTCCTCTCTGGATGTTTGGTATGAATTACCTGGTGTTCTGCAAAGAACAGCAAACCTCGGTCCACGGTCGTCTGGATGGTCTGTATGAAGCTTGGGAAGGGAGCGTTGGCTTGAGTGGGAATGCGGGCGTAGCCTGTGCCTTCAAAGTAGTTTCTGTCAGACTCTTCCTTGCGCCTGTCAACACCGACTGGAAGTTAGATGTCAGCCATAAAAGACCATTTTGCAGGTTTATTTCCTAACATGAGATGCCACTGGTTAAACAATGGACCGAGGAATGCAAAGGCTGGGGGGGGGGGGGAATCTCAATTGTGTAGGAAAGGGGAAATGGTGTTTGCATGTCAGCTAGTCTTCCTTCCTAACATGCTCTTAATCCCTGCACTGAAGAGGCAGCTCTGTAGGCAAAGTGCTTACGCTGTAACCATGAAGACCCCAGTTTTGATGCTCAGAACCCATACGAAAGCTGAGAATGGCAGTACATATGTGTAATCCTAGTATGGGTGTGTGTGTTGGGGGGTAGAGGCAATGGACATAGGGGCTTTCTGGCTAGTCAGAATGTGAGCTCTAGGTTCAGAGAGAGAGCCTGTTCCAAATATAAGGTGGGGAGTTGGAAAAAGACTGATGTCTACCTTTGCTCACCAATCTGTGCACACAGGGACGAATAAAGCCAGACACACATACACGTATCATGTAAACTTATGAGGAGAGAGGGAGGGATGGAGGGAGCGGAAAAGGAGAGAGGGAGGGAGGAAGAAAGGGAGAGAGAGAACATCTTCTAGAGATGTCTATTTAGGAGAAAGTGGTCAAATAGCTGAAAATATTTAAATGTAAGAAATTATTAATTTTTAGTGTTACTTTATGAATAATAAATGTTTGCTATTCTCAGATAAGAATATCTCAAATCCTTTAAATTGTAGGGATGGATAGGAACTCAAAAGAGCAGGTGCTGAGCCGGGCAGTGGTGGCGCACGCCTTTAATCCCAGCACTTGGGAGGCAGAGGCAGGCGGATCTCTGTGAGTTCGAGACCAGCCTGGTCTACAAGAGCTAGTTCCAGGACAGGCTCCAAAACCACAGAGAAACCCTGGTTTGAATAAGAATGGCTTCTGTAGGCTCAAATGTTTGACTACTTAGTCAGTAGGGAGTGGCACTGTTAGGAAGTGTGGCCTTGCTGAAGGAAGTGTGTCTCTGGAGGTGGGCTTTGGAGTTTTGAAAACCCAAGCCAGGCCTAGTGTCTGCCTGTCTGTCTGTCTCTTTTTCTGCCGCCTACAGATCTAGATGTAGAACTTTCAGCTACCTCTCCACTGAGCCACCATTCTTCCCATCATGACAATAGACTAACCCTGAGTGTAAGCCGACAGCCCCTGTTAAATGCTCCTTCTCTAAGAGTTGCCGTGGTCATGGTGTCTCTGCACAGTGACAGAACACTGACTGAGACAGAGTAACTTTCAAATAGGTTCAGAAGGCAAAATACATAGAAAAATCACTCAGTTTGTAGACTATCGTTTAAAATTTAATTACATAATTATTTGCCTAAATAATTCAATATTGAGTATTTCTTGTAGTAGGATGCACCAAAGATTTAAGATTCATTTTTAAAATTGTGTTCCTTAGCAAGTACGTGTGCTACATATGTGGGTGTGTGTGCCCCAGTGGAACATGTGGCTCAGAGAACAACTTGTGGAGTTCATCTCCTCCTTTTACTTTTATATGGAAGGGGCTCAAACCCCAGTCCTGAGGTGTGTGCAGCAAATGCTGCCACCCCTGGAGCCACCTCACAGTCCCCAAACAGGCCTGCTTCCAGAACCTGAGGAAACTAATGTTATGTAAACTAGGGCAAGATGGGTGTCCTCTGATCTTAGAGGCATAACATGGTGGGTGTTGTCTGCAAACAGGAAGGAAGCAGTTCTGGCCCCAGGCAATGCAATGCAACACCAGTACCTTGCCTGCCCATCACTGGTTGGAGCACAGCAGTGTCCATCCCCAGCCCGGTCCTAGGGACAAGGGCTTCCAGGCTTCATTTACCTCCTACAAGGCTCCACTTCAGTTGTGTTGAGATTGAAAGTTGTCTTGAAGTTGTACAAGCTCAGAACATTCTCATTGAGGTCATCTAGTTCGATACAGCCCTTGTATGGAGGGAACCTCAGTCTGCTAGGCAGCTGTGAGAGAAACAGGGTCACGCAGCGCTAAGACTTAACAGTCAACGTTAGGGTGAGATTGTGGTTCAGGCTTTGCCATTTAAGAGCTCTCTAAACCCAAGCTAAGTGTTAATCTGTCTGCCCGAGTGTCATCATCTTTAAAATAGGAGTGATATTAATATTTATAAGTACAGTACATTAAATTAGTGCTCTTAAGCTAAAACAGTGGACAAAGGAAGTGCATGTTAGCAGTTCTCACCACGTGTGCTTTACGAGCACATGGTTGATTCCCTGTGTCTAGAATGAGTTAAACAGAGCCGTGAAGTCACTGTAAGCGCCTCACTCAGTGAGTCTGCATTGACACTTACTTGAAAATCAGGAGGGTAGCCTCCGACATAGAACACAGCAGTCTCTGGATCCAAGTTAAGGAGTGTGTTGCTGCTGTCGCCCTCCATGTCATAGACCTCAGGGGCTCTGGGTTTATTGGATGTGGCTTCCTTGGTGTAATTAAGTTTTGCAAGCTGATAAATTCTGTCGAAAATTAATAATGAAGTGTAAGAAAAATGAAAGAATTCAAAGCTGACACGCTAAAAGCACGGCCTAGTGACATCGACCGAAGAGTTCGGTGAGGTTGGCCAGCTTCACAAACAGCAAGAGTTTGTCAAACACCGTACCTCTGGAACTTCACTCGGTCCATAACCGCCTCCTGATTCTCGCTCTCTGTCAGCACCTGGTCTACCTGGACCTCAGCTTCTCGATTCCCCAGACTATAGACACATGTCAAGCGACCATCTACAACTGCCATGCCGATATAGTCCTTGGAGGCCTGGAGACATAAAGGTCACCTCAGAACTCTTTGTTTAAAACGAAACAGCACTGAGGTTTCTTAAAGATATTTTAAAACAGAGATTAAACGTGAGAGTTAAGACATTCAGGCAGTCAGAAAACATCCCAGAACACACGTGTGGCAAGAACTTAGAACTCTTCAAACATTACAAATCCTCATTTTCCATATCAAGAGGTTCCTAAATGTTTTATTGCATAAATAATGTTTTATGCCATAGGATTTGGGAGGACAGAATACATAAGGTGTACCTCTTACAGACCACTATAGAACCCTTGAGTGGTAACGCCAGAGCTGTCGCCTGTGTTTTAGTGGACTATTTAGTAACAGTTTAGTTACTGACTCCCCCACTGTTCAATCTCCAATCAGCTACGAGCACCTACTGCAGAGCAAGCAGACTTAGCTGCTCATTAGAGTTCACCAGGAAGGGAGGCAAGCCACCCCTCTTCTCTGGGTGCCATGCTGAGTTCTCTGCTATGACATTCCCCATTGTCACACAGTGTGTGTGTCTCTCTCTCCTCTATTAGAAAGGGAGAACCTAAGGAAGAAACGTCTATAGATAGATAGATAGATAGATAGATAGGCTAAAACTGACAATTTTGACCTTTACCTTTTTAAGTGTTTTTTGGCATTCAGGACATTTAAGAAATAAATTTTAGTTTATCATAAATATCAACATGGTACATAATTAAAGCAGTTGTCCACCTGCATCAACTAGGGGACTGTCTCAGAACCTATGGGGACCTCAGTCTTGCAGTCATTAATGTGAAATGGCAAAGCACTTGCATGTAACCTGTGCACAACTCTTGCTTCTCATTGGTGGCTTACATCCATGATGAACAGGAGGTCCCCCATAGGCACCACCACAGCACTTAGGAGGTGATAGTCACAAGTCTAAAGGTGGCACCGCCAAAACCATTCTGTTAGTAAAATAAGAGAAATATCCGAACACTACTTACATCCTTATTTCCGAGGTACATCACAAACATGTCCTCAGTGCCCCCGTTTTCTCTCAAGTCGGGTCTTTGGAGAAACAAAGACAGAGATGTGTATCCCTTTAAGTCTTCTAGGTCATTTGGCAGCCGGACTTGGACACCAGATTTACCATTGAACCTCATGGGAACTGCAACCTGTGAGGAAGAGGAGGATGGGAGGACGAGGTGTCACACAACTATGACAAAGAGGATGCGCTCAATGACAGAGTTCTGTCGCCATCCCCCAGTGACACATCAATGTGCCAAGCTGTTGTGAGAAGCATCAGGGAGCGGTGCTGTCTCTTGGACCCAGGTTATTTTTATTTTTATTTTTTTATTTATTTTGGTTTTTGAGACAAGGTTTCTCTGTAGCTTTGGAGCCTGTCCTGGAGCTCTTGTAGACCAGGCTGAATTCAAACTCACAGAGATCCTTCCGCCTCTGCCCCGCAAATGCTGGGATTAAAGGTGTGCACCACCACCGCCTGGCTATTTTTTGTGTGTTTTACATATATACACACATATATTTATACATACACACACATAAGTCTAGATGCACATACATACACACACATGTATGTCTGAGACAAAGTCTTACTCTGTAGACCAGGCTGACCTCAGACTCATAGAGATCCACCTGTCTGCCCCTCCAGAGTGCTGGGATTAAAGACTGCACCACCATAGCCAGCTTGGACCCAGGTTATAAATTCATGAAGCTGTCTGCAGAGCCATCTGCTCTTTATGTGTATTGACTGAGGGACACTAAGAAACCATCTTAGTCTTCTGAGAAGCGATGATGTGGTGATGGGTGATGATGGTGATGACAGTTAATAGCACTTCCTACCCCACAATTAATATTCATGGATTTAATGCTCACAGAACCCCCTATGACAGTGCTTGTGGTTAAAATGTGATACATTAAGATATTTTAAATAAGAGTTTCTATTGTTGTCGAGACAGTATTAGTGGTTCAGGCTGGCATCAGGCTTACTCTACATCTCAGCATGGCTTGCATTTGTCATCCTCCTGCCATCACCTCATATGGTCACAGGCATGGCCTACAATATCCAGCTCTCTAAGGTACTTTTCAAGGGAATTTATTGCCTATGAGTATGTTACACACTATGCCTGCATTTATTACAGACATTCAGAATTGAATATGCATGTGTGGAGTGAGATATGGCTCAGTCAGTAAAGGGCACACAAGCATGAGAACCTGAGTCTAGATCCCTAGTACCACACACGTGAGCACACACACACTCGTGAGCACACACACTGGCACACACTCATGAGTACACACTGGCACACACTAGTGAGCACACACTCATGAGCACACACTGGCACACACTTGTGAGCACACACACTGGCATTAGGATTCTAGGCTGTGCACCTCAGATACTCTGTGCTAGAGGCCCTGTCCTGCTCTCCCCCTCCAATCTGTCATGAATCAATATGTCTATAACATTAAAATTACTAGAAAAGTGAAATAAGGGAGTGATACAAAACAGAGGTCCACCAACCCCATGCGGTTCAAAGAATTAAAACTTTACAGAGTATTGTTAATATCATATAGATGTTATGAACTGTCAGCAAGAGTCTGCCAGTTAGCACAGGTCTGTGGACCACCACTGGTCAGGTCCAGTCTAAAACACAGAAAACAAATATCCCCTAGCAATCAAAAGAATAACTATCTTGGGATGACACCCCAGTGACACTAACATATGCTTTATCTGTCCAGCATTGGAGTGTTTCCTGACACTTAGACATGTGGTCTGAGGCCAGGGTCCTCTCACACACTTTGTGAGCTCACAAGAGGGCTCTCTCTTCCACACACACCTGCCCTCCTGTAGACCCACCCACACTGCTGAGTCTCCTCCTGGCAAGCTGATTGGCTTCCTGTCTCCTGGGGAACTCATCTTTGTTTTATAACTTGAAAAGACACTTTGAGTGGACAGTAAAAGATGGAGGCTACACACCTCCGTTTATGTCCCCACCTTAAGAAAGGAAGCCTACCTGATAGCATTTTCCTGCAGCCTCCTCTCCCTTCACAGCCACCACTACCCTGGAGCTGGGATCTTAAGCAATGCTCATGCAGCTTTTACTGTTTTCACTACCTAGACCTCACCTACGGCTCTAGATGTGTCTACTTCCTGTCTAGACCTCACCTACGGCTCTAGATGTGTCCACTTCCTGTCTAGACCTCACCTACGACTCTAGATGTGTCTACTTCCTGTCTAAACCTCACCTACAGCTCTAGATGTGTCTACTTCCTGTCTAGACCTCACCTACAGCTCTAGATGTGGCTACTTCCCGTCTAGACCTTATCTATGATCTAGATGTGTCTACTTCCTGTCAGCTACAGCTACTTTATTTTTCACATTTAAATATTTTCATGTAAATGATATAAGCCAATACTTTTACAATTTGATTTCTTGACATTATATTTGTAGATTGATCCGGGTGATATGCATGAATCCAGCTCATTAGAATTTAGTACTGCCAACAGTTGGCTTTTTCTTTTTTCTTTTTTTTTTTTGATTTATTTATTTATTTATTTATTTATTTATTTATTTATTTATTATGTATACAACATTCCTTCCATGTGTGCCTGCAGGCCAGAAGAGGGCACCAGATCTCATTATAGATGACTGTGAGCCACCATGTGGTTGTTGCTGGGAATTGAACTCAGGACCTCTGGAAGAGCAGCCAGTGCTCTTAACCACTGAACCATCTCTCCAGCCCCAGTTGGCTTTTTCTTTAAAAACATGATTATATAAAGTATATTGCAACAAGCTTCCCTTGTAGAGGGTGTGTGTGTGTGTCTGTGTGTCTGTCTGTGTGTCTGTGTCTGTATGGATTGTGTGTGTGTGTGCAGGTACACATGTCTGATTGTGAGCAGAGACCAGAGGAGGAGGTAAGGTGTTCTGCTCTATAGAGCTTGACTTATTCCTTGAGAAAGGTACTTTCTCTGAGCTTGGGGCTTGACTGGCAGCCATCAGGTCCCAGTGATCCTCCTGTCCCCACCCAGACAGTGTCTGTGTCCTCCAACTCCACAAAGATGGGCTGTCAAACGGAGAGAGTCTAGGTCCTGACCTTGCAATTACAGTTTAAAAAGTGAGGCCTGAGAGAAACTCCTTCCTGTCTGTGAACTCAAACTTTATCAGTTTGTGTCTGATAACAAAATTTAGGTGACTGGGACCATGTACATTTTGAAAGGTGACAAAAGGAAGTTAAACTTCATTTAAAATCAGAACTCAGAGAAGACAGACAACCAACTCTTGCATAGAGAAAAGCCTCCCTGTCTGGGTGATCACAGCAGCGATGGCAACATGGAAACACCCACCTTATTGGCAGCATCTCTGGCCTGATGAATGAGTTCTCGGATTCGGTCCACATTGTCAGAGATATTTCCCAGGGGCAGCAATTGTTGGTTGATACTTTCAATCTTGATAAAAAGATCAGGCAACTTCTTGGTTAATTTCTTTACTGTTGATGAAATGAGAAAATGGAAATTTTAATAGTACATTGAGAAAAGGTTATGCTTGTGTTTTATGGGAATATTTGTTCTGGAAATCCTGGGAACAAGATGTACTATCATCAGGCAAGATTCACCTAAATTCATTACAGATTTCTGTAATGATGTAGGTATCAATTTTTTCCTTGGTTAATGTGGGAAATATTTATTTTCTTATTCTTTAATAGCAATCATACAAATACATCACGATTAAGAACTCCCACAGTACAAGGAGAAGAAAAAGAAGGAAGAAGAAGGAAGAGGAGGAGGAGGAGGAAGAGGAGGAGGAGGAAGAAGAGGAGGAGGAGGAAGAAGAGGAGGAGGAGGAGGAGGAGGAGAAGGAGAAGAAGAAGAAGAAGAAGAAGAAGAAGAAGAAGAAGAAGAAGAAGAAGAAGAAGAAGAAGAAGAAGAAGAAGAAGAAGAAGAAGAAGAAGAAGAAGAAGAAGAAGAAGAAGAAGAAGAAGAAGAAGAAGAAGAAGAAGAAGAAGAAGAAGAAGAAGAAGAATAATCTAGGTCATGCTGGGACTGGGGAGGTGGCTAAGTTGGTAAAGAAACTGGCTGTGCAAACACAAGGACTTGAGTTCAGACCCCGAGACCCATGTAAGGATAAGGAGCTGTGTGCCCAGCACTGAAAGGTAGAGATAGGAGAATTGGCGAGATTGCTCCCAGCTAATCTGTATCATCTCCAGGATGAACTCCAGCTTCCATGAGAGACCCTGCCTCAGAAAATAAAGTGGATGTGGTTGAGGAGATGGCCCAGCGCTGCTGTTCAAGAATGAGGACCTGAGTGTAAATTCCCAGAACCCTGTATACACCAAATGTGGTGGATGTGGGGCTCCTAGAAGGTGGGGACACACGGGACTCCTCAGAAGTTCACGGGCCAGTTAGTGTGGCACATGCAGAGTGAACAAGGGACGCTGCCTCAAAACAAAGTGGAAGACAAGAATCATCACTCAAAAGTGTCCTCTGGCTGGGCGTGGTGGCACACGCCTTTATCCCAGCACCCAGGAGGCAGAGGCAGGTGAATCTCTGAGTTCAAGGTCAGCCTGGTCTACAGAGTGAGTTCCAGGACAGCCAGGGGTACAGAGAAACCATCTTCTCTCTCTCTCTCTCTCTCTCTCTCTCTCTCTCTCTCTCTCTCTCTCTCTCACACACACACACACACACACACACACACACACCACACATGCACACACACACACAAAGTTAGTAAGAGACAGGAAGAACATAGGGCATGTGGTACATGTCTTTAATCCTATCACTCAGGAATCAGAGACAGGCATATCTTTAAGTTCAAGGCTTACTCTACATATCAAGTTTCAGGGCAGTCAGGTATGTATGGGAAATACCATACACTGAGACCTTGTCTCTGGGAGGAGAGGGGGAGGAAAATGACTGAAGAATAAACATGAACTTCTGGCATCTGTTCACCTGCATACACTCAGAAACACACAAGCAAGCTCATACATCATATACACACCACACACATGCAGGAAACAAGGAGATATTCTCCCTGTCTCTCTAACACAACATCTTGATATTTGAATAGATCCCAAGATTCTGATTTGAGGTCAGACTTTACTGGAAAGGAGCTGCAATGGATCAAGGCCTTGGCAATGGAGAACGTCGTGAAGACATCCTGATACCTGAATTGTTGGCGTCGGCCAGAGCATTGCTGAAGTCCTCATGTCGTGTGCTTCCGTAACTATCCTTAATTCGTCCCAAGTCTGTCTGGATGGGGTTGAGCCCATCCAGAACCTCGCTTGTTATGCCATTAGCCTTCCTGACCATGCTCCTCACACCGTGGATCACACTCTCAGTATCACCTAGAACATACAAATAGGGAGGGAGGCATAAGGACCTGAACATTCTTCCCAAAAACCGGTGAAACTACAGTCTAGGGTGATGATTACCTCTCTGTAACCCATGAAGACTGTCCCGGGCAGCAGTGAGGTTGGCATCCAGCAGGTTCTTCTGAACTGAGACAGTATTCAGGGTTTTGTGCAGCCTGTTGAGAGCTGGACTGACTTCTAAATGAAGGAATGAAGAAAGAAAACACCAAGAGGCAATGACTTCATGGAATTGGATCTTCTGTGGGTATTTGTGGTCTCTAAGTGGGCAATGTCTTCAGACCATTGAATATTCATGTGTACCTTAGCCTTCACCCACCAATGCCACTGCAGTACCTATCCCCACAGCCGTGAGGTCTCTGGATACAGAGGCTGGAGGAGCAGTGTACCAGAGCCTTGTGGTGATTGGCTTCTCAAAAGGACACACAAAGATGCAAAATAACTCAGGAGACATCTGGACTTCCACTCTGACCTGAGCAGAGGAGGCTTGCTGAAGGGCTGGTCCAACAGACAGTGTGTGGCTGGCACTGCCTAGGATGTAAGGTTACCCACACCCATTCAATGAATGAATGAATACTTGGATGAGCAAATGAACGAGCAGAAGGAATGACTTGCAGCCAAGACGAGGCTGTTCCTGAGAGAGCCTCATGCAGAGGACTCAAAGGGAGTGTTTGTTTCTGTTCCTGCAGAACGACCTGTCCCTAGGTTTCCTCGAGAGATGTTCAATGTGACACATCAAAAATAAACTGATGAAGAAAATGGTACAAATCCTCATCCCTAGCTAGCAATGCAGCCATCTTTGAGATGTAGAAAGTGACCAGCCAGTGTATTAACACCATGCTGGTGACACATGGCTTCTTATGATTCCAGCAACACAGTCAATAGCCCAACCTACTGAGAACACTCGTCTTGGCCACAGCCACACGTCACCCTAGCACTGAAGAGGTGGAGATAGGAGGATTGATAGAGGGCGTGCTTAGTATGTTCTAGGCCCAAGTCTGATTAACAGCGCCATGAAAAATAAATATACAAGCAAACAACTGCAAAAGCTCCATGTCAATCCAACTCTAAGCCCAGTGTTATAAAGAAGGCAGACATAATTCCATAAAATCTTAATGTTCTGATTGCATATCAGAACATACTTTTTGTACATTTGATTTTAAAAATATTTAGTAACTAAGTAAGGGCCTTCATCCACTCCTCAGAATGGACTCAGTAGCTGAGCGAGGACTGAGAGCCCAGACGCCCGCCTGGCCGTGGCTTCCTGCAAGCGACCAGAAAATTTCCAGAGGCAGCATTTTCAAAGCGTGGAGATTGCTGGGTTTCAAATGGCTGTAGTTCCTGTGTTTCAAAGCCTCTACCCCTGAACTACGCCCCCATATTAAGACAATTTAATTATTTTTAAGTACATGAGATGAAAAATTACCAAAGATAAATGGTTAAAGATACCAAAGATAAAATTAATGGTTAAAATTTTCTTATGGCCCATGTTATCAGTGATTATTTTTTGATACTTTGAGTTGCTTTAGGACTTGAAGCAGTTGCTGTAATGATCTAGAATAAACAGCCTTCATATGTGGCTTCCCACTGCCAGAATTACCAGTGTGTTAATTGTGTCTCCAAAGTCAGGCCCAGGAAGGCTAGCATTCTCAACTTCTTCATCTACAGACCCACGTCAAGTTCATGCAGGATGGATAGGGGCTGTTTAGGACTCTTGGTAAATGCACGACACCAGAGAACATAAATCACAAGTGCAGAAGTGCCCTTTGCATTGACAATGGGATCAGAAGACACTTTTGCACCAGACCGCCCCACATTCCCACAGGTTGATTAGCGTCCTTGATTGTCCCCGCCATCCACCCTGCTAATACCTTGCTGGAGCCTTTTCTGTGTGACCTTGGCTTCATTTAACAGTTCGTCGCTGTCGGAGCTCAGGGTCTTAGCCCTTCTTGGAAGGTCTTCCTTTATCAGTGTCTGAAAGCAAAATATTTATCAGCCTTGAGCAGACACTGTACCTTAGCAAACACAGAGAAAGATTTTTCACCTTAGCCCCAAATCCCTTGTCTTTAATCTTTAAAGAACAAGATTTGAAAGAGATGAACGACACACTGTTGACTAATGATGCGGTTAGGACTCCAGGCAAATGTGTGCCTGTGGCTTGGGGAGCTGGGCTGATCTCTGGTGACAGATGTCTAAGCTTGCACAAAACCCCTGCAATCATTTAGTTGCCTTGAGGCTTTCAAGCTTTGGAACCTGAAAGTCTTCGATCTTTCAAAACTCAGCTTCCCAACTCTATTATTTAGTGTTCTATCCTTTATATCTTGGCTATAGGGACATTATACAGTACAGTAAAGATCCTGTAGGCTTCTGTAGACATGCGCAGATTTAAGACTAAAATTGCAAAAAAAATCTTTCTTTGGATAATAAACATCAACCATTACGGCATAAAAACACCTACTTTAAAGGAGGATAAGCTATTCGTTTAGTTTCAAAATAACATTGGTATGTTTTTCTATCTGATTGTACAAATACATTTTATATTACACTCCTGATATCAAATAGTCAGTAAGTGCAGAAATGATCCAAACCAAGAACAAACTCAAGTCAATTACATTTAACAGGCTCTGATTTTGAATAAATAATATTTTTAATACTGTCCCATGCATGGGAGAGTAAGCAAACAAACTGCCTCCAGAGCCAGTCCAGCAAGCCAGGGCAGCTCCAGGTACCCACTTGCAGGGCAGACTCTGAGGCACTGGTGGCCTTGTTGGCTGCATCCTCCGCTGCTCTGATGGCACTGAGGATGTTCTCATAGGCAGTAGCAGCATCCACAGCACAGCGTACCAGCTCATCCCCGCTGGTATTTTTCTTTATCCTGGAAGATGATACAGGGTGAGTATAGGCCACGCAGCATCCTTTCTCTGCTCGGGGCTGATATTCTCCCAGTGACTGCACTATGCTGTGCACTTGCCATTCTGTCCACAGGACACAACCAGGGGCAGATCTCATTGCAAGTCTGGATTTGACTTGGACTATGGGTTCTGGATGGGGCTTTGGCCTTGATCCAGCCCCCTACCGTGCTCCCAGGCCCTAACCAGCCCAGTGAAGAGCTTGCTTGGTGCTCTATCCACCCACGATGTCTGGATCTGCAGCCAGGCACTCACTCTTCCAGCTGCTTGGCCAGCTCCTGCAGAGACTGCGCATGCTTCTCAGCCTCCACCACCACGGATGCTTTGCTGGCCGACCTGGAGAGTTCTTGCACTTTGCCGCTTAGTTCCTGTCTGGCTCCATTTAAAGCCGCAGCCAAGCTTTCGTACTCCTATTTTTTTCAAAATAAACAATATAAATTCAAGCAGTGAGCATGTGCGCCATTTTCTCAAACTCCCTCATAAATTGTTTCTCATGAGAATTTATATTTTCTAAGTCATTTTTATCATATCAGCTTATCCTGAGTTCAGACAGTGGCATTGACTATAATCCAAGTTTTGTCACCCTCTTGAATATCTTCCTTCTGATGGGCACCATCTTTATAAGGTTTATGAAGCTCCAAAGTCATCCTCAAGGTGAGGCTCTGCTAAGTGAAGGGCTTCTACTGGTATAGAGACAGAACGTGAAGATTCTTTCGAATGCCCATAAGGCTGCTGAGAAGCCTGTTGGGTTTTTATCAAGTCTGATGCCTTCCACTAAGGAAGGCATGTTTGGTATTTTTAAGAGAGCATTGTAATGCTTTTTTTTACTTGCTCATTGCAGACAAATGAGGTGATGTAGGTGGATTAAGGCACCCAGCACTCATACTCTCTCCCAGCAGAGAGCTGCTGTTATTATTTGGGGGGTGCACAGTTTTGTCTAAAAAGGATAAGCTCAAAGTAGGTTTGCCTACTGCATCATCTCCTGACAATAGCATTTGACTGGTTTGGATGTTTCTAGAAAACCAGAGTCTGCTACCTTCTGGCTTTTGTCCATTTGCTGCAGTAGACTGTTGGTCTGTAGCAGGGAAGAGTCTGCCGTGGCCAGGTACTTGGCGAAGTCGTTCTTCAGAGAATTCATTTCTCTCATTTGTCTCTGGAGAGAATAAAAGAGCCCGTGGGCACACACTCCGTGACACATTAGCAGAAAGCACAGACAGACTTACAGGACAACAGCAAATAAGACAAAGTCAAATGTTTTTTTTTGAAGCCGACAATAGCCTAGCTTGCTGCAAGTGATTGATAGGGCCTGGATTCCCACTGTGTGTTGCTGTGTTACTATGGTACCCTCTGCTACCATGGCTGAAGAAGTCTCATACACTGGGCAACTCCACCGGTGATGTGAGGCATGTTACTAAGATCTGCTTTGGAGAACAGAATGTAAGATTTCAACTAAATAAATGAACTAGGACCAATCACCTCCACACATCAGTCCTAGTAAGTGTGCAGCGGGCACTTGAATGAGAGATGGCACAGGGCAGAAGTATGCCAGGTTGGAAGGCTTAGAGGCTGGGGCTCACACTGCTGGAGCCTGCCCTCTTCCTTGGCATAAGCGGAGAAGCAAACAGAGGCACTGCTCTCCAGGACTGCACTGCACTGAGCTGTCACCCACGAAGGCAATACTGGCTGTCTTTCTCCTCTTTGTGTGCCAATCCACATTATTCAACTCTGGTCCGTCGTTTCACAATCCTCATGTTTGTTTTGTTTCTTTTTTTGCTGTTGTTTTGATGGAGGATATTCACCATTAAAAATATAAACTATAGAACTGAGGTGTTGACTTGATGCTAAAACAATTGCCTGACATGGGACCCCAGGGCTGATTCCAAATGTGGCCAAAAAGAAAGTCTCTGCCTGCCTGCCATCCCTCCATCCACCCACCCATCTATCTGTCTGTCTGTCTATCTATCTATCTATCTATCTATCTATCTATCTATCTATCTATCTATCTATCTATCATCTCTATCTATCTATCTATCTATCTATCTATCTATCTATCTATCTATCTATCGTGTGTGTATGTGTGACTGTGTGAGTGACTGTGTGTCACTGTGCATGTGTGTGTCTGTCTGTATGCATCTCTCTTCTATGTATTTGCGTGTGCTGAAACCTTAATCTCTAAATTCTGCCATTATAATGGCATGTGACCTAAGTATATTTCTGCCTCTTTCCTATACACAGGTAGATAAATGTTTCAGTTGCCTATGTTGGTGATTATTATAATATCTAACACAATGTTAATGGAAACACATTGGATGTCACATGATGAATCTCTCATCCAATCAGCAATGTCATTCCTCTGACGCCCTCCAGCTGCGGGCAGGCTCTCTCTGTCAGCGGACTCAGAATCCTCTGGTAGCAGGAAGCAAAATGACTAGTCTTCCATTTAACGCCTCGCTCCTGTTTGATCAGGGTCTGAGGTGCGCACGCCTGCCTCCCTGTCCCCTTCTTCTGCCTGTGGCTTACCTGGATAGCTCCCAGAGCCCCCTCATTTTCACGGTTGAGGCCAGTGGCCCGCTGTGTCTGGGCAGCTGAGTCCTGGAGGACAGCGCGCAGCTCCTGAAGTTTGGCTTCATAATCACTTAAGGAACCCCGAATGTTCTTCAGCAGTCCGTTGTTTTCCACCTGGTGGGTTTCCAGCCAGGCCCTGACCCGGTTCAGCACTGCAACACAGAATTTATGATTTCACCTGACAGATGAGTTTATTGAAGCTCGGTGCCAGAACTACGGGAAGAGAGCCAGCTCCTGCTCGCTCCATGGTTCCCACAGCCTTGGAGGGAACAGGAAGGCAAAGCAGGACTTGTGTAGACCTATCATGTGTGCTTGCTCCATGATGGTTCCCACAGCCTTGGAGGGAACAGGAAGGCAAAGCAGGACTTGTGTAGACCTATCATGTGCACTCACGCACGGCACATGAGAACAGTAGCTGTTCTGAGAACGTCAGCTGCTGCTGAGAAGACAGACTCATGGGTGTGAAACTTGAACAGAATAGAAAACCATGATTCTTCTTCCACTGCTAAAAGCAGATACTAATGCTGATTAGCACAAATGCTACATGTCAACTACAACCTGTATGTGTTCCCTAGATACAACATTTTATCAGAGAATACATATCCATTCTGAAAGATATGTGCTAAATTAATTTGGTTATTTTGACCCAGTGAGGCATTTTCTCTTCTTAAAACCTTTACATATACCTAATCAAATTCTTGGATATTTGGCTTGGGGCTTTGTTTTATAATAATAATGCCAATGTAAACTTGTGATTAAAAAACTCAGCAGTGGTAAAATAATAATTCTTAAAAATGATTTCATGAAGCTATGCTTGGTGGTTCATGCCAGTAATCCCATCACTTGTGAAGCTGAGCTAACAGCCTGAGCTAGAAGTGAGACTTTGCCTCAAAGAGAAAAAAGTGGAGGAGGGCAAGACACAAATATTTGTATTTTAGAACCATTTTTGAGGTCATTTGCACTGTGGTAGGGTGTCATGCCTCTCAGAAACTTGGAGAAAAGATTCTGCTCCAGGGGCAAAAGGGGCAGCCCTATTCCCACTGCAACCTCTAGCAGCAAGGTTTGCTGAACTGAGCCTTCCTCCTGCCGCCCAGAGCTCAAGACTGCGCTTAGAAAACTGCATTTCGGGTTGATCAGAGGAGACAGAGGAATCGGGGCTGGCCTTACAGCGCTGGGCTTCTGTTTTCTCGGCCTCTGCTTCTCTGAGGTGTTTTCTGAAGTCTCGGCCCCGAAGCTCCCGCATCATGCGTTGGGCTTCTGCCATCTGCCTGGACCAGTCACCCGCGGGCACGTCCATTCCTTCTCCGCCTGGCCTAGCGATCTGCTTTAGGAGAACTGGAAAACACCAAGTAGCTTATTAAACTGGGGGTTCTAGAAGGTTTGCAGAGAGTCCTGTTCACCTTTAAGTAGCACTGTGGGATCTTTCTTTCATAATTCTGAGCTCTCAAAAATAAAAATATTCGGTATACAGCAAAGGTTATGCAGTAAGCTTAGTCGGGCTGGGTCACTTCTTACTGTGCACATTCTGGATGACGTTTTTAATCTTTGTGTCCAATTCTTTGGCGCTTTGGATCGTCTGATCAAGGTTGTTGTATAATGTTTGTGCTTTTCTGGAATTGACTTGTGCCTACATGGAAAAAAAACTCATTATGAGTGAGTTAGAGTACAGGGGGAAAGGAAACTGAAAACACCCCCAAGGAGGAAAAGGTTAAGGTAATTATTTAGCTCAGTACACCACCTTTTTTTGCAAAGTTTCGAATTCACTGTTCAGATTGCTCAGTTCTTTTTCCAGGCCGTCCATTTTGGACCCATGACTTGAGATGGCGGAGCGGAAGTCAAGCAGCTGGCTCTGAAAAAAGACACAAAGCTAGACTCCAATCCAGAGGAGATACTGCCCAGCGGATTCAGCTTCCTTCAACACAGTGCTGGCTCTATTGGGGCGGGGTGGGGGCTGGGACATTTTAAAATAACTTACAAGATGAGTCTCCTTTCTGTTGTAAATTATAATAAGGTTATGAAATAAAGTTAATGTGTTGGCCCTCTCTCCACCATTACAATCCATTTAGTAAGTTATTATAAATAAAAGATCATCAACAGACAAAGAAAAAGTTGCATTTGGCTCAGTTTTAGAGGTTTTCGCCCCGTTGCTTTGGGCCCTGGGAGGCAGTGCTTCACGGTTGAAGCACATTGGGAGCTTTTCATTCCCTTGAATGAAACTGAGAAAAAGAAGGCGCTGGGGAGCCAACAAAGCCCCCTTGAAAGCATGTACCCAATTCTAGAAACCTACCACCATCTCTTACATTTGGAATACCCCTTCAGAGCCGAGGCATTGTGTGTGTGTGGGGGGGAGGGGGTATTGTGGCACTAAAGACCCAAACTACAGCAAATCCAAAAGACAAGAAATTTTTTTTTACTTGAATTAATGACCTTGCTTTATAAAAGCGGCACGTATAGCTATCTGTCCTGAAAGAACCCTTATATCCAAACCCTTGTATAACTGGAGTGGAATTCTGAGTGAATATACGGATATCCTCAAATTCAAATGAGGTCATTGGAGTCTTAAGAAAATTGGATGACGTGCCTGACTCAGCACAACCGACCGCTGCACTGGGTCACAATCCAGATCCCTACTCATTTTATTATTATATTATTATTGAAAAGGTGACATGGCACACATATTTGGGATAGGGATTACTTTTAATTTTTGGAGGAAGGATGTAATGCCTTGAGAGAGAGATTAAGAAAAATAATTCTATTGCCTTCATTTGTACATCAGAAACAATGTGGAGTAAAGAAAATCTTAAGAACAGAGCCTCGCATACAGCTTCTGTGCAAAGCACTAAGTAATCAAAACAACTAACTCATGGAGCTTCCTTTTCTCTCACAACAGAAGGGATTTTTTCTATATTAAACCTATAAACCATGGAGTTGAATTCCCCAAGCGATGAAAAGGAACCATTCTTCGAGAATTATTTTCAGATGGAGCCACAGGCTTCAGCTCTCATTCCAAAAGCACTCATTAAACTTCACTCAAAGCTCCTTTCACTGTGTCTAGTCTTTGTTTTATTTCATCAATTCTTGTAGTTTAATAAATGTATTTTTTCATATCCATGATTTTCAGTTGAGTCTTTTCATGTCTACTCCTTCCATGAGATGTTCGCCTCATCTTGGTTCTCCTAATGGATACTATTCATTAAGAAGATTCAGACTGTCCTACTATTTTTATTTCTCTAAGGTGCCCTCGTCTCTTATCTGCTGCATTTCTGGTTGATGCGTCTGTTGAACATTTGCAGACTCAACCAGTGATTGGGAGGTGTCTCCTTCCCCCACACTTCCTTTATCATCTCTAGTGATCTCATAGTTATCACAGTCCCCCACCACGAAACCCTGTTCCCTGATTCTAAGGCCAGACCATACGTAGTATTTAAGAGAAGCATTTCCTCACAGCATTAAACTCTTACATTAGTAACAAGAAAGTTTTAAATCAGTAAAACAAGCTTTGATGATAAGAAACTAGAAAAGGAAGATCAAATCATTCCACAGAATGTAGAAAGAAGAAACAAAATATATGTGTAAGAGCAGAAATCAGTTTTTTGATATTATGCCCATTTAGCAGAATAATCGTAGCACTCTCGAGGGCTAACAGTAGTAGCACCCTGGAAATCCCCAATCTTTACCACATTTCCCATATCAGCTACACGCTTCCTCCTAGCTGGTCACCCGCATGACATTTGTGCCACTATTGCACCACGTACATATATTGCCATGCTGGTCATTACTGTAGTTTATAGGATTCAGAGCTGGCTAAGATTGCTGATGACTTTCTCCACAGTAGCCTGCAGAGAACCTCCCAGTACTAAGACAGCCACTCAATAGGAGGAAACTTCCTGGTCAGTAACAACTTGATTTCTCCATGACCTAAGCAAAATTTGTATCTCTCAATTAGTGCAGCTCTCAGCCCATCAGGGAAGTTTCTTTGTGCAATGGCTGGTGGGTAACACAGAAACTCAGAACTGGTCCTAGTACAGAGAAGAAGTGTCAGCTGACACTCCCTTCCTCCTAAGTCTCGGGGACCATTATGGAAGAGTGGAAATTCTGTAAGAGCCAGAGCCAGGAAAGATCAGGCTGAAACAGTCTTCAGGTCATGCTGGAGCCATCACACTCATGACCTCGCAGCAGACATGGCTGCCTGTACAAGACCTGTACAAGATCAATCCAGTCAGCATTCCAGCATGGAGTGTAAAGGGGTTCATGAGGACTGATTCCCCAAGAGAGAGCAAGTCACACCACACTCACAAGCAACCCATCTGGATCCCCAAGGAAGGCTCACCCTCAGGTCCTTGGCCTGCATCTCCATGTGCCGGATCTGTTCTAGGGCGCCAGCACTCACACTCAGGCCCTGCAGCTTTGACTTCACTAGGCGGAGCTCCTCACCCATGGTGGCCAAGTCATTCAAGAGCGTCATCACACAGCTGTCACAATCTGCAGGGCCACAGGGAAAGCCGAATGTGCTGTAGGCTGTAGCTCAGAAAAGGCACCGAGGACACCAGGGCTCTGTAGCCTGTCCCCTCAGACACCGATTATCACAGGCAGAGTCTCAACTCTAGCTGGCTCGGGGAGGGATGTGCGCTCTGATGGCTTATGAACCAGATGCTCGAGAGCATTTTCTTCTTACTAGACATGGTGACTCTGAGCAGCTTGTTGCTTGTGTGGGGGAAAATATTAGTGCCCTTTTGTGCTTATGGGGTATCTGCTGGTGACTGTTTCGTCTATGGGGTGTCTGCTAGTGACTGTTTATGGAGTATCTGCTGGTGACTATTTTTGTTGACTGTCTCTGAGAATGGGTCTCACTAAGTAGCCCAAGCTACCTCAAATTAGTGATCCTCATGCCTCAGCTCCTAACTGATGATATAACGGACATGTGCCATGGCACACAGATGTTAAGTGTGTGTTAAGTGGTGTGACATCCTCAGAAACTCCCCAGAAGTTGTTAGGGTTGGGCATCCTGTGTCCATTCTATAGGAAAAACTGGGACTTGGGAGGTAAGGTGGCCTCATGGGAAGACAGCAGCGAGTGGCAGGGGCAGGAGTGGAGCCAACACTGTCCTTTCCTGTCCTCTTATCTTTGTTTTCCTATTCTAGAAAGTGCCTGTCCCCAGTACAATACACACATCGTAAAGGGAGGGGGGGGTCCCCTTTTCTCACCATCACATTCTTCTGCAGGGCTGCTATCTTTGGGCTCCTGGCCGACACAGTCTAAAATAGGGTGAAAAAAGGACATTTTTATTTAACTTGTTCTTCATCTGCCTCTTAAAAGCTTGGACTCAGAAAGCCCACCTCGGAAGGTTTTAGTTTCATCACTGGCCCCTGCTCGCCACTTCCACCATACCATCACCATGAGCATGAATTTCCAGTGGTCTCCTTCTCCGGCTATTACCGTCTCTTTTCTAAGAGCGGCATTTCTCGGGCATAGCATATCTCACTTGCCCTTTTCCCTCTTGGTAGAGGTTCAGCTGGGGACCAGACAAACACGCTCCCACAGAGCTCATCTTCAGACCTCTTGCTACTGCAGTCACTTCTGTTTGTAAGGATTTGTTTTTATTTAATTTGTGTGTGTGCACATATGCATTCATACATGCAGATCCCTGTGAAGGCCAGAAGAGGGCGTTGCAGGTGTGAGCTTCCTTAAGCACAGCATAGGAACTGAACCCAAGTCCTTTGGTGGAGCAGCAAGTACCTTTAACCACTGAGCCATTTGAGTCCCTTGCTACTTTTTACAAAGAGGGTCTCACTAAGTTGCCCAAGCCAGACTTGAACCTCTGAGTGCCTGCTCTTAAGCAACTATTCTAGATTGGTGTTAACCCATTTGTTCAGTATTGCTTGGGGACAGCTGCTTGATTGGCTACAACCTGCACATTCCTGGCTTGGGTCCGCTTGCCCACGACTGTAAGATGGGAGTATTCACCTACGTGTCCGTGCTACTTTCCTAAGACACTTTCAGCTTGTCTATGAAAGAAGTGAACATTTTTCTGTTTTGTTCCAAGCTTTTCTGAATGAATCCATACAAGCTGTGACAAATTGTCTCACACAGTGTACAACATTCACACCTCTGACTTGACACATGCCAGAACATGTATAGATAAGAGAGAAGGAACACTTGAGTTTCATCAGGTTCACAGAAAAACAGCTGATATAAAAATAAATGTAGAGTGGGCTAGAGAGAGAGCTCAGTGGTCAAGAGCTACATTTGCCAAGGACCTGAGTTCAAGTCCCAGCACCTACACCAGGTGTCCTAACTGCAGTTCCAGTTCTAAGCGGCTTCTAAACCTCCCACTCCACTGACAGTGGCATTCTCGTGTGCTTACTCTCAGACAGACACATACACAGAACTTTAAAAGAAAGCTGTTTTTTTTTTAAAGAAAAAAATTCAGTGTCCCAGGAATACCTCAGTAAAATCACCAATGTGTGTCTGAAGTTATCTGAGCTACAACTCATTGGAGTTTGAAAACAATGTCTTAAGAAAAAAAAAAAAAAACTAATGAAGTAATTGTTCCTTAAAGCTACCAATACTACTCAAGCATTCCCAGGACTGTCAAGGGAGGGCAACTTGTGAGCCAGAGGTCTATGTCATGCTTCTTAGACCACTGTCTCATAGAAGCCTTAAGATTCGGGTCACTAGGGATGTGCATGGAACTTACCTCCAGTTAGGGGGTCACAAGTGCTCAACTGGCCATTGCTGTTACAATTGCATGGTTGGCAGCTACCTCCAAATTTCTGGGGATTCCCAAAATATCCTGGTGCACACCTTCACAAAACATAGAAAGGCTAAGAAAAACGCAAATAACTATCACTTACCCACATTATTTTCCTTATTTGAGACACCATAGTTGGGTGATAGGAAAGGTGACCCAGGCTGGTGAGAATGAACAGTTCTCATGTTTATTTTGTTCTATAATGAGGCTCCTAAGGGTAGGAGGCAGGGGGGGATCACCCTTTACATCCCACCTGCCCTGCTACTGACTGCCCAGTAGCTGAATGACAGAGGAATAAATGGTTTGATCAACACAGATGTCGGGGTGGGCTGGGTTTTATTGAGTTATGCTCCTGAAGACATACATAAATATTGTTTTATCTGAGGCCAACATATTCATAGAAATAAATCCAGGAGTTTCAATCCTTTCCATGCAGAAGAATTTCTGTATTTCCTAATGTGTGATTTTAAGGCTGTGCAATCTGTATTTATTCTAAGTTCGGCAGAGGGGTATATAAGACGGTGACAGTACTAACAGGAGTCACAGCTGCTACCTCTGGCCATGGGCCATTGTCACTGTAGATAGCACAGTAAGCTGTCAAGCCCAAACCTCCAAGTTTAAAGGTCATATGCTCTTGATGCTTAAATTTAGTTAGTAAGAAAAATAAAATGTGTTAAATTTCTAATATTTGGAAGTCAATGAAAATATTTCTATTTATCAGTATTTCCCTATATGAGGAAGCCTGAATTTTCAGTAAATTGGCATATACTATGTTAACACAATGGAGATAACAGGCTTGAAGAGATACAGTAATCCTTTCCCAAGGTTTAAGTCAGTAATAATAACAATAACAACAATAACCCAGCCATTTTCAGCTTATGTTCCCGAAGGTACACTGGTGTTGTCTTCAGAGAATGTAGATCCTGGGTCAGAAACAACTGGCTGCCCTGCCACCCAACCACCTGTGCTGTGCTCCTGGGCTGTCAATCAGATCCCCTGAGGAGACATTGAGGGTTTTCTCATCGCTGTGTCTCTAGGACTCACAGAGCTGCCTGGCACACACCAGGAGCCCAGTAGGTCTGTGATGGCTGGAGGGATGGTGAACCAATGAATGACACCCACCTTGACTAGTGGATATAAGTATGGTATGAGAGTCTACCAGCCTTTACATGCAGACACTCAACAAAATGTACCATGATTATAAGGTGGGGTGCAACGTTCATTTTATCAGTATCACTGGTAATTGCACATTTCAGAAAGTAGACAGGAAGGCAGACACCCACATACTCTTCCCTATTAACAAGGCAGAGGCAGTTTGTCCAAATATACTAAGCAGAGTGGTAAGATGCTAGTACTGAGGCCTCACACTGACCAGCCCCGTGTTCTTCTATTCTGCGGAAGATGTACGCTCCAAAATACTTTATTTTCACTTCTCACTTATGTCTAAAGTTTCTGGAGAAAAGATCAACATATCCTTTATGAGGTCATACAAAGAATCGGGGCATTTAATTCTTCTTCCTTATTCTTACAAAGCAGTGTTACTGGTTACAAGAAATAAGTGGTCCTCTTGTTTTCCTTTCACAGTTAAACACAATGGATTGGAGCAATGCTTCCTGCTTCCCAGATGACATTAGTATGGGAATAGAGAGCAGAGAACACACCTGTCCGTGGCTCTGTGTGGCTGAGGAAGAGAGAAGGGAGTATGGGAGAAGCTAGAAGCCTTTCTTCACTTACCCTAGGCAGGCTGCTCCTCCCAAGTTCAATGAGGCTTCTCTATATAGGATACTCCTACTTGATGTAGGAAGGTCATCTGTCTATTTGTTACTTTCATTGGTTAATAAAGAAACTGCCTTGGCTTTTTGATAGGGCAGGATTTAGATAGGTGGAGTAGACAGAACAGAATGCTGGAGGAAGAGGGAAGTGAGGCAATCGCCATGCCTCTCCTCTCTGGGTCAGATGCCTTGGAGGCAGCCACCAGGTCAGACATGCTAAATCTTTCCTGGTAAGCCACCACCTCATGGTGCTACACAGATTACTAGAAACGGGTTATTCAAGATGTGAGAATTAGCCAGTAAGAGGCTAGAGCTAATGTGCCAAGCAGTGTTTAAAAGAATACAATTTGTGTGTTGTTATTTTGGGTGTAAAGCTAACCATGTGGGAGCAGGGCGGGACGAAAATCAGGCTGCCCGCAGCTCCCCCTACACCTACTTCTCACCCTTGACCTCCTCATCTATCACTCCAGACTTAACATCAGGGCCATGAATAACGCCAGTGTGCAGTCATGTTTAATAAATAAAAATGGTGCCTCGGCCTGGCACTTGTGAAAAGATATTAATTAAGAAACAATAACTTGTTTTGGGATGTCAAGTGTAGCATATGCTAAGGGAAGAATTGTTAATTAAAAAATGTCTCTTCAAATCAGTTGCCAAATAAACAGACGCCTCATCAAGCCTGTTGTTGTTTTGACTTTGCTGTTTCTACAGAACCACAAAGAGGCTAAAATCAGAAGAGCCTCTCCCAGATGTGCACCCCAAACTTTAAAGTCACAAAACCTCAAATGCCTTCCAAGCCCTGCTTCTCTGGCCCCCACAGCATCCCATATCCACAGAGCTGACTCCTCCATCCCTTGCTTTCCAAGGCTACTTGGTTGACTCTTCAGATGCAACCCAACTCTGCCCAGTTGGCTGTGTGACTAGAGTCCCACACAGCCCCTAGCATCAACATTTCATACTGGATAGAGATCTGGAGGGAACCAAATACTTTGCGTATTTCATGCAATGCAGCCCTTTGGAATATTGAGAGGTGGAATATTAGGCTATTAGAACCTGGGTCAACTTTTGCCTTACTCAGCCTACACGGCACCCAGTGCACAGAAGCTACTTAAGACTTAAGACAATCTGTCCGTGAATAACTACAGTGTATCTCTGGGGCACATGCCCTCCACTACACTCATTATTAGTAGTATTTTTTGTTTCATGAGTATTATTAAACACATCTAATAGGAGCGGTGTTATGATAGGCAGCAGGAATTGGGAAACGAACAGGGTTTCCTGAGTGTAAGGCTATGGATTGTGTGTTACACAGAATTATAATTAAAGTTATTTACATATACAGAAAAGAATATTGTGAGGACAAGGGTATACAGAGACATGTACGCTTGGGTGTGAGTATGTGTAGGAACGAGTCTATGGGAATGAAAGCAGTATTTAAGAATGTAAAGGAAGTGGAATAAAGACCTTGGGAGATGAGAGTTATATAAAGAATACATGAGGATGTGGGGAAGGCTGAGTGTGTAGGGTATTGACCAAGTCTAGGGGTATGCTGGGAGGAGGAGAGATGTGTAGAGATAGGGAAGGGCATGCAGGAATGAGGATGGGGCCTGGGGCACATGGTGGCATGCATTGGGAGACTATAAGTCTGTGTGTATGTGTGTTTGTGTGGCATATGCTCATCCTCAGACTTCTAAAGATGAGCGAGAGAGAAGGATGTTAATAATTTGTTGAGTGAAAAGTCTTGTATTTTTTCCAAGATCTTTCTAGCCCTCAGTGGGATAGCAGCCCCAAACCAACTATCTAACACACTTCACCTGCAGATTTTGGGGAAGAGGGGGCTAGGGGCAAGCAGCACACAGGCAGGGAGGAGCCTACCTCTCACACTGTGCTCCTGTGTATCCGGGCTTGCAGGCACACCTCACATTTCCTCCATCCACAGTACAGCCGGTGGCAAAACTTAAGGGAAGAAAGGAAAAAGGCGTCAGTGGAAAGAATCCCATTGGCTCATTGTTTTCTTTCATAAAAGACCAGCTTCCATGAAGGGAATATTAAAACCCATTGTGAGGAAGATCTCTAGTGAAGAAAGTTGTATGGGGAAAAAGTTTCACCCCTGGAGACTCGCCAGACTGTATAATGAATGACTTCCACTGACACTGGACAGATGGGGTGGGGGCAGACAGGCATTTTTCTTCTGGGTTGGAAAATGCATTCCTTCCCTGGAGACAGACCCAGTCTGGAAGAGATGATTACAACACTGATTCCCCAGGAATAACAAGAAAGGGATGCGAGTCCAGGCAGGAAAGAGAATAGCAAGTCCTGATTTTCTTAACACCTTGTCTCCTTGTTTATGCCAGCATCTTCTGCACAGAGCCCACACCTGGGAGGCCGGCGGGTCCTTGGGAGCCCAGAGAGGCGCAGAGCTTCACACTGTTCTCTAGTCAGCTCCTGAAATTTCCTTCTCTTCTAGCTCTAAACTGATATATAATTGAGAAATCTTTTTTGCTTCCAAACAGAGAAGCTATGAAACAGCCATGTTGACTTGCATAGTGTCCATGCTTGTGGAACGTTACCCTGATGCAATCAGAGGAAGCTGTCTAACAGGAGAGGCTTCCTGACCCTCCTCAGGGATCATATGAAGTTTCTCAGTGGTGTTTCGATCGATGGAGGAAGAGACATCAAACATCTGTAACGATAAACCCTAAGGTCTGTGTGTATCCCAGCCCCACTGAGTCTGGGAGCTGGCCTTGCTGATAGATATATGCTTTAACCCAAAATGAAAATCTCCTGAGCTCACTGATGGAAATTTTGCTGTTTTCTTCTCCTGTCAGCTTCTGTCTGTGCTAGTCTGGGCAGGCACAGAGTGATAGATCACTAGACAAATAACGCCGCAGGACAAGGCAAGCCGAACGGGAAATCAAACACATAGTTAGGAAAGCAAGGCAGACATTTCAGACTTGGGGATCTCCAGGGAAGCAGCCCTCAGGCACGTGACTTGGGGAGAAGGAAGATGTAGTTAGTCCAGCTGACCTCGGCTGGTATCAGTGACCTTACCTCTGAGCCTGTGTAGCATAGGCACAGTTTCTCGCTTTTCATACCCATCACTACTTTACTTAGTTAACTGCTGTGTCACGTTTTCCTTGGAGCCCATGGTGAGCACATCATAAAGAACAAGATTAGAACAATGTGCCATGTCCAAAGGACACGAGAATCAGTGGTGACTGCTCTACCCGTGGTCTCTCAGTCACACCAGACCTGAATGACAGCTACAATTGGGCTCAAGGGTTCAGACTCCCCAAGGCTTCCATCACAACAAGGAGTAAACCAGATGCTTCAAGGTTTAATGTTGTAGAATCTGAGTCCTGGTTGGACCCACAGCTGCACCTCCAGCCCTCTTGGTTCTGGTGGTGCACGCCTTTAAACCCAGAACTTGGGGAGGCAGGGACAGACGGGTCTTCATGAGCTCAATGCCAGCACCATCTACAGAGCAGCCCTGTCTCGAAAATCCCATCTTGGAAATAACTCCCGTGGAGCCCCTGCAGGGGAGTGGAATTGTTAGACTCCTGTGACCTTAGCTGCAGGTAACACCCTGACCCATGGGTCTTCAGGATGATCCAGACGAATTTTCAAGAATTGAAAGCTACTTCTATTGGAACCACTGACTGTCCTCTTGGGCATGTGCAAGTGTCCTGTGGGTAACAGGGCTGACAGCAAGGGACAGAAAATCCAGCCTTCAGATGTGGTCAAAGCTGTCTTCCCCTATGAAGTTCAACCACTCACACAGATGACGGGCCAATGTTTCCTCATCCCATCTCGCCATGCTGCATGTCCTAAATGCCCGTCTTCCTTACTCCAAGAATGGTCCTGAGCGTGCTCTCGGGGAGGTGGTCAGGCTTGCTCCACACCCTGTCCCTGTGCTGCGGCCGCCTCAGAATCAACCCTGTCTTTCTATTTCGTGAGGCTCGCCATTTCAGAGACTGGAAGATCGTACATCCAAATATGGAGGCCCTTGGGTCACTTCCACCCCTCCTGCCTCTGCATGAACATATCTCTTTAGCACCTTCCCTACCCACTCTGAGTTCTGGACAACTGCCCGATCACAAACTGATGTTTGTGAGCTTCTGCTATACCTGTTAGTGTCGGGGTGGGGCACATCCTGCAAGGCTTTCCCTTCTGACTGTTGTCTGTGAGTGTCTACTGTGCCTGTTGGTGTCGGGGCTGGGCACACCCTGCAAGGCTGTCCCTTCTGGGACCAACATATACCTCGGCTTTCTCCACTCATTACTCATGTCCCTGCCAAGCAACCATGGCTTCTTGGCCCTTCTGTCTAACACAGCCACTCACCGTCAGTCCCACAGCCCCATGGCTATCTGATATTCTACTTCACATTTCTCTCTGCATGTACTTGCTGAGCTGTGATCCTTCCTTTCCCTAACCCACTCCAGTGTAGCCCTGAGACATCAGATTCCACCATCCTTACTGCATGTCAGTTTCCCTAGTACACGCTAAGCCCCATAGTGGGTGCCCAGAAAGTCTGTTAAATCAAGGAGGAGGAGGAGGAGGAGGAGGAGGAGGAGGAGGAGGAGGAGGAGGAGGAGGAGGAGGAGGAGGAAGAGGAGGAGGAGGAGGAGGAAGAAGAAGAAGAAGAAGAAGAAGAAGAAGAAGAAGAAGAAGAAGAAGAAGAAGAAGAAGAAGAAGAAGAAGACAAAAGGGACGTTTCTGCTTGATGATAGATATTTTTCCTTGCATTTGTGTCTGTTCGTTAAAAAAAAATGGCTCAACCATTCAAGGCTAGCCACATAACCAAAAGGACAAGTACATATACCGTACAATTCACCCACTAATAATATCAGTTCAATGGCTTAATGCAGTCAAGAAGCTGTACAATCACCACAACGGTCAAATTTGGAACACTGTTATCACAGCCTTTGGCAGTTACTTCTCTTTAAGCTGTGCTCTCCTCATCCACTCTCAGTTCTGTGTGACTGCCGACTGCTGTCATCTGTGATCGGCTACTGTACCTGTTGGTATGAGGGCAGGGACACACCCTACAGGATCCGCGGATGGCGTTTCCATAGTGACCTTCTTTGCAGTGCTCACAGTGATCCCCAGCGGTGTTGTGCTGACAGTTCTGGGGACAGATGAACAGGACAGTTAGCTGTCTGCGGCATGGATCACTTTTAAGGCCACTATGGTCTTCAATGCTGACGATTCGACCCAGAGTTTCCATTACGCTCAGTGAGCCTGGCACAGCAGAACCACACCTCTACCCCAATCACACCAAAATATAACTCAGGTCCTCTGCTGACTATATATTCCTATTTAATTGCCATTGGTGCTGCATAAAATAGCGGTACTGAGCTGCAATAATAGCTCAGCCTGCGTAAATCACTCGCCTGGCATGCACAAGGACCTGAGTTTGCCCCTAGAAGCCATATTTTAAAAGCTGGTTAGGATGGTGCATGCTTGGAATCCCAGGACTGGAGGATGAGGGTGGATGGGTAGATCTCTGGGGCTTACTAACTAACCTACTTAGCAAGCTCCAGGACAGCGAGAGACCCCGAGTCTAAAACAAACAAACAAAAATGGAGGGCGCTTAGAAAGGACACTAGTGTTGCACACATACACCCCCACACACACACCATACACCCCACCACCACACTACCATCCCCCGCAGTACAAGGGTCCCTTCATTAGGCTACAGAAGAGAAAGACTATATGCCACGGCATCATTTCATAGCTGTGGCATCTTTGGAAAGTTCCTTTATTTCTCTAAGTTCATTCTTTCCTGTACCAGTTTCATTGACATGACTGCGTATAAGCAGTTTCCCTAAAAGGTGCCATTGGCAGAGCACCACTCTGCGGTGCTGTTAAGAGCATCTTAGAAAGAAAAAGGCAGGCAGGATGTGGTGGAGCATGGCTTTAACCGGGCACTTGGGAGGCAGAGGCAAGCAGATCCCTGGGGGTTCCAGGTCAGGCAGGGACACATAATGAGACGCTGTCTTAATCACACAGGCAAGCAAGCACAAATGAATGTGCTGGGTCCTTGGGAAGTATGCATCCTCTCCCCTCCCTCCCCTTAGAAATGGTCGCATCTGGAGGCTAGCCTCGTTCTCTTCATAGCTCACTGTGGTATACTGAAGGGAAATACATTTAAAATAGATTTACTATGTGGAATCTGTGAAAGAGAATGGAAAGTTACATGATTTTAGAAGATGTCCCTTAGAACTCAAGTTCCAGAGAATGAAGAAATTGTGTCTAGCCAGGCAATGGTGGAGTTGTCGCACACCTTTAATCCCAGCACTTGGGAGGTAAAGGCAGACAGATCTCTGTGAGTTCAAGGCCAACCTGGTCTACAGAGCGAGCAAGTTCCAGGATAGGCTCCAAAGCTACAGAGAAACTATGTCTCAAAAAACAAGAAAGGAAGGAGGGAGGGAAGGAAGGAAGCAAGCAAGGACAGAAGAAAGAAGGAAAGAAAGAAAGGAAGAAAGGAAGGAAGGAAGGAAGGAAGGAAGGAAGGAAGGAAGAAAGAAAGAAAGAAAGAAAGAAAGAAAGAAAGAAAGAAAGAAAGAAAGAGAAGGGGAGGAAGGGAGAAAGAGAGAGAGGAGGGAGGGAGAAATTGTGTTTAAGCATTTTATTTCTGTAAATCCAATCATCTTCATGTCAAAGTCAGTGTCTAATGGAAGGCACTCCACAACTTTACCACCGAGAGGTCTGAGGAACAGATTATGGAGAGCATGTTTTTCTGTGGGATTTTTAATCTGCTATAGCCTTTCTTTCTTTCTTTCTTTCTTTCTTTCTTTCTTTCTTTCTTTCTTTCTTTCTTCTTTCTTTCTTTCTTTCTTTCTTTCTTTCTTTCTTTCTTTCTTTTCTTTTCTTTTCTTTTCTTTCTAAGACCTTGAGACCCAGGCCTGGTGGTGCATCTTTTTTTATGGTTTATTTAACTTTATTTTATGTACTTTGGTGTGAAGATGTCAGATCTCCTGCAACTGGATCTTCAGACAGTTGTGAGCTGCCATGTGGGTGCTGGGAATTGAACCCCGGTCCTCTGAAAGAACAGTCAGCGCTCTTAACCACAGAGCTGTCTCTCCAGTCCCCTGCTATAGCCTTTCTTGACTTCACCCTTGCCACAAAGCTTCAAACATTCCCACATACACACACGCTGAGGAAAATTCCCTGTGCTACAGACATTTGGTAACTCAAAGATACCATGCGTTAATGAAATGACCTGGAAAGAGACTGAGCACTGAGAGTTGCGTATGTTTTTACCTCTGTGCCACCACAGTGCTTGAACAGGGGCGGATAATGGGTGTGAAGATTTAAATAGATTCTGAACCTAAATTAGGAAAAGTAAAACACAAGAGGATGGGGCTTGTCTCCAATGGAAGACTCCTAAGTAGACAAACCCATGCTTTATGAATCTTTAAGGAACTAAAAATGATACAAAACATAGTTAAGCAGTGCAGAGGTTTGAGCTCATAGGCTCATATGTTTGAGTCCTTGGTTCCCAGTTGGCAGAGCTGTTTGGGAAGGATTAGGAGGTGTGGCCTTGTTGGAGGACATGTGCCACTGGGGGTAGACTTAAGGGTTTCAGTAGCCCATGCCATGTTCAGTTAGCTCTCTACTCATGGTTGTTGCCCCAGAATGTGGGTAAGTAGGGATGTGAGGTAGGGTGGGTGTGTACGCATGTGTGGTAGGGTAGGTATGTACATATGTGTGGTAGGTGGGTATGGGTGTGTACATATATGTGGTAGGGTGGGTGTGGGTGTGTACACATATGCAGTAGGGTGGTGTGGGTTCTTGAAAGGATGGTTTGTGTCTGATGGTTCTAAGATCAGCAAGGATCTCAGGATCACAGCAATTTCTCTGGATTTCTTGATTTCTGAGAATTTCCTCTGCCTCGAGGAGCCGCAGTGGCCTTAGAGACAAGCTGATGGAGGAAGGTCATTGAGCAATAAAGAAACTGCTTGGCTGGCCCTGATAGGTTAAAGCATAGGTGGGAGGAGTAAACAGAATAGAATTCTGTGAGGAAGAGGAAGTGAGGTCAGACTCTGCTCTGCTTCCGGGTAGACTCGACAGCTCTGCTCTCTGGAGCAGAGACGCCATGCTCAGCTCTCCAGGGTAGACACGATAGCTCTGCGCTCTGGGGCAGACGTGATGAAGCTCAGACCCAGGATGGACTTAGGCTAGAATCTTCCTGGTAAGAGCACCTTGGGGTGTTTACACACATTATTAGAAATGGGTTAGAACAATATGTAAGAGCTAGCCAATAAGAAGCTGGAACTAGCCGGGCCAAGCAGTGTTTAACAGAATACAATTTGTGTGTTGTTATTTCGGTAATAAGCTAGCCAAGCGGCCGGGGTGCTGGGGACGCAGCCCCGCCACTCCTATTTCAACAACAAGCAAAGACAGAACTACAGAAACAGCAAATGGAATCAAATATTTTTCACAGATAGACTGAAAAATGGAGTATGCCTCCCACAAGTTATCCTTCCATGGAGTGTACAGAATCTAGAGAAAACTCCCTTTGTTCTTTGGTGGCGTTTATAGACAGACGACATCCAGCTATGGCTCTGTGGAAAGATAGCATTCAGAATTGATGACAGCGTCACTGTGTCACATACACCAGGTGGTTTCCAACAGAGACCTTTGTTCAGGAAGACATGTGGGCTGGAAAACAACCCATTGGTGTCTTTTAGTCTTTTTGAACTTATAAGGTTAAAACCCAACAAAGTATTCCATCGGGCGTTGCCTTCGGCACTCTCCTGTTCTGGCCTGCCCCAGCTTGCAGAGGAAGGAGATCCCCAGGACACACAGAGCAGGCTCAGTGTAGACCAGGACTCCACAGACGCTAGTCACACCACACAAAGCAAGCCCATGGTGGCAGAGTGAATTTCTAAAGGCCCTTGTCTTAACTGGGGGATGCCCTGGCTATGAAATCCGATGAAACAGAAGAATGAAGTACAGCCAAAAATAAATAAATGAGGAAATATATGAAAATGTTAGAAGGCTCTTTGGAGACAAAGGTTACTTAAACCTTTTAAAACCTTTTCTTTGTTTCTTATTTTTATTTATTTTTATTTTGAGATGGGGGTCTCACTGTATCGACTTCTTCACCAGGAAGTTGCTATGGAGACCAGGCCAGCCTTCAACTCAGAACTTGGCCTGCCCCTGCTCCCCAAGTGCTAAAATTAAAGGTCCAGAAACAAGCTAATTTTATTAAAGAGAATCTGAATAATATTCCATCGTAAGACCCTATTCTAACATGTAAATTATAGTCAACAAGAACTGCCAAAAAAGAAAAATAGAAAAACAACAAAAGGAACTGGGGCTTCTGTGAGGAAGGAGAGGTGAGGCCCCGCTCCACCACCGTGCTTTCGTCCCTCCTTCCGCCTCTCCTGGGATCCCACTTTATCTGGGCAGCCATGAGGTGTCTGAGTGCGAATGAGTAGGAGTTGTGGCATTTCATTTGTATTTTAATAAATAACACTTGCCTGAAGATCAGAGAGGAAAACAGTCCCACTGCTCAGCCTTACAGACCAGTGGTAACACACACCTTTAATCCAGTAGATATAGAATCTGGGCGGTACATGCCTTTAATCCCAGCCCTAGAGAGGATTATAAAATGGGAGGAAACAGCTCCCAGTAAGCCTTATTAGGAGATTTGGACTGAGGTCGAGGCAAGAGCCAGTGACTGTTTTGCTTTTCTGGTCTTCAGGTTGAACCCCATTTTCTCTCTCTGAGTTTTTATTAATCACGCTTCAACTAGGCATGAGCCATAAGCCATTCTTAGTATCCCCTCCACTCCCTTTTCTTTCTTTACCCTCTTTTTTTCCCTTCTATCACTGATACCCTATCTCTCTCCCTTCCCATTTTTTTTTCAGGGAAGGTCTCCTGTGTCTCAGGATGCCTTCAGTCTGGTGGTCTGGATTAGAATGGCCCCATAGGCCCATGCATTTGAATGCTTGGTCATCAGGAGCGACACTATTGAGAAGGATCAGGAGGTGTGGCCTTGGTGGAGGACGTATGCAACTGTGGGCGGGTTTTGAGGTTTCAGAAGCACGCACCAGGCCCACTGTTGCTCTCTGCCTGCCTATGGATCAGGATGAAGAAATGTCAGGTACTGCTCCAGCACCTGTATGCACACCGCCATGCTCCCCACCACGATTATAATGGACTAAGCCTCTGAAACTGCAAGCGAGCCCCAATGAAATGCTTTCTCTTAAAGAGTTGCCATGGTCACGGTGTCTCTTCACAGCACTAGGACTGTGACTAAGACAACTTCGGATCTCCCTGCCTCCAACACCAGAGTCTGCCATCACAGCCGGGTTTATAGTGCTGGGGTCACACAGCAGAGGGCTCTGCCCACCCATCCTGTCCTCAGCACCCTGTAATAGACTCGCTGCTACTCTGACAGCCACAGTGGCCCTGTGAAACCCTTCTCACCCCCACAAAACTGAGCCCAAAGCAACACCTCAGACTTAGTATATATATCCAGGCAAGCTTCAAGCTCCACCTATAGTCCACCTATTAATATCAATTAATGAGGCAGAGGTAATAGGAATCCCATAACTGTAGGCAGGTGCTGCCTTCTGAGGGTGTCTGTTACAATGGAGGCAGAAGGGAAGTGTAAGCCCCTAATCCAGCCTGGTGGGTCATAAGCCTCCTCCACGCCATAGCAATCTGCTTAGGTTTATGAGCGACTGAACCTTGACATCTCGGGGAAGGGGAGGAAGACTGCCTCTCGGCCCCACAAACTGCTCATCTACTCACAATGCACTTCCCCGAGCCGTCCTGGCAGCGATTTGAATGTCCATTGCAATTGCAGGGGACACATCTTCCCGCGGGCGAGCTTTTGTTGTCCCGATAGTATCCAGGGCGGCAACCCTATTTTTCAAACAAAAATGTTTCATCAATGCAAAGAAAAGAGAAGAAATGTTTCCTAAAGTTCATCGCAATTCTGACTGTGGAGAAGTCAGGGTTTCCAAACCTCTCCCCAGGTGCTGTGTAGATTTCTGATATCAACCACCAGCCAGCTAGTTTGCTTCTTGGTAAGATTGTGCTGTGTCTTTGGGATGGTGGGAAGTGGGCCATGGGCCCCTCTCACACACCAGTTGTTTTGAAGGGGTTGAGCATGTGGAAGTGTGGGAGTAAAGAGGAGTAGGCCTCCGGTCCCTTCTGGGGTTAAGCCAGACAACCCAAGTCCAGCAAGTACCTCACCCCTCCCCATGTACAGGTTCAGATTCATGGGAGGGGGTGGAAGGGACATACAGATTCTTCAATGAAGTCCATTTAATAATGGTACAATTACTGAAATCATTTCAGCCACACTCACTCCCCACTGGTCAGCAGGGAGCCTGGACAGAAGGCAGGTGTTGAGTTCTCACATGTGAATACAGAGACCCAGCCCAAGAGTGTCTCTGGTTTTGGTCTTGTTTATATATATTTGGGTTTTGAGACAGGATTTCTTTGTCTAGCCCTGGCTGTCCTGGAACTCACTCTGTAGACCAGGCTGGCCTTGAACTCACAGATCCACCTGCTTCAGCCTCTACCTCTGCGTGCTGGGATTAAAGGTGTGTGTCACCACTACCAGGTAAGAGTTAATAATTTTTTTCCCATGGACTTACATCTTGTTTAAAAGATTCTGTTAAGAACTTTCCAGCAGGCCTTTAATCTTAGCATTTGGAAGACAGAAGCAGGAGGATCTTTATGAGTTCCAGGCAAACCAGTGCTACAGAGTAAAACCCTGTCTCAAAAAAAAAAATCCAACAGATGGCTATAAACCAGTGATTTGATTCTTACACACTCACTAGAATCATGTGGAGTTCTGCCTGCCTTTAAAAAGGATTATAGGCAAATAACCTGGCAGAGCCAATCCATGCACAGCCCAACACTGGACATTTCTCCTTGTTTGTAGTTCTGGTCCCCCAGATCCTCATCTTTAAAGGACCAGGAAGAATTAATATCCCAACCCCACTGGTGGATGGCAGCATACAGCATATACACCCATAAGACTCAGAAATGGCAGTCAAGGCAAAGCTGAACAGGCCGGTCTCACTGCCCGTGTCCACAAAGGGAAGAAGTGTGGGATCTTGTGCTGCCCAGGGCGGGGGCCTCTCGGCTCCTGCCAGGATCTCCTTCCCAAATGGCTGATGGCCAACAGATCATACAAACTGCACAACACTATTTCCAATATAACACTCCTTTACGTGATTAGGAATCATGTTGAGGCAAAGGGATATATTGCAATTTTTTTTTTACTTCAAGGCTCTATATGAACAGGCTTGTTTAAAGGAGAATCAAAGTATGAAAGGAATGTTCTGGGCTGATGGCTCAGCTGAGAGACATGCCTGAATGAAATCTTGCTGGGGACCGTGTGACCGTATCTACAGCAAATCAACTGAAGTGTTAACTGGTAAGCCTTACCTACATCATGTCACTTGCTCAAAATAATTATATTTGGTAAGGAGCAAATTATTCAAATGAACGAATAAGTCTCGTGAGTTGAAGTCACCATATTTGGACAAAAGCTTTAATTATACCTGCTTTGGCAAAAAACAGTCTATCATGATCGAAAGCAAAATGAGCCACCTTAATGTGCTTTTAATTACAAGCAGGAAAAATGCTCTGCCCAAGTGCCAGGTCATGTGACTCGGAGACTTATGACTCAACTGTAACCATTTCATGCCTCCACAAAGCGAGCAACGGCATTTCACAGAAGCACACGAATCCTATGAAAGACGGGAATGCCTGTGTCCTGAACTGCAACAAAGACACTTAGACGTGACAAAGCCGCACTTTTAAGGATGAAATCTCCAGCGACGTTTTATATTATAGGTGATATAATGCCCCATCCACTTCCTGGGCCAATTTCGTGAGCCACAGGCTCTATTTCTCTGTAAGTATACACGCAGGGCATGTGAGGCTTTAGCAGAATTCATGAATGGTTCGTGCCTGGCAAATCACAGCATGTCCGCGAGGCACTGTACAAACTGATCGCTTTTCTCAGCCTTGGCTCTTTTTGTTCCTCATGTTTTACTTTGTGGGTAAATTTTCTTCAAGTGAAACTTGCGAGTCTCCAGCAATAGACCCGCGTCCCAGGCTTGAGCTAGCTCCTACAGGGAGCTAATTAATGGCAACACCAATATTCCACAGCATCCAAGCTCTTGGCTGTCCAGGCATTGCATGGTGGGCTGATGTTTATGGGGCTCGTGGTTAATAACTCGAGAGCAATCAGTACAGCCCGGCAATAAACCCTGCCACTCACCGCAACCGGGAGGCTGCCTACCCTTCCCCCCAGCCCTCCCATCTACTCTGTAACACACCATCATAAAATGTCCCCAAGCTGGACACACTTTCCCCATCCCGACCAGAAATTTAAAGGGGCATTACCTGGCTGGGTCTGAGCTCCGTATAACTTGCTTGCAGATGGTTTTGACCTGGACGCTGAAGAAAGGCTACCCTTTGCTGCTCTGAACCATACCCCAGGCACAGGTCTAGAGCCGCCCCAAAGATCCACAGCCATGCTGTGCTCCAGGCTGACCACCTCACTGCAGGGGACATCCTGATTCCTGGGTGTCCTGCCTGGCTGCGCACACAGCTCTATACTCCTCCTCTTATACTGCCTTCCTGCTCAGTGCCCGGGCCTGTCTGACTCAGGGAAAGAAGGCCGTCTGCGGCAGGGGCCCCACCTGTCAACTTCACACATGACTCAGCCTACACAGAGAGAAAAACACATAACCGTTCCACAGGTAAGTACAGCCCTTGGTAATTCCTGCGAGACGGGCAGACGTCACCTTCTACCCACCTGGCCCTGCAGACAGCCCCAGGTGATTAGAAGCAGCTGTAAAGCCTGGCTGAGTTGCTGCAAAGCCACACCCTGACCACAGGGTGCTGATCTGCAGCTCCTCTTTGCCTTGGGCTATCTAGTTTATATTTTAAATCACTTAAAAAAGAGATGGAAGGCATTGGGCTGACTGGAGGCAACCTGTGAGCCGAGTCACAAGAAAAGGAGTCTCCAGGATGCTGTGTAAGGGAGATAGCTTCTGCTTTAAGCAAGGAAGTGAAGACATTTGCTAGTTCATGTACCCAGAACAGCATCGCTGTCTCCCACTAATTTTGCCAATACTGATTCTTGTTAGGAAAAGAACACATGGATGTATGGGTTGAGAGAGAAAGTTTCATTTTGAAGTGCTTCCTAATAAAGTGAGGGTAACTTTAAACAACTCGGACCTGCTAAGAGGTGGAAAACGGGAGTGAGATTTTCCCTTTTGCATCCAGGGAATCCTTGGGATTTTCCTGCACTAGGGAGACAGGGAGACAGAAGGAGGCTCTGGCCCAGCTTACAGGACAAACACTGAGCCTTCCTACCTCTGATGTCTACATCCATGGAGCGCCCATGGTCTCCTTTGAATGCCAAGACAAGGTGCCGTCTTTGACACGTTTTGACTCCCTAAAGATCACCCAGGGGAAGATACACTTGGATGATGGGTAGAGAGAGACCCAGCTGTGCCTGCTGCATTGCTGGACAGCAGCCAGAAAAAGCCAGACATAGATGGGCCCAGGAAATGAGGAATACCACGGCTGGGAAACTTTCCTACCTGACATGAGTCACCTGTGTAGTCAGGGGGACAGGCACACAGCTCCACAAGATGCGCTCTGGGTCCACTTCCTGTGTCGGAGGCCTCCTCCAGCCCCACCTCGCCCAGAGTGAGCCTCTGTGTCTCAGTGAAGTGGAGGCCCCGGATGTACAGTCCTTCCAGGTGGGACAGCACAGTCATCAGCTCTTCCCGGGACACCGGGGCACCGTTGCCAGTGTGTCTGAAGTTCCCCTGCACAGCAAATGGAGAGGCTTCCTGAGGTAAGGTCACTTTCAGAGAGACAGGCCCTGGAGTGGGTCAAATCGAAGCCATTCAGACTGTGTAAGGAAAAAAGAGCCAAAGAAAGAAAGATGAGCAGTCACACCAGGCTACTGCAGGGAAGAGGGTCTCCAAGACCAGTGCCACACCTTTGTGAATGTACTTTAATCTGGGAAAAAATAAGGTCAGTGACAAAGACGCAGAAGAAAAAGCAGCTCCACCAGGTAGTATTAGCTCAACGTGCACACCTAGGACAGCAAACAATCTTTTCTTGCACACATTTTGTTTTATTAATTTGCTGCTTTGTTTGTGTGCTTGGGGTTTTTGTTGTTGTTTTGTTTTCTTTGAGACAGAGTCCAGTTAAGTAGCCTTGGCTGGCCTGGCACTCAGGATCCTTCTACCTTAGCCTCCCAAGCGCCAAGATGACCCGTGTGAGAAACTTCATGACTCTTCGTATTATCATTGCCTGTCCTGGTACTCATTCTGTAGACTAGGCTGGCCTCAAACTCACAGAGATTCATCTGTCTCTGTCTCCTGAGTGCTGGGATTAAAGGTGTGCGCCACCATCGACCAGCTTGTAATTTTATTGTTTTAAAAAAATAGGACATGAAATGTACCATCACATCCATTTCCTTTACAGATTCTGTAGTGCAGTGGTCTGGGCTAAGAGCACAACACTGCACAAGGCTGGAAAACTTGCTCATGGTTGGAAACAGAAACTCCAGGCAGACCCCTCTAGTCATGAAAAAACACACCCTACTTTCAAAGAGCTGGATTATTTTAGGGACCTCATATCGGTGGACTCACACCCTGTGTTTTTTTTGTGACTGGGTACTTCTTATCAAGAAGTTATTTAGCAATGAATTTTCTGCTCATAGCTCAGATCACTGCACTAAGTTTTTTGCACGTAATTTACCCTGTGTTTCTTTGCTTTGTAATTTTTCCATATGGTGTATATGTATGAGTGTATATATGTCAGAGCACACGTGGAGCTCTGGGGACAGCTTGCAGGCACCAGTCCTCTCAGCCGTGTCGATTCCTGGTATCGAACTCAGGTCTTCAGGCTTGCTAGCAGATGTCTTCTCAGCATTCGTGTCACTGAGGGTCACTTGCATGTTCTCTGCATTTGTCTTTCTGCATGCGAATCACAGTGCACTTGTGTGGTCCTCTTTCATCTATCCTATTTAGAGCTTGGGGATCTCTTGATATCTTAGTGACTCTCATCATGTTTGGGAAGTAATTGCTCCTTCAAATATTTGCCTTTCTTTTTCTCATATTTCCATTGTATACATTGGTACACTTGAGCTCCTCCAAGCTTGCATCTTCCTATAAAACCATGAAAACATCATAACCTTGCGGTACATTATATTATAGGTTATGCAGTGGGGGTTTTGAGCGTTGGTCATAACAAAAAGCCATATAGTAACTGGTTTACGCTATGTAGTTTGTCATGGTCCTGAAGTTCCAAGTCCGCATCAAGGTTCTGGCTGCATGAGCTCCTGGCGAGGCTCTCTTCCTGATTTGCAGATGACCATCATCATTGCATCTGTACAGGATGCAAGAAGGCAGTGCTCTGATGTGCTTTGTGTGCTGGCTTATTCGAAGTATTTATGTGTGGCAATCTGCATGTGCATGTATATGCAGGAACGTGTCTCTGGAGCAGAGGAGGGCACTGCACGTCCTACAGAAGGAGTTTCAGGAGGCTGTGAGCCACCCAGTCTTAGTGCTGGGAGCCAAACTCAGAGCCTCTGCAAAAGCAGCAATGCTCTTAATCATTGAACTGTCTCTATCTCTCCAGCACTAGAGAACATGCACTCTCTGTTGTTCTGGGCATGAGAGACGGCTCAGTGGGTGAGAGATGGAGGCGGGAGGATTCCTCAGGCTTGTTTCATGCCAAAGAGAAAGCTTGTCTTAGACAAAGGCGAAACAGCAGCTCAGGAACTACAGCTGAGGTTGTCCTCTGGTGGCCTCCCCCCCCCCACGTGCGTGTGCATGTACACACACACACACACGATAGGGGAAATATTTATAAAAGTGATATAAACAAAAATATGTATGCATCAAACACTCAATGGTGTATTATATTCTAGAGTATGTGGTGGGGTTTTCTCACTGTGTGTGTGTGTGTGTGTGTGTGTGTGTGTGCATGTGTGTGTGCATTTGCATGTGTGATGGTGTTTATATGTAGGTCAGAGGACAAATTTTGGAAATCAGTTCTCTCCTTCTACCACCTAAGTCCTAGGGATCAAACTCAGGTCAGGTTGGCATCCAGCATCTTTACCCATTTGTTTTGTTTGTTTGCTTGTTTTTTTTAAACCATACCACCCCACCCTCTGTGTGTATGTGTGTGTGTGATTTCTCTCTCTCTCATTATATTTATGTGTCTCTGTATAAATGCAATCTGTATTCTTAGAATATTCTTAAGTGAAAATCTTGACTTAACTAAAACACAGAACAAAAAGATCATCAAAGACCTTTTTCTGGAATTTTACCTCAACCATTTGTACCCTTCCATGATGCAGCCTGTCTGGCCGTGGGTCACTGGATTCCGTGTGGATGATGGACATGTGCTGACCCTGTTTAAAGGAAGCAGGTATGCATTAGTGCCTTAGTTGGGATGTTTTGAAGGTAATATTGATGTTAGAACAGATTTCTGTGTTTATCTACATTATATGAAACACCTGGCCCTAAACAGTTCAGAACTGGCTGGGTTAGTGACCTGCACACAAGTGAATAATGGCTATTTTGTTACGTTTTCACACATATGAAAACTACCTTGACCAAAAGGCATTTTAAAATATGAAGAAAGAATAAGAACTGGGGAGATAGGTCGGTGGTTAGGATCACTGGCTGTTCTTCCAGAGGACCCGAGTTCAATTCCCAGTATCCTCTTAGAGGTTCACAACACCTATTATCTGGTCCCAGAGGATCTGCTGCACAGATCCTGTGCATAGACAAACGTGCAGATGAAACACTCACACACATTAAATGAAATGCTTTTAAAAATGGAGAAGAGTATTCATTTTAACCATCCTTTGTAATAAATGTGGGAAGTGCGTTTCATTGCTGCCAACATGATGTGCTTTGGTGGCAGCTTCCTGGAGAGTGCAGTGGTGGAGGAAGGGTTAACAGAGCCTGGCTTTGCAGCTACTATGCTCAGCACACTGAAGAAGAGGAGTTTATAGATGATGGCATGGGCTCAGGGCTCCAGCCCGGCCTGTGGGTCTGGCCACCTTCTATCTAGGTGCCTCTTGGGGGCTTTCTTAGGACTGCACGGGCATGTCCATGCCCTGCATTAACAGCTCCACCCAAGTCAGACATCACAGCCCAGCCGTTCTGTGTCAGCTCCAAACCTGCAGGCAGCCCATTCGTGAGAGCAGAACATTACCTAGGATCGCAGATCACTTCAAACCTTAATCTAAGGAACATGCCCCAAAGGCTCTTAATTACAGAGGTTTAAAATACAACAAAGAAAAAATCCTGTGAGCCTAATGATTTCCGTGTCTGAAGTTAAAATCAAGGGGGGATTTTGGTCATTACCTCCCAGAGCATTCCAAGAGTGTGCAGTTAAGTCCTCTGCAGTAGAGACTGCATGCAACAGTAGCTGCAGCTAGGAGCTGTGCTACAGAAAGCAAAGCAGAAGCTCTGCGTTCCTGCGGGGATGGGACTTTTATCGCATAGCAGCTTTCCTTATGCAACTCTCAGGTCTTTGTTGCTCCATGTGCACTACGCTCTGCTAAAGTTCCTTTGAGTTTTTACCACAATTCAATACATTTGTTTACTGGTCAAAGCAAAAGATGGCTGAGCAGGGCTTGCACACAAAGATCTACCAAGCACACGGGGCCTTTGCCATGAAGATGTGTGTGAGGCTTGCTGGCCCATTTACAGTGCAGGGTGCAAAGAAACCTTCCCGGAAGCTGGAGTTGCCAGCACCCTAGCATCTAAGGCAGAAATGGAGGTGGGGATGGAGCTCTTAGCAGGTGTGAGTTCCTGGGTTACATCTCCAGCAGCCTGCTTCCAAGGTAAGCAAAGGCAGACTTAGCTTCAGGCTAGGACTCCTGAACCCATATTCCAAGGATTTGTCCTGTATTCCAGGGGTGCCATGAAGAATGAATTCAAAATCATTTTTGAGACTAACTTGAAAGATAAAACCATAATCAAACACGAGCCGGTTTCAAAGATGAAATATAGCTCCATTGGGAGGGGAGAGGGGAAGCCCTTTGGGCAGGAGTGCTATGTACTCTAAACTTCATGTCAGTGTCTTCAAATCACAATTCAGCCTAACATTCTGCACAACCCTGGACATGGGCACAGCCCTGGTTATGGGCACGGCTTCCCACTGCTCGGCCCACACCCTAGTACCCACAGTGAGCTGTATATCTGGCTGCTTTTCCAAAGGAACCATGTCGCCAGGTAAGCCAAAGGACTTGGCTTGGTAGGTGAGGTAGCCTCCATATGAGGAAACCTGAAATTGAAAGAACAGTATCAATAGCACTGAAAATGACCAGGCTGACGCTAACCCAGTTGTCTGCAAAGACGCTCTCCGGAGGATGGGGCTAATGCTGCCTTCATCACCTGCTTATGTCATTTTCAGATTCCTGAAAACCATCAACACAAACGTGTTCTATAAGTGGGAATGTACTTTTATTAAAAAGAAAAAGTAACAACCATACTATAACAAACAAGATATTTTCCCTTCCACGATGATGAAATAAAAAATTTGCTTAATCCAAAGAGATTCCAAGAAATCTATTATTAACTGAAAGAAATTGGTTTACCAGTTGCAAAATAAACCTCTAAAAATAAATTTTAAAAAAATCCCTTGAAAGCAGATGGTGACTATTCCCTATGTTGTTATAAATTTTGCTGGAGAGAGAAGCCATGATCACCTGCTACCTCAGAGACACAGGCTGGACCAGCACAGTGTGACCTTGGTGGCAATGTGGCAGTGAACGATCATAGTTTTCTGTTACCTGGGTCCCCTCTGCTCCTGGTCTACCCTCTTTGAAATCAGCTAGGAACGAGGGACTGAGGAGTGTCTGTCAGCAGCAGCATCTCAGCTGAGAACAAAACGCTGCTCGGGGGGAGAGCAGGAGTGCATCTCTGGGGCCCTAGCCATGGAGGCTTCTGCTAGGGCCTGCCCCCTGATAAAGCTTCCCAGAGCTGTGTTCTCAGGGCCTGGAAGCATTTCCATGAGACACATAGGCTCATCTAATTGATTTTAATCACCGTCTTTTTGATAGACCAAGGGTGGCTTTTAAAATATGAACATAAATTCTGAAAGTCTTCTCTAGAGTTGCGGTGGCTTGAAATAGGAATGTTCATCATGGGCTTAGGTATTTGGATAATTGGTTCTCTACTGTGGTGCTGTTGGGGGGTTGTGGAAATTTTAGGAGGTGTAGCTTCGCTGCAGAAAACACATCGCTAGGATGGCTTTGAGAGCGCATCCCTTCCCTACCTACAGCCCTCTCTCTATTTCTCTGTGTGGTTGGAGACACGATCTCTCAGCTTCCTGCTGCCATGCCTCTGCCAAAACAAATCCTTTCTTCTAGATGTTGCTTTTGGTCATGGTGTTTTATTACAGTAATGGAAAGGAAGCTTACACAGGAGAGTTTCATTGTCCTTGCCTTGAGTGTGGGCCCAATTCAGTGACTCATTTCTAACAAGTTAATGAGCAGAATAAAGCAGAAATGAGATTTCGTCTTTTCCAAAGTTGAATTTTAAGATTTTATGACTTCTGTCTTGAGTTCTTTCATTAATTATTGCTATCATTCTTCTTCCTCAGTTTGCAGAAACCAGCCATCATGCCATGAGGGTCCGTGAACAGTACAGGACGATCTCACGTGATGAGTATCCGAAGCTTCCAGCCAGATTTAGCAAGGCACAGAAACCTTCTAGCTCTATGGTAGTGGCCTTAGCAATTGACTCTTCTAGTTCCAAGATGACTAGGCTTGGCTAATGTCTTGACCACAACCCCAAGGAAACTCTGGGCCATTGTCTCCTGGATCCCCAGTCCACAGAAACTGCAATCACTTGTCCCCTTAAGCAGCTGTGCAGTACAGATGGCCAACGCAGGAGAGGAGCGGAGGCTAGAGGCTGATGGGTCAGCTGGAAGAGCAATTGTGGGCACATGAAAGTGTCAAAGTTCATCGTTCTTCATCCAGAGTTAGAGATCTGGAGCCAACAGTGAGTTAACGACCCCTGAGCTAACTCACAGACATTGAGTTCATTCCTCAATGACTGATAATTTCATCAATTTTGCCTACATAATGGAATCTCTGTAAACACCTTGTTTATTTAAGCCATACACGATATGAAATTATGACATCCTGGGAGCTGTGAAATCCTCCCGTTCTACCATCTCCTCTTATGACAGACTTGCAGCCTATGCCACCTGATCACGTTTCTACACAGGGACTAGACTGGACTCATCGTGGCCGGGCTCTGTCACACGGTGTGTGCTTCTCACTGATACAATCCTGGAGGAGCATCATTAAATACACTTGGTCCTGCTTGTGAGAGTCTAACTGCCATGGGGCCTCTGCTTCTTTTAATAACTCTGTGAGTCACTTCTCATTCTCCTGACAAGAAGCCTTTCTGCTGTAAAACAAAGGCTCCTCGGCAGAGCGTCTAAAGGCACCTGGCTCATTTGCAACAGCTATTATTTAAATGGTTTTATATTCCCCCAGAGGAGAGTTCCTTGGCAGGAAGCACAAATCGAGAAAACCATCATGCACGGCTTCCTTTTCTGGGAACTTGTGTAAGCAGGACACACACGCGAGGTACCTTTGCCACCCTCTGTGTGGCAGGAGGCAGGGCATCTCCGTCGACGTTGCCTAACTTGTAAACGTTAACTACCCGACCTCCCAGATCTCTAGGAGACCCCCAGAGGGCTCAGAAGGACATCAGACCATCGTTACCTTGTCACCTAGGTAGGAGGGAGGTGATGCCCAGGACGCACTGTGGACTGATGATGGCAGCTCCTGCAGATCTGCAACCATGCTGTTGCTGCCGGGGTTGAAGGACACAGGGACATCAACTCCATCTGCCGTCTCGAGACGCCAGCCCATCATGTCTATAAGCTAGAGCACAGTAATTGTGGCTTTTAGAGTGGTGGCTGCATCATCATCACTGAAAGACTCACACAATGACCACCTAGCTGCAAAACTTTCCTTTGTGTATCTTTTTAAAATGCTATCTATTAAACTCATGTAGTGTGGAGTTTATCAGTGAGTCATATCCCAGACCCAACCATCTCACCTTGAGTCTGCCCACACTGGGCATGGCAGAGCTGTCTCCTAACTCTGCTTCCCTTCTGACCCAGGGAGCATGGGACCACATATATGTGGGCTCTATCTTTGTATTTTACCACATGCCTTGGTTTCTGACATGTGGTGGTTATTTACTGGATGTTCAAATAATCAAAAAGTAAGTAGATGAATAATAACTTGTGGGCATCTTTACAAAGTGAAGTCAAAGGCTGGAGAAAGGGCTCAGTGGTTAAGAGCACTGTGATTCTTGCAGAGGACCCTGCTTTGGCTCCTAGCACCTGGTGACTCACAACAACCAGAACCACCAGTTCTGGGTATCAAATGCTTTTTCTGGCCTCTGAGGGCACCTGCACTCATATGGTATACATCCATACATGCAGGTACATGCACATATACATAGATGATAAATAAATAAATCTTTGAAAGATGAGATCCACATACAGAAGGATATAGGAGGAATTCAGGGGACCCTCCCCATCACAGAGGGGCAATTTCTTATGGATAGAGTCATGGAAAGGGGGAAGGGGAAGAGCAGACATCTTCAGTTGTGTAAGCACTGGTGGCTCCGTCAGGCTCCAATGAGGAATTACAATTCAGTGATCACATAGATGATCCTAGCAAACTAAATGGGTAACAAAATAAAACCAAGGGTCATTGACCCTGGAAAGGGACAGGAAGGAAGGAGAAGGGGTTGGTAGAGGCAGGAGGGAGGGTAGAGTGCTAGGGGAGGGAATAACCAGAATACATTCTGTACATGAAGAATTAACTTAGATTTTTAAAAGGTTTTTGACAACATTTTAAAAAATTAATTGGCAGCTGAGGACAGAGAACCTGAAATGACCCTATCCTATAGCCATACTGATGAATATCTTGCATATCACCATAGAACCTTCATCTGGAGATGGATGGAGATAGAGACAGAGATCCACACTGGAGCACCGGACTGAGCTCCCAATGTCCCAAGGAGGAGCAGAAGGAGGGAAAATATGAGCAAAGAAGTCAGGACCACGAGGGGTGCACCCACCC
>NW_026068000.1:5541959-5545433 GCF_014885135.2 Alexandromys fortis
CACCTTCCTAGACCAGGATGGAGCAGGGAGGACTTTGGACTTTCCACAGGGCAGGGAACTCTGACTGCCCTTCAGACTGGAGAGGGAGGGGGATTGGAGTGGGGGGAGGGGGAGAGGAGAGGGAGGAGGGGAAGGGAAAAGGGAGATGGGGAGGGAAATGGGAGGCGGGGAGGAGGCGGAAATTTTTTTTCAATAAAAAATTATATTAAAAAAATTAATTGTGTTTTGGAATACAATAGCCCAAGTAAAATATTTTCTTTGTCACTGAGGAAGGCAGCTCCATTTAGAGGGGAGGAAAAACAAAGAATTGACAAGGAACACTTAGGAGTAAGCTGTGAAGGGTAAAAGGGGAGACTACAGAGTAGACTTACAAACTAGGTTTCCTTTCACCAACCAGTCCACATTCCACTCAGCAAGCAGTAAAATATGTAAAGCAATATTACACAGAAACAGTACGCATGATGTTACTGGCTCATGGACTAATGAAGTTGATAAAATCTTAGTTTTATAAAGTTAATTTCAGAAGTAGACAGAGAGGGAGACAGCTCAGCGGGAAAGTACTTGTCTCACAAGCATGAGAACCTGAGTTTGATCTCTAAGAAGCCACAGAAAAAGCTAGGTGGGGCAGCACACACATTCAATCTCAGTGCTTGGGAAGTGAAGGCAGGGGGATGCCAGTCAGTCTAGCCAAGGCAAGATCCAGGTTCACTTAGGGATTACCTCAGAGGTGGAAGTGAAGAACAATGGAAGAAGACACTTAACATTGACCTCTGGCTTCAACACTCATAGGCACACACCCTTCCATATGGTAAAACATTTGAGAAAGAAATTTTAAAAGGAAGAATATAAAAAGAGAATGAAGACTGTGTTATTACCACCATAAAAACATTTTGTAGGGCTGGAGGGATAGCAGAGACTAAAATGCATCACACACACACACACACACACACACACACACACACACACACACACACACAAGGTCCCGACTTTGAATCCCCAGAACCCATGTAAAGGATGGGCCAGAAGGGCAGCTCACCTGCAATCTCAACCCTTAGGAGGCAGACATGACAGTCCCAGAGCAAGCTGGCTGGCTGGAGCATCAGAACTGGCAAGCTCTGGTGTCAGAAAGAGCCCACCTCAGAATGCATGGCGAACCATGACAAGGGAAGCCATCCAACATGAGCATCTGGCCTGCACATAACACATGTCCAAGCACATCCACACAGCCACACAAACCCAGGCATGTACAAACATACACCCTCCATGCCTTGAGTCCCCTCAGAGTGGGAACTGGTGACCACAAAGACCAGCAGATGTGTAGAAGGGCAGAACTTTCAGCCCATCCCTAGCCTTCCCATAGGTCAATTACCAGTTATGTTAATAACCAATAGCCATTGACTTAATCAATCATATCTACATAATGGGAGCTCTATGAAGACAATGAACGATATTTTTGGAGAGCTCCTCAGTGCTGGGAGGGCTCAAGGGAGTGGCATATCAGAACTTCATGGAGACAGAAAGTTAGTGTGCTTGTGAACCTTCTGACGCTCACCCTGTAGATTTCTCTATCCAGATGTCTGTCTGGATATCTGTCATATCATTTACAATACAACAAATTCTATTCATTGTATTTTCTAGGCATCTTCTATGTCCCAAATCCTGTCCTAGGCCCTGGTATATGTTAAAGAGTTCACATTTTCCCTTATGGAGAAAGGAAAGACAGTAATTTTTAAAGTTAAAGGTATAATATGTTACAAAGTGTTAAGCGCTATGGAGAAGTCAAGGGCAACTATACAGATACTGACCAGGATTATCATTTTCCAGGGAGAGGTAGGGGAAAGCATTCTGAGCATGTGACATCTGATCAAAGACCTGAATAATCTGAGACATGCTCACGATGGCATCTACGGAGACAGTGCTGCAGACCAAGGAGCAGCGAGGTTAGGAATACGGACCAAGAACCCAAACACTAATCCCTCACACACCTTAGATCTTCGCTTGTGTGAGCTTTGACAGTCAGTAGTCACTCCAAAACAGAAGCACGTGGTGCAACCCTTTGGACTGGTAGGGTTTAAGTAGAATGATCCTTTGCGACACACTTGGCATTCTGGGCCTTCCACGTTTTCCTGTTGAAACAAAACATGAAGAATGAGTCCTGTAAGACACTCTAGTATCAGGAGACAAAGAAACAGAACTGTGAACTGTGGGGCTGTAAGACACTCTAGCATCGGGAGACAGAGACAGCACTGTGAACTGTGGGGCTCTAAGACACTCTAGCATCGGGAGACACAGACAAAACTGTGAACTGTGGGGCTGTAAGACACTCTAACATCGGGAGACACAGACAAAACTGTGAACTGTGGGGCTGTAAGACACTCTAGCATCGGGAGACACAGACAAAACTGTGAACTGTGGGGCTGTAAGACACTCTAACATCGGGAGACAGAGACAGAACTGTGAACTGTGGGGCTGTAAGACACTCTAGCATCGGGAGACACAGACAAAACTGTGAACTGTGGGGCTGTAAGACACTCTAGCATCGGGAGACACAGACAGCACTGTGGGATCGATGGCAGGAGGAGGGCAACTGGTCCACCTTCCCCCACCTGGAACATCTGCTAGGATCTGAATCCCACCTGTAAGTTTTTGGGACCTGTGGCAGGGAAGATAGCCTTGGGTCCTCATCCAAGAACAAATTATAGGGAAGAGATGAACCTCCTGATGCTATAGAAAACAGTTCATGTTGATTTTTCTAAAAGGATTTGTCCTTATTAACAGATTATCATAGGGAGAGGGATGGAGGCTGTAGCCTTTCTAAAAGATGAGAAAGATCTTTCCTTCATTACGCCTATGAAGGGAGAGGGTAAGTACAAAATGCTACGTACATTACAGAAATCATCACAGGTCAGTTGCCTGGAAGAACTCACAAGCATCACAGGTGTAGGGTTAAGCCACCCCTCTTAGGGGGCGGGCTTGCCTCAGGTGAAGGTTTACTTATAAATTGGGCGCGGGGTTCCCGCACGCCCGCGTTGGGGAAGGGGTTTTGCTCTTATCTCCACAGGTGAGGAAAAATTGTGGATACCATCAAAATTAATAAAGGTTCGCTATGAAGAAGAGAAGCCATTTGGAAAAGCTAAATAACAATTCATTCACAAGGATGGCGAGCATACTGATGGTAAGGAATACAGATAGGTTGGGGGCAGGGTTCTTTTCTTATCTCCACAGGAAAATACTGATCTTCAAAGAATTTAAGGGACCCTGAATATTTAATTACTGATGGATGGAAACTAGTTACGACCCACTAAGGATCACCAATAAAATTCTATACATTCTGTAAGTATTGATTATATATATATATATGTGTGTGTGTGTGTGTGTTTTATTGAACACTTCTTTATAAATATGTAGAGCTGGTTTTGGAGTTGGACTATGGCTCAGTCCCTCTTCAATTCCAAGCCTGTTGATAAGAGATAT
>NW_026068000.1:5546646-5698604 GCF_014885135.2 Alexandromys fortis
TTTTGGATATCTCTCATTTGTTAAGTAATATTTATTCCCTTCTCAGATCTTTGACGGAGTTGAAGATTATATAATTGTAGTTACTCTCTACATTATTTAGACTCCTTGAGATAGAATGTCTAGCAAAACTTTTGTTCTCATTATTGTTTGTTATATTTATTATTTGTTATTATTGTTTATAGTTGTATTTGGTTTAGTTCTGTCTTATTTAGACAAAAGGGGGAGATGTAGGGTTAAGCCACCCCCCCTTAGAGGGCAGGCTTGCCTCAGGCGAAGGCTTACTTATAAATCAGGCGCGCCCCTTCCTGTTTCCTGTCCTCCGCTGGAACCTTGGTTTTGTGAGTCTGACTTTTCCATTAAAGCTATGTATATATTTCTTACAATTTGTCTGCATTAATCTACACTGCAACACACAGGAATTGCTTTACCTTGCACACACAAGCCCCAGTCCCTGGGTCACACACGTCGGGCTCAGTCCCATCCCTGTGACAACTGCAGGGGACACACTCAGGGAAGTGGTGGAAGCCAGGAGCACATCTGTCACACCGCTGCCCTGTGATTCTAGGCTTGCACCTGCACAGGAAGAAAGGAAACAAAACTCCCATCACTGCTCTGCGCATGACTCTAAAAGGTCTCCCTGCTTCATGATAGGACAGTTGCTGAAAGACACCAATCACACAGACACAGGCTGAGTGTGGCTGCTGACACCCACAGAAAGCAAGTGAAGATGCCACCATGGGTGACCTGTGATCCCTGGATCAGAGTCCTTGCTAAGGGTTGGAGGTGCAGAGATGTGTAACACCATTCCCCCAAAGCCCACAAGTAGAAATGGGAACAGTACACATGGGGTCCACCCTAGAAGAGCTACCAGTTTCTCCGGGGAGCTAATACCTGGTCTGATCTTAAATGCTGTAGTGCTGGTGTTTCAGACAGAATGAACACAGTGAGAACACCACTGAGTATGTTCATGAAGCACATGACTGGTGTCACTAGAACTGAAGCCCAAGAAGAGATTGTCAAACCTCAGGTCTGTCAAGTTAGATGAGAGTTCAGTTGTGCCAAGGAAGGATTGGTCCCCGTCCCGTTCACCATGGTACAGTGGTTAAGAACTGTCCACCAAAGGCAAACTGCTTGGGGTTCTAACCCAGGCCTCGGATATGAAACGTGTTGTCCAGAGTAGCTGGATGCTCGCTACTCTGCAACAATCAAGTCCCAGCACTGCATCTCCTTCATTGCTACTCCTAAGTCAGGATGGCTTGATGAGGCGCCTAAGGAGGAGAGGATGAGGCTGGACCGTGCGCACGGTGGAGTCGAGGAAAAGAGTTCCAATCGAAGGCTGCAGGTCAGGAGCTAGCTTGGGGAAGAGGGTTTAGGGTGGGCATGAGAATGGTTTCTAAAGTGTTTTGGGTGGAGGTTTCTGGGACTTGCATCTTCCATGAGGTGGGGGAAGAAGAAAAGATGAAGAGTCCCAGGTTTCCAGCTGAGTATACGATGGATCACAGACCCCGCTGTGGCCAAGGAGAAAAGGAATCAGTGAGGAGGAGCCTGTGGACAGGAAGTAGCCAAGGGAAGCAGATGGCAAGAGGAGCCATTTGGGGCAAGTCCAAAAGAGAGGGACCGTGAGAGCCTGAGCCCACGGACGCTGATCCGTCAGTCACCAGCATGCAGCTGACACATGGGGTGAGCGAGCAAAGGTAGACCAGAGGGACAGGACCCTGAGGCTCACCATATAGGGGACAGGAGAAGGGGGAACTCACCATATAGGGGACAGAGGAAGGGGTGAGCGAGCTGTGTGCCTGTTCCTTGTCCCATACCTAAGTGAGAGCAGCTGCTTTTTAATCAAACATCTGCTTATAACCATAGAAAGGGTTTTTGTTAATAGTGAGAATGCATTCAAGCAGCTTAAACTCCAGTGCTATGTATGCGGCAGCTCACTGTGCAGGGGGCTGAGAAAACTCATCCCCTTACAAAGTTTTCGCACATTTGCAGAAATGGATTGTTGCATTGAATCAGACACTGTGTGGAACCCTCAGGATTGCGCCTTGCACACTGGCATGTCTCTGTGATGATTCCTGCTTAACCCTGGCCTAGAGGAGCACACAGCCCAGTGGGAAGTGAGGTGCATCTAGAACCACACAGGAGGAATTCATAAATGTTCTGCTAGAAGCAATCACTCTAGTGCAGGGCATTGGAAATTTTGAAAGGGGATCAGAGAAGCTGGATATGGACCACCTCAAGCTCCCTTCAACTCCACATACATCCTATATACCCATACATACAACCTACATACACACACCCTATACACTCATATCCTACATACACACACCCCCACACACGTGAGCCTACAGAGGACACTTCACCTTCAAACAACAATTTCAGGTACTGCAGGGACATCCATGTTCCTACAACAGGGTCCTATGGAAGAAGAAGGCATGCTGTTGGAAGCACAGCTGCTGTAGTCTCAGTGTGCTGACGGAGGAAGGCATGGATGCCTGTTACAGCTAGGGCAGTCAGACAAGACAGAAGGGAAGCTAAAGTGGTCTCTCTCTCCCTGTTGCCTCCAGAGCCCTTGTGAACTGATGACATGGGAGGGGATGATGGGAGGCCACACCCTCACCCTGGACCTAGCTCTGAGCTGAAAAGACACAAGGCAGCTCAGAGCACAAGAACGGAGACGAAAACACAAATAGGGAGTTGTGGCCTTGGAACTGTTCTCAGCCCAGATGGGGATGACAAGTCTGCTTAAGCAGAACCTGAAGAATATAGAATCTATACTCCAGAGGAATTCAGTGTTTGGATCCTGTGTAGCATCAAGTAACCACAGGAACCTGGTGATGTCATGACAACCAGGAAGAAAAAGAAACACCCACTCCAAGATCTGGCTGAATATCTTCTAAAGCAACCCGAGTCAGCCTGACCTTACACCTGTCTCCGAGGAGACCAGAGACAGGAGGGCTGCGCTGGCTGCTGCCACCTGGAGAAACGGCAGGGCTGCTCTCGGGATGCTGGTCTATGAAGTCATCTCTGAGACACTCTGCTGGGGGCCCAACATTATGTAATAATATCTGCCCACGTGCGTGCGTGGGAGCCTGCAAGCATCTCATAGGAACTGGTCCAGATGCACTGGAGAGAACATTGTCTTTCTGTTATTAAATACTGCAGTTCCTATCATCTGATGGTCACATCAAATGCCAGTTTCAACCTGCAGTCCAAGGTCTGCCATGTCATTCATTCCCTCACTGGAGAATCACTGAAGGCTTCTACATGTCACATCTCTGTGTCAGGGGACCTGGAGGGAGCAAGGCTGAACAAGCCAGTCTTGACATCAGCACAGTTTCACTGAAGATGTGGAGATGTAAGAAATTAAGTAATAGTGTAAGAGATAGGATGACTAAATATTAAGTGTGCTTGTATTTAAAAAAAATGGTGGCACTATCTCTGTGACTCGTGGGTCTCATTCTTTCTGTGAGTTTTCAGTTTGCAACACGAACTCTTTGAAGGACACGAATAATCTGAAGGTAGCAGAAGAGGGACAGGGGCCCTTCATGGCTGGAGAAGTGAATGTGCACAGAGCTCAGAGAGGAGGAAACTCAGAAGGGAGGAAGTCAGAGTAGGTGTAAGCCAGACCGCTATGGAAGACTGGCCTTGATGCTTGAGACAACGGAAACTGAGGAAGGTTCTGATGAAGGAGTAGTATGAGGGCAGTGACTCTGTGTAGAGTCCCATGTCACAGAAGGATCCCCATACAACATGGCTGGACTTACCATGCCAGCTGTCACTTAGTATAGGTTTCCTCATTACAACATAAGCATGGTTGAATCACTGTACCCAAAATGAGGCATCAGATAAAGTCAGAGCAATGAAATAAAACATGCGTGCACACAGCAAACAATGGTCATTGTGAAAACCAAGCATGCATATGCATCAAAAACCACAGGTTTGTGTGTAAAGGAAAGACACGGGTGTGTCACGGGGATAGATCCATGCCCACCTTCAGTGTAGTACTGTTTACAACAGCCAAACAGCTAGAATCAAGCCATGTGCCCATCAGTGGTTGAATGGGCAGAGAAAATGCGGCACGTATACTGAGAGGAATTCTACCCAGCTATGAAGCCGTGCCGTCTGTACAATACCATGGACAGACGGGAATTGTGCTAGGTGAAGCAAGCCATGCATGCAAGTCAAATACGCCATGATCTTACTTACAGATGGAACTTAAAATTGTAGAGTCCAAAGAGGTTGAATGTGGACTAGTGATTACTAGAGGCTGCAGAGGACAGAGAGAACAAAGGGCTGAGAAAAGCATAGTCAACAGGCAAAGTGCTAGCTATATAAGGAGAAAAAGATGGTGTTTTGCTCAAAGCAACCAGAAGAGAAAAAAACGTGAACATACTCACTATAAGTCCCGGTTTCTGGCCTCCATCTTTGGAGGCCCTGCCCCTGTGCCCACCAAAACTTGACCCCTCCCCCGAGGACGGACAAGGTAGCCTGCCAAAACCTTGACCACTCAGCTAGTCTATTTAAACTGCTCCCTGGAAAGTCCCTTCGTAGTTTTCGTCCTGTCTCTCCCTGCCACCCCGTATTCACTTCACAGCTTCCTGGTTCCCCTCTGGGCCACCCGAGAGCGCAGGAATCCCATTAAACCTGGACCTCCTTTAATTCGGCTCATTGTCATTTGGCTTGATTGGGATTTTTGCGTCAGCAGAGAGCTCGCATTAGGAAAATTCCTAACACTCACCTTGCTTAATATGATGTCTGTGCCAATTACCTGGACTTGATCATTATACAATGTTATGAGTTGAAGCATCAGTGTAAGCATAAATATACATACACCATTTATTATAAACACATAAATATCATTTTAGGTATGAGCAAATATTTAAAATAAAAATTCTAAAAGTCAACGGAATCAGAAACATGCATTTATTGGTACTGTCTCAAGTTCAATGGACTAACAGCATTCCATACCAGTGAGCACTCAGGAGGAAATGGATGTTAAACTTCTGGTATGGTTATAAATTAGCATAGTCCTCTTGAATTAGGGGTCCAGAGTCTCCCCAGGGAAATGTGTAAGACAGCCTGGCTCCAGGTCTGTGTAAGAGATGTTCAGCCAGGCTCCAGAAAGGAGGTTTCGCTTTCCTTCTCCATTGTCATGGTACCAGACAAACTCCTTGGACAGCTGTTTGCTTATTTGAATGAGTGAATAAATAACCCCAGAGGACAACCAATCATGAGCCACTATTGGTCCAACATGAAGTGGGACAGGGACTTGGGAAGGGGAGTAGTCAGTGGGCAAGGACAGACCCAACAGGATGATCTGTCCCTCACCAGAAGTGGACACGTGACTGGATATAGGGAAACTGAGTTTTAAAGTCTGAAATCTTGGTATCTTAAAAATAAGAAAGAGGCCATTATCACTCAGCAGATTAGCTCGAAGTCTGAGAGGAGAGGTGGCTTGAAAAGCTTGGCTGGCAGCGCTATAACATGGGGTCAGACTGAACGCAGGATCTGGGAGCTAAGGACCCGCTAAGAGGGAGCTTTCACTGAAAGTCCTGGAAAATATTATCTTGCTTGCCCACTTCCACATGACCAAGGGGCCCCCACCTGCCACCACACGCCACAGGCAGGGCAGGCGCCACTATGAGGAGCAAGCGTGTGGTGGGAAGACGGAAAAGAAAGAAGTGAAACCATTTGTGCACTTGAAGAGAGGCAGAACTGGAGATACTAGGGCGAGGAAGAGCCTGCACTGCCCCCTGAGGCCATGGGGAGGTCCTGGCCCATGCTTCCACTGAGGACCGTGTCTGGCTCCGTGGCCCTGTGGTAGCAATGTCCGTGGCTCATCTTACCACCAAAGGCTATGCTAACATCTCTGGTCTGGGCTGCTACCTGAGGCAATGCTAATGTCTGAGGGCTGTGCAGAGTTGGCCCCACCCTTGCCTGGGCAGCACAGTAGAGCTGGCCCTGGTGACTGGAGTGTAGGAGAGCTGGCCCAGAGGGCATGAGCACTGGAAACTGGCCCTACCCCTCACCTGAGCAGTGTGAGAGAGCTGGTCCCACTCCTTGCCTAGGCAACACAATAGAATTGGTCCTGGTGGTGAGGGTGCAGGAGAGTGGGAGGGCTGACTACCTCAGCCACCACCCAGTCCCAGATCCAGGGCTTTAAACTGGCCCACCCAACATCTATCCCATCAGCACATGGAGGGACTGGTCCTGAGACCCAAAGCTGCAGGACCTCCATGACATGGGCGAGGATTCAGTATTGATGGCGCAGCAGAGGCCTCTGACCAGGCCGATGACTCATTGCAATGAACACTTGCAAGGAAAACTGGTAAACGCTATACTGTGACACACCACAGCTACCATGGTGACATTGTTTGTTTTCTTTTGGTGAGGGAGGTTGCAAGGGTAGAGGGTGGATACAGAGATAAGGAGGGACAGGGAGATGAATGGGAATGGGGTGCATGATGTGAAATTCACAAAGAATCAATAAAAAGTTTAAAATGTTATTTCATTGGGGGCTGTAGAGCCAGCTCAGTGGTTATGAGATCTACTGTTCAGTCATAATTACTGGAGTTCTGTTCCCAACACCTACATCATGAATACCTGTAACTCCAGCACCAAGGGATCCAATACCCTCTTCTGGCCTCTGAGGGCCCCTGAACATACATATGTACATATACCCATACTGACACAGATATATACATCTATACACAAACAAATCAAATAAAATCTTAAAAAGTGTTTCCATTATATATGCGAGAGGACAGGAGCCTCAGGACTCAGAAGATGTGGTCCTAAGTGAAGCTGGTCGGAGAGCCCACGTGGGCTCATTTGTAGTGAAGCAATGATGACAGCCAGTGGGGATGGGGGGGGGGGAGTGTGTGTCTGAGACCTTAAGCCAGCCAGAGGGTGAGTCCCATAAAACAAACAGCTTGAGGGGGAGTCCCAGCAGGCAGTAGTTTCTGCCAGCAGTGGTCCCAGCTTCCTTGTTTGTACCACAGACTAAGAATCCTCCTAAGGCTATTATAACCCCTGGAAGCATTTCAAGAGTCAAATAGTATTCATTTTACATTACTGAAAGCAGGTAATTCTTATTTCTCCTACTATTCTATTTCATTAAATCCGCACAGAAAGCGGAACTGTGTTCTAGCGGCCCACATCAGAACTTCAGTCTCTGGGGTTGGCCAGATAGACACCTAGAGCTGACACAGTGTTGTCTGGATGCCATCCGAGACGGAGCAAGAAAATAAGATCAGAGGTTTAAACTTAGAAGCAAGGTCAGTGATGATTTTGCTAAGTTTCTTACTGCACTGGAAACTGGCATCCAGGATGGCAGGGCAAGCTGTCCCGTGTCTGCTCACCAGTTACTCTATCAGAACTCAAGTCTCAAGTCCAAATGCATCAAAGACCTCAACATAAAGCCAGCCACACTGAACCTCATACAAGAGAAAGTGGGAAGTGCACTTGAAAGCATTAGCACCACTTCCTAAATAGAACCCCAGCAGCACAGACACTGAGAGAAACAGTTAATAAATGGGACCTCCTGAAACTGAAGTTTCTGTAAAGCAAAGAACACAGTCAACAAGACAAAACGACAGCCTACAGAATGGGAAAAGATCTTCATCAACCCCACATCAGACATAGGGACTGATCTCCAAAATATACAAAGAACTCAAGAATTTGGTCATCAAAAAAAAAAAAGCAAATAATCTAATAAAAAAAATGGGGTACAGACCTAAATAGAGAACTCTAAACAGAGGACTCTAAAATGGCTGAAAGACTTAAGGAAACATTCAACATCCTTAGCCATCAGAGAAAAGCAAATCAAAACAACACTGAAATTCCATCTTACACCTGTAAGAATAACCAAGATCAAAAACACTGATGACAACTTACGCTGGAGAGGTTGTGGGGTAAAGGGAACACTTTTGCATTGCTGGTGGAAATGCAAGCTGGTACAAACCCTTTGGACGTCAGAGTGGCAATTTCTCAGAAAATTAGGAAACAACCTTCCTCAAGACCCAGTAATACCACTTTTGGGTATATACCGAAAGGATGCCCAATCATGCTACAAGGACATGTGCTCAACTATTTTCATAGCAGCATTGTTTGTCATAGCTAGACCCTGGAAACAACCTAAATGCCCCTAAACCAAAGAATGGATAAGGAAAATGTGGTACATTTACACAATGGAGTACTACACAGCAGAAAAAATAATGACATCTTGAAATTTGCAGGCAAATGGATGGATCCAGAAAACATATTGAGTGAGGTAACCCAGACCCAGAAAGACAAATATCACACGAACTCACTCATAAGTGGCTTTTAGACATAAAGCGAAGAATTGTGGATGCATACAGTCATTTATAATCATTTTAAAGCAGAGTAACATCTGTAATGGCTCGGCTTGGCAGAAAGGACAAACTTTACAGTGTCAGCAGGAAATACAACAAAAAATGCTAATCTTTAAGTGTTAATTTTTAATTTTTAAGTGCTGTGATTTGTGTTTCCACACTGGTTCAGCTCTCAGCAAGCCCTGTGTTGCTGAGAAAGGCCGTGTCTTCCCTTAGTGCAAACACCAGGGGTCACTACCCGTTCTCTTACTCACGCTCTGGGTGCCATTACACACCATCGTCCCTGCTACCATCCGGAAATCTCCAGTGCACAGGGAAGCAGCTTTCACACAAAAGTCTTTTACGAGAGTGGGGAGATGGTTCAGTGGGTAAAGTTAGCAAGAAATCCCGAGTTCAGATCCCCAGCACCCTCAGAAGCCAGGAGTGGAGACAAATGGACCTCAGGACACACTGGTGGACAGCCTAGCCCCATGGCTAAGCTTCAGGCTCAGTAACAGATGGGATCTCCAAAACTAATGTGGACGGTGACCACAGAAGGAACCTGAGGTTGAGTTTTGGTCACATGCACATATGTGCCCACACTTGCCAGAAAACATCATATAAACACCATACACACAAATACATACAAAATTTCATGAAGAAAATTTTTGTAAATAAATTACTATTTTAAGCAATTAAATGGTTTTTCTGTATAAACATGGGAATTTGTGCAATTCACAATTCATACACACAAATACATACAAAAAATTCATAAAGAAAAATTTTGTAAATAAATTACTATTTTAAGCAATTAAATGGTTTTTCTGTATAAACATGGGAATTTGTGCAATTTACAGTGTATAGGGAACTGCTAAAGTTGTTTTGTTTTTTAATGCTACCTCTAAGGACTCTGCTAGGACAAAGCCATTTGATCATACATTGTAATGTTTCCATCTCGTGATGTTGTCAAAGAGAACAGCTTCATATTTATCTAAGCATGACACCTATCAGTGAGGTCCCTTTGCCAGCCAGAGCTGTGAGACATCCCTTGCTCCCAAGTTAAGAAACTTCTAGTCAGTTAAATTACCATTGCTGGCAGTGGATTGTTAAAATTCCTCAGGATATTTTCCTAAAATGCTGTGCTTCAGCAAACCCATCTATTATCTCCTGCTGCTTTAACTGGTGTTAAGGGTTCTCAAATCCCTCTTTCCTGGTTGTGTCAGCAATCCTGGGAAACCCTGGGGTTCTTCTCGCCAGTGGGGAGGTTTTCGACTGAGCTGTCTGAACATCAATTCTATGGCCACTTCTCAGCTCCTTCGCTCGTTGCTTCCTGTGATTAAGCCCAGACATCACTAGGAGGCCCATGCCTGGTCGCTGACTCAGGCAGGACTAATGGTTGTGGTTTCAAAGTCTTAGGATGCTCCATGACTCGCTTTTCTCTCAACTTCCATACAATGTCTCCCTACCACAGGAGCTGGCAGGCGCCAGACAACTGAAGAAGGTATGGGGAAGGGTTCTTCCTTGGAGAGCGAACCATTGCTATAATGGAGAGTTGAGCCGTGTACACCCAAGGTGTGAACATGAAAATACATCTTCGTAGATATAATTAAGATGGAGCTATCATAGGATTTGCTGGCTATTAAGCCGGTCTGATTGGTGTCCTTATAACAAACATACTGGTTGAAATCCTTAGTACTGGATAAAAAGGAGAGAGCAGGCTGAGTACTGAAATTCATCAGCCCTGTTTCCTGGCTACAGATGTATAAGATTAGATCATTTAAGAGCCTTCCCCAGCATAATGGACCAGATTCTGTTAACCCCTTTCTCTTTTTACTTACTCTTGTCAGGGCATTGTAACACAGCAACAGGAACAAATAACTAATACAGTCACCATTTCTCAGCCATTGTGCGCTGGACCACAGTGGTTCCTGAAGATGGCCAACCCTGCCTGGTTCCCCACAACCAATAAACCCTGCTTTGAAGGCCTGTGATGGCTAATTGTGTCAACTCGACACAGTCGAGAGTCACGTGGAAAAGGACTGTCTAGACCAAGTGGAGACCCCTTTCCAGACAACTCTATAGTATGCCAATGGACAAACAAAGCCAACCATCAAGACAGTGGGATCCTGGCACATACATAGCACAATCCTATTGTGAAAATGTGGTGGGGTACGTGGGCAAGGCTGGTAACTGGTAGCCTACCACCTGGGGCTCTGCCTGGCTGCCCTAAATCTGGATGGACCAAGCAATTTACCCACCAAAGTCCATTCTTTCTGAGAGGCTCCATCCTCATGCCGTCACTGTGCACAGGTAGGAAGTGAGGAATGGGAATGACCAGGTGTGCCCAGATGACAGGACCGGCACACTGGTGTGCCATGACTCACCTGCACTGCCCGCTGCTCCTGTCACACTCAGAAATGGCCGCCTCAACAGTGCCTTTCCTGGAGCAGTTACAGGTTTCACAGCCAGCCAGGGGGTGGAAGTTGAAGGCATTCACCTCACAGACTTCACACTGGGGCCTGACTGTGCGGGGTGGACAGAGGCACTTCCCCGTCACCTCTTCACAAAGGCGTCTGCCACAGTTGCAAGCTGCCGAGGAACAAAGAGACACTGCATAAGAGTTGGACTATACAGAACTGGGATTTCCTGGAGTTCCCGTTGAGTTTGGGGACATGTTTTCCTTCCCTTTGTGTGGGTGTCCATGCTGATCTAAGTCAGTCAAACCAAGGCTCCCAGGAGAAAACAGTGTGCGGCCCCCAAGAGAGGAGCAGTTGGACTAACTGGCTCTAGGCTAGACACTCCACAAACCTACCAGGCTCCTGGCATCCCATTCCAACATGAGCCTCCTGTTCAACAGAAAGCTCTAGAAGAAATCAAGTAGGGAACGTTCAAGACATTGAACGTTCCACAGCCTCCCAAAGCCCTGCAGGTCCAGGGCCCATGGTCAGCACAGTCTACAGCAGTGACATTCTTGTTTGTTCAGACAGAGTGTCCCGTGGTGCTCCGCACACCTGTAGCTCTCACTGCCACTGACGGCATGGGCTGAGCCAGGCATCGGACCACAGGGTAGCTCTTAAGTAAAAACACGAGGGTTCCTAATTTAATGAGTATACACCCATGAGACTTTGAATGTCCTTTCTGAACCAAGTTTTCATTGGATCACACAACCTGAAAAGGACTTTTGAGAGGAAAGGGACCAAGTTATCCATATGATAAGTATACACTCACATTTATGTTTAAGCCCTTGAGCCTTGCCACTCAGACCACAGGGTGTAGACGTGGGGCATGAGCTAGCCTGCATGTTTATAAGGAATACAGGGTCACTTACGCTTGCAGTGTGGAAATCCATAGTGACCTGTTGCACAGCGCGTGCACTGCCTCCCGATGACGTTGGGCTGGCAAGGGCACTGTCCGCCCTCAGGACTGCAGTGCTGGCCCGCAGCCCCAGCAGGGTGACAGCCACAAGGCAGAGCACCGTTATGGTAAAAGGCTACCAGGGACCTTGCCGCACTCTTACAGAATCCAGAGGCTGCCTGGGGGCTGTGAAAACAGAACCACTCATGGTGATAACCTAGGATATGCGTCTTTCCTCAACTTCCCTTTCCGACTGGGTCCACCTGGCAGCATCTTTGTGGGTAGGAGCGTTGAGCACTAGAGTTTGGGAAGAAGTGAAAAATGGCTCCACTGTGGTTTCAGACAGTGACAGCCAGCCTGTCCCCAAGGACTGTTCCAGGAGAAGGCATCACAGGAATGGCCAGTGGGAACCTGGTGTGAAGCAGCTGCAGGACGAGCTGGTGTGGAAAGATAATGGAGACTGAACGACGTGCTGAGACCTGTCAACTACTGAGCCTCACAGTTGTCCGGCCAGGCGGGTCATCTCCCAGATAAGGGACCTTAGCTGTGGTCATTCCCGAGAATGAGTGGGTATGGAGCAGATGAGATGTGGGGCCTCAGCTTTTACTATCACTGTACAAGAAGAGCCTGTCTTCAGGGCCTCTGGAGCTCCTGGCTCCTTCTAGAAGCTTCTAAGGGGCACTGGATTCACAGCAGAGCTGGTATTGGGGCTGCTGTGCTCTTAGCACCTAGGGATGAGAGAAGACAGGGCACAAGGACACAGCTCTGGACAGTCCCCATCACAGAGGTGATTGCCAGGGAAGGTGCCCTGGGTGGGATCTTTCAGTATATGCAGCAGCCAGTAGGAATTAGAAAGGTGCAAGAGATTCTTCTAATTGGTCCCTAATCCCGAGGTGAGGGCAGGCCTCTGCTGAGTTCAAGGTTGAGTATGATCACCTTACTCAGATAGTACATGTCAAGGTCTCTCACAGAGTGGTGGGCACAGGGAACAGCATCACCTTCCTGAGACGCCAGCCCCACTGCTCTCCTGGGTGGTGAGGAGAGGCCGACTCCAGGCCAGACTCTTTCCAGACCTCTAGCTTGGAATACGATCATGCCAGAGCCCTCCCACAAAACGACACTCACTCAATATAAAAACTGTCTCCTCCACAATTGCTGATGAACTCAAAGGACTTGTCCACTGATGTTCTGTGAAGTATTTGGTATTCATAATTCTCCGCTGGCACCACTAGAACACGGACCTAAAGGAAAGCCAAGGCCAGAGAAGGAGGAAGAGAATGAGCCCACATCCTTTCCTGTTTATCCAAATGCCAGCAAGACAGGATTTACAAAGCAAGCACAGCAGCAAACCTGAGGTGGGGTAAAGACTCAGTGCAGTTGCTAGGGAACAGTGGGCACAAGCAGGACTCTGGAAGCATCTGCTCCAAGGAACAAGGAATCCCAGTGCTGAGTGGTGGTAAGTTCACAGTGCCTAGCAGAGCCTGTTGGGGTGACTGGGGCAACATGTGACACATGTGTGGGACTCCTGGTTCTCTGGGGGCCACTGCTTTATATTTTTAAAGGTAAGCAAACTGGAGCTGCAGAGCCAACAGGGAACCTATTATCCTATTATCGTGGCCTTCCTCTGAAGTTTATTTAGTATTTGTGATGTAAATGAGAATATCCTAGGTAGCTCATGTATTTGAACATTTGATTTCTAGCTGGTAGCACTGTCTGGGGAGGTTTAGGAGGCATGGCCTTGTGGGGTTTGTAACTCACTGAGCCAGGCTTTGAGAGCAGAACCAAGTGGACTCTTCCCAGCTTTCTAGACATCCTTAAGGAAATGCTGAATTAACTCTGTGAGAGAGAGAGAGAGAGAGAAAGAGAGAGAGAGAGAGAGAGAGAGAGAGAGAAGAAGAAGGAGGAGGAGGAGGAGGAGGAGGAGGAGGAGGAGGAGGAGGAGGAGGAGGAGGAGGCACAGGCTGGAGGGCCACAGAGCAGAACCCAGTGAACTCTTCCTAGCTCTCTAGACATCCTTAAGGAAATTAACTCTAAGGCAAGCTCACTGGTCAACAGGATTTTGTCAGGTACAAAAGTAGGTAGATGATTCTAGAAAAGAGCAAAAGAAAGCCTGCTGACATTGTCAAAAATGGCAAGTCTGTGGGCTTTTGAATAATGACTATGGCCAGAGAATGAAAGGGGTGTGGTGATAGTGTTTATAGTTTAACAAATACAGCTTGCCTGAAGATCAGAGTGTGGAGGTAGCCACACTAGCTAGCCATAAAGCCAGGCAGTGGCGGCACACAGCTTTAATCCCAGCACTCAGAAGACAGAGGCAGATGGATCTCTGTGACTTCAAGGCTATGCTGGGCTACACATGATAGAATCTGTCTAAAAGAAAAACAAAGCCAAGCAGTGGTGGCTCACACCTTTAGTCCCAGTACTTGGGAGGGGAGACAGGAAGTGATAAGGCTGGGCAGAGAGAGGAATACAAGGTGGAGGATTCAGTCTGAGGTTTCATAGAGACAGCATTCAGTCTGAGGAATTGTAGAGACAGGATACCCTTTTTCAGCTGAGGCATTAGCAAGGTAAGAGTTGGCTGTGACTTGCTCCTTTCCCTCTCTGTTCTTTCAGCATTTACACCAATATCTGGTTCTGGGTTTTTTATTTTATGAAGACCAATTAGAACAACAATTAGTGCAGCAAAGTGGGAACATGGGACAGAGGAGGCATGGATGAAAGATGAACTAGAAGCGGGTAGGAAGGGCCATGAATTCCAGAGTGAGGTGAGTGAACCAGAATGAAGAGGATGGACCAAAGAGATGCAGGTAAACAGAGTGAGGACCTGGACCAGAGAGAGGCAGGTTCATCAATAGGAACAGCATGAGAGACCCTGGAGAAATGTCAGGCCAAGTCAGAGGAGACCCCTGATGGTCAGTTATTGGGCCTGGAGTTCAGGCAAGATCAAGAGTGAGTTCAGAGAAACGGGTGCTATTCCCACACTAGGCACAGATGATGTTCACAGGGATATGTCACAGGGTCTCAGAGTGGATCCTGCGGACATCAACATACGGAGATCAGGGTAAGGAAGATCACTAAAGGAGGACATGAGAAAGTGACAGTAACCAGGAGGGTAGAAGCTTCACAGAGGGGCCAGTAGGGGCAAGGAGTAAGCGAAGGCTGGGCATAGGCCAGTCACTTAGTCTCTGTCATTCCTATTCTCCTGGCTGTGATTGTCACGTGGTTTTTATTTTTATGGGTTTATAAAACATACTTTTCTACAAATAACCAACTTTTCCACAAAACGGAATTAATTCCTAGGAGGCAGTACTGGCAGGAGCCTAACATACAATGACTGACCATGGAGCACGCTGAAGGCTCAGCAGAACGCACCAGCGTTAAGGACTTTCCTTCTGGAACCTTCACTGTCACAGCTACCTCTGCTTCTGAGATGTCGAACTCCACCTGGCCATTGAAGATCACTTGGTTCCGGCAGCCAAGTAAATGAGGGCAAAAGGAGGCAAGGAAGGAACCTGGAGAGGGAGCGAGACATGCTGTCACACGGCTGCACGGACAACATCAAGCACAAGTCACGGAGCCCGCTCATGACATCGGGAGCATGTCACGGAGCCCGCTCATGACATCGGGAGCATGTCACGGAGCCCGCTCGTGACATCGGGAACATGTCACGGAGCCTACTCAAGGCTGCTCACCTGACCGTGATCTTCCTCCATCCACAAAGACCTCTGTGGGGAATGTTGGGTGTTCTGTTTGATAAAAATGGATGACAAAGACATGTTGGCCCGGGTGTGGTATCAGTCCTCTCAGGGTTACTTGATTCTAAGAGGACAAAAAAAAAAGGGGGGGGACTCTCAAATTGAAGAACTTTGAGTGATTAGGACATGAGATGTTGCTAAAGTTAGTTCCTACAAAAGTCATGGTGAGACTTAATTCTTCAATACAGTATTGAGGGGCAGAGTTTAAGAGACACAGATTATGGGGTCAGAGCCTGGTAAACAGATTGAAGACATGTACAGAAGTGAGTCCTTTCCTTACAGGGTGGGGCCAGAGTGAACTGTTAGAAAAGCACCCTTTTTCTCTTGAACAATTGCTACTGGGCCACAAGTTCAACCATGTGGCGCCTTCAGCTGTGTTATGATATGCTAGGGATCCTCGCCAGGTCTTGTACTTGCTGGCCTCTAGAACCATGACCTAAGTAAAACCCTTCTCTCTGTAAGTTGCCCAGCCTCGGCATCCTGTTACAGCAGTTCTACAAATAGGCTAAGCAGCTGAAGCAAGCTCGGTGTTGAGAAGACAGCTGCCGGATCCCTACAGACGCCTTCAGACAAGTGTTGATAGCACCTTTGTTTGCAATCACGCACAGCGAGAAGTAGATGCAAACCAAATGTCTCTCACCTACAGAATAGAGAAACTGAGGCACAACCAGACATTTGGGGATGATTAGGGAAGGAGGCTTGGTTAATCACGCCAGAGGACTGGTGGTTGTTATGGTTTCCCTCACCCAGCACTCTGACTGGCACTTCTGGGTGCCAGGGCCGCGCATGCACCAACAAGTGCTCAGGCAACTTCCATAGCCACCTCAAGCCCCATGTGACCTATGTACAACATGGTCACGTCACCTACACATGACACAATGTAAGCCCTTGTGCGCCTGCGTGAGCCCCTGTGCGCATGCGCTAAGCAGCCTTTAAAAGCAGGACACACCCGCTCCATGCTCTCTCCCTGGTCCAATTTCCTAGGCCTCTGCAAATCCTTCTCTCTCTTAATCTATTCCTACAGTGGGTTTTGTGATCCATCCTCACTCGTGCCGGGTAATTTCAGTGGTATTTATCAAAGCCAAACACACCACAAAGCAGTTACATGCCTGGATACATGCCCAACAAAAATGTGCAGTGTGTTTGCCAAAGAACTAGATAAACACGCTGCCAGCCATGGGACTCAACACATGAGTTTGTGTAGGAAGGAGTAGGCTCCCATTTTTTGAGGAAACTTTTTATTACATGACAAATCAACATGATGCTCTCCTTTCCCCAAATCAAGCCATGCCCGGCTTTCTCTCTGTGTCTCAGACTTCCTGGGGAATAACCGCCGCTGCCTTGAGTTAGATTCTCCTCAGGGCCTGCCTGAGGTCCACTATGCGGGCTAGGTCACATGGTGCATGTTAAGACAAGCCAGAGCCTCTCGGCAGATAGGAGGAATTCCAATCAGACCAGATTAAACCAAATTAAATGCCCGTGATTAACAGACGGTGGTCCCAGGTGGCCGAGAGAAGGGGGAAGACAGAGGAAGTGCACGCTGTCTTTTCCCTAACTACCCTGTGGGAGTGGTCCTGACCCTCCCAGGGGAGGGGTCAGCGCTTGGCAGGCTGGGAGTTGGAGTCCAAGCACTCGGCAGGCTGGGTGTCACTTCCAAACTCAGTATTACATTTAAAATGGTGGTCATAAATATCACCTCAGCTCCTTGTCACACCCTTATATCCAAAGAATCCCTGCCATGCTCCCGGCCACCCAGGACTGTTGTCTATTAAACACGGGCATTTAATTTGGTTTAATCTGGTATGATTGGAATTCTCTGTGCCGGTGGAGAGGCTCTATTAGAAAATATTCCTAACAGTGCAGTGCAGAACTTACGCACACCCCCAGAACTATTCCGGGAGAGCACTTATCCTTTGCTCTTTGAAATTGAAAACTTTTCCTTCAAGACCCTACCTTGATGCCTGTGGTATGGTGTAACTCTTCCAGCATTTTGTTAACAGAAGGCCCTGTCCCTTTCCCTTCAGTCTGCCCTCCCTATGTGTTATCCCTGATGGCTGTCTCTTGAGGAAGCTCGTCCCACAGCCTGAAGGCTTGCCTTCTACCTCAAGCTGTGGTGTTGTAAAACCCCTCTGCAGGTAACTTACCTCAGCTTCTTTTCTGGGAACCTGTAATATCCTTACTATTCATAGCGATTACCTCTTTATACACGTGGACAAGCTGGTGAGGACACCTTGGTGTGAGTGGAAAGTTGAAACCACACAAGCTCTAGCTGGTGGGGAAGGGCACCTCATTCTGGGTACACCCTCTGCCACTCCCCACCTGCCACCAAGCACAACTGAGCCCAGAGTTCTACCCTGTTGGCCTAAGAGAATATGCCCTGCCCTGCTCTTTTAACTCAAAAACTATGGCAAAAACACCACTGCCACAGCTGGGAAAGTCTAACATCTTTCAAACTATTTTTATCACACTGGAATGGGGCCATAAGTACCATAGCAAACATTCGGTGGCTAGAGGGCGACTTTCAGAAATCTGTTCTCTCCTTCTACCAACATCCCAGGGATGGGGCTCCCATCATCAGTCTGGCCATCACTGCCTTTTTTTTTTTTTTTTTAAACCTTGGGAGCTGTCTTAGAGGCCTCTATCTATCTTCGAGTGAGGGCAAAACCAGGACTTCATTTCAGCTCCCCCCCACCCCCAGCTACAAGATCTCCTAGGAGAATGTCTGGTCCCCACAATTGCCTTTACCAAGTCTGGCAGTTAGAAAAAAGACAGCATTCCCTCGGGGACTTGAGAAAATAGTTCCTGCCTCTAAAAGGAGTCAGTCTCCTTAGGTCTGGCTAAAGGAGCTTTAGGCTCTCCATTAACGTGCACCTATGAGCAGATGAAGGTCTATGCTAGCTAGCATCTAGGCTCCTTCAAGCCCTACTCACAAGCACCCGGTATACACTTCAAAGCCTTCACCCCAGTTTACCATCTCCCCTCCTGCCATGTACCCCCTTAAAACCTTGGAAAACCCGACCCCTCTCCCCCTCTCTCTACTGTCCCCAGAGAGCCTCAGTGGTTTGGAACTCTCTCTTTTCACCCGCATGGCAGCTGTTTTGGCTCCTTTACTGCACCAGTTTCATTTAGACAACTTCCTCCATTCTTTCTGCAGTCGCTGCTAGGGGGCTGAAAAGAGCCCGCTTGGGTTCATGCAATAATTCAGAAAGCTGTGATTTTTTAAGCGATCCTGTGATTTTTTTTTAATGGCTATGGTAAAAGCACTTCATGACCTTACTAAATTTAACCCCCCAGGACTAGATGATAATTGGTGAATGTCTATTGAGAATTCCCCACCTAAACGGTTAGGGGATGCCTAACAATTTACAGGCTGCACCAGCTCTTCTCAAAATTCTACACTCCATGTGGGGAGAAGAACTAATACTCCACCACGTCAAACAGCCACTGCCTATGAAAACAATAGACTCTGTAACGTGCTAACTTACTGAGTGTTCACGGGGACGAATGGGGAGGACAGGAGTAGCCCTGGGTCGGGGCTACCTAGGCTGCACTGCTCAGTGAACCACAGCTGAGAGAGGATGTTCCCAAGTCTTACGGGGCTAGGATGGGTAAAGACAGATGACTGGCCCCACTCCAGAGCCTGGGATGAAGGAGGGTGTGGGCACCCCAAACAAGCCGCAGGGTGCGGTGGATGCTGCCTGGTGGAGGTGAAGGTCAGGGGGTGTCGCACTCTGAGAACCACGGGTCTAGAAACAACACTGGAGGGTGTTCCTACCTGTGGTGCCTTCAGGGTGACGCCATCTGCAGGAGGGGCAGACTCCTGAGGCAGGAGAGGGAGAGGGCCCCCACTTGGAGCATCCAAAATTACGGCTGTTGGAGGAGTTTCGTGGGCCAGGGGGACACAGGTGACACTAAGGAATAGAACACTTTAAAATATGGTTGTGTTATAACAACAAACAAAAACACATCGCATGACGATCATTGGTCAAGAAACGGAGGCCAGCTGCTGCACGCCAGGGGAACCAGAGGAACCCATGGAAGGTGGAGGTCTGGGGACCCTTGCATGGCAGCACAGGTGTAGCTGCTGGCCATAGCACAAGCACCTGTTCACCAGGAAGTTAACACAGAAAGAAGATCTGCATTTTAAAGTCGTGCAAACCAGAAATTTATTGGCATTTGCTTCTCCTGAGCAAACTTTAGTTAATAAAATGAGATCACTGTAAAGACACCATTCCTCTCTCTGCAGGAACGCCGCTCTGAGAGACAGCTGTGCGCCACTTGCCTTGCGGCTAAAATAACACTATGCTGGTGGTTTGGAGAGTCCTAATGTGCACATGAGTTTCCATGGCTGAACCTTTTAATTATTCTTGGATCTACAGCAAAACAACAACCTAAAACCCACAACAAGCTCTAATTAGCTAGTTCTGATAGCACAGCTCTGAGATGGACCATTATTTCTGTGTGGGTTTTTTTTTAGAAGAGCCTAGACACCAAGATTAAAGGATTGGAACAAAATGAGGCTCAGAGCAGAACTTGGTAGACCTGCACTTGAGGAGCAGGCCTAGCTGTTTCCCCTGGCGCTGCTCTGCCTGCGCCATGATGTATGTGATGGGACTGACAACTGGGAAAACCTACTTAGCTGGATCATCTCTTTTTCTTAAATTAAAAAAATTAGTGTGTCTAAATATGTGTCCATGTGTATGAATGCATGTGTACATATATGTGAAAGAGTGAGTGTTTGTATGTGTGAGCAGAAGCAAGAAGAGGGCATGGGGTAGCCTGCTCTACCCAGTCTGTGTTTGAGGCAAGGTCTTGTGCTGAGCTTGGGGCTTGTGTGTTGGTTAGCCTGGAAGCCAGCAATCCCTAGTGATCCTCTTATCAACGCTCACCTTGGAGTGGGGCTCACAGGTGTGTGCAGGATGCCCAGCGGGGCCTGAGGTGTGTGCAGGACGTCCAGCAGGGCCTGAGGTGTGTGCAGGATGTCCAGCGGGGCCTGAGGCATATGGGGGATGCCCAGCAGGGTCTGAGGCATGTGGGGGATGCCCAGAGGGGCTTGAGGCATATGCAGGATGCCCAGTGGGGCCTGAGGTGTGTGCAGGATGCCCAGTGGAGCTTGAGGTATGTGCAGGATGCCTAGTTCAGCTTGTTACATGGATGCTGTAATCAAAACTCCAGGTGTTGTGATTGCATAACAAATTCTTTTAACTGCTAAGTCAATTCTCCAGCCCCATGGCTCTTCTCTTTCTAACATCCTATATACTAAACATCAGCCTTATATTGCAGTTAGGCAGATGCTGAGCGCCCCAAATCCCAAACTCCAAGTGATCTAAAATCTGAAACTTCTTCTGTACCAACATGATGCCAAGCAGAAAATTCTACTGGTGACCTCACGGGACAGAGGCACACCAGATACACTGTCTGCATTCAGCTGCAGGTGGTGTGTGAGGCTGCGTGTGGTGCATAATTCATTCTGTGCTTAGACTTGGGTCTTATCCCCAAGACATCTTATTATGTATTTGCAAATGCTCTAAATTCAGAATAGTTAAGGTCCTGAGCATTTCAGGGAAGGAATCGCCCACTTGCATAGTTTCATACTTACGTATATGACACTAGTGTTCAGAGGCAAGGAAGAAAGGAGGGAAATGAAGTTTCCAAGAAAAAAAATATAAAAATGTAGAAATAAAGAAATGCAAAGTTGTAAGCCTAGGAGAATAAGAGCAGACTCTCGGCAGCTTAAGGATTAACTATTAACAGTGGATTACTTTGCTTTACAGCCCATAGCTCTATTCACAAGGGCAAAGCATCTCTCTGCAAACTGAGAGATAGTCTAAGATAGTATCCCAGCCATCCGTGATTAATGGCAGATATGAGCTGAGTTAACCTTTAGGAGGTGGATATACGTGACCTCTGGGTTAGGCATTATCCCTGCTACATGAAACTGGCAGCATCAAAGGGGAGAGCACAGAGCTTCAGTAAACACCACCTGGAAATGCCAGGGAAGACGGTAGATTAAGTACAAACACTAGTTTAACTGAAAAACTCTGTTAATGAAGATTGTAAAGTAAGGCAATCTGTACCTGAGTTTTACCTCGAGATTATAAAAATTCCATTGTTCAGACCAAATGCTTGGTACCCCTACTATAAAAAGGTGGGTTTAGAAACTGGCCTTGGCCACAGCCTTACAAAATCCATCTCTGGCAGTGGTCCCAGATAGTTGATAAGCCTTTTGTGCCCCATGGAGATAATTTTTTACTTTTTTCTTGAATAAAGTTTGCTTCCAGTTTATTAGACTTTGGTAGTCTGTCCCCATCTTTGTGTGACCCCCCCCATTCACCCAACAGGAAACACATTACCTTGGATTAGCAAGCGGTCTATAGCTGGCAATACAGTGGACTTGAGGTCTCAAATATTCAGTTGAGAATTCTTCAGTGGGTATAATACAGACGTGATACTGCCGAGTAAGTGAGTAAAAACACACAACGGTTACTGGCAAAAAAGCTGCAGTCTCTTAAAAGTGGTTATTAATAAAGAACACAGCCAGAAAATGTCTATTATTTTAAAGTGGCGAAACTGCAGGATGACAGGCATGCAGCCTCCCCCAGGCAGCAAGAAAAATCCCGTTTCTTATTAGACAGGATCACTGACTACATTGTTGTTAAAATAATTTCACAAATAAGTCAAAGAACAAAATCATGGGAAGGTTCAAGACCAGGTCTGTCCAGGGCCTTTGGTGCCTCTTTTTCTCTCTCTGACTTAGGGCCCGTGCCGACACCTGAAATGCTTCTGGAGGAGAGAGGCAGTAAACGGCCAAAGAGCCTGCTGTTTGAAGACATGGCCACATCTGAGGAAGCACTCTCTTAATAAAAGATGTCTTAGATTGCAGCCCAAAATTGGACTTTGAAGGATTTGTCTCTACTGCCAATTTCTGGGTCACATAAGAAATTCAGTCATTAAAGAATCTCTTATTATTACAATATCTCTTATTGTATTACCAACTCAAAGTAGTTGGCAAAGTAGTTCAGTCATAAGAACAAAAATGTATGGAGTAACACCAACACTGGGGTGTCCAGAGGGCAATGCCCCCTCCTTCATGGAACATCCGTGCTAGTCACCTGATCTTCAGTGACCTCAGGCTACTTTCCAGAGGACAAATCCATACTTAAAAGGCTGAGGCAGTCCCGGGACAATTTCCAAAGAGGAGGCTGTTGGACTCACAGAAGGAAAACCACCATTTCATAATAATAATTTTTAAAGTCTGATTTCAAACTAGCCCTTAAATTCCAAGTTTTTACTTGCTCCTGCTAGGCTAGGCACAAATATTTAAAGCACATTCCCCCTGGCATTTCCTGGGTGTGATGCATGCTTGCTGCCAGCAGTAACAGGAAGCTGTTTCACACTTAGGTAATCTCAAATTCTCTGAGACAGTTCCTGTAAACCTTACAAGTCCTTTTTCAGGGAGATGCCACTATTGGTCACAGCTCCCCCCATCACATGGGTGAGGATGAATGCCATTTAATCTGTCCCAGCTGGCATTTAAATTTGAAGGTATATATCCACCTAGCTGAAATATAGTGTACTACTGTATAAGCAGTTATAAAATTTAAACAGCTGATGGACCGTTCCAAGAAACTACACAGAATGGTAAAATGGAACAGAAATTAAATGATAACCCGTGTCATTTCTGTACCAGGACATAATAATAATAAAGTAAAAATGTAATTATTAAAGGTATTTCACTTATATTAATGATAAAAATTAATGAAATGTGTTTTTTTTTGTGTGTGTAGGAAGCATTCAAGTTTGATGACTGACTTTCTGAGGTGACATGAGGAAGACTCAGGAGAACAGTTAACTGTCAGATGTTGAATTTACAGATAAGATGAAATTGCAGCCCACATTTTAATAAGCTGTTAAGAAGTACAGAGGAGAGCAGAAGACTTGTAGAGTTCGTGGGCTAGATGAAGGCGTACCAGAAGGAACTTGGCCGTGTGCACCTTGAGCCGAATGTCTGCATCTGCCAAGAGCTCGTACACAGCCGTACGACTCCGACTGTCAATCACCACGCTCCTGCAAAGAGTGCTGCAAAAGGGAACAGAGCTGTTTTAGCCTGGCACGCGGCAACTGGCTCCCTTGCTGTGCACCTCATGATCTTCAACTTAATCTGCTTGTAACTAAGTGAACCAGGGGCATTTTCCCGCATGACGAGTCGAAGAGGGATGCAGTCTACTATGGGTTGAATCACCCAAAATTCATTTTGAAATGCAATTGCCACTGTGACCTTTCAAAGGTGGCCAGGGAACAGAGCCTCAGCTCTGTGGGTGGATTGCTGTCACTGCGTGAGTGGGCTGAGCTGTCACAGGGATGAGCCTGTATGTAAACAGACCCTCCTGCCCTCTCACACTCTGGCCCTTCCAAGCTCCTATGGCAGAATGACTCAGCACAAGAGCCTCCCGGCAGATGCTGACTCCCAGCTTCCCAACAGTGAGACGCAAACCTCTTCTATTTATAAAATCCCAGGTCTATGCTATTCGGCGCTAGCAGCACAAAGAGACTTAGATTCTGACCACCATCTCTGCGGACAAGAGACTTTCTACTTCAGGCAATGCTGCGGCCTCTGCTCCCCGTTTCCTCCTGGGTGACAGAAGGTATGGCTAGTCGTCAGGAGAAGGGATCCTGGGCAGGGATGGCCGAGCTTTGGGAAATTTGCCAATATTGTTTGGACTACTCATAACTCAAGTTACCCACCAGTAAGCATGGCTAGCTCTACCAACACAGGGAAGGGCAAGTCAGACGGCCTTCGGGGCTGCCAGTTCTCTTCCCTAGTCCCTTTGCACGTCTTCCGCTGCTCCACACCCTTCCTCTCCATATGGGTGAGAGACATTTTGAGACCATTTTTTAAAAGTTATGGTTTTACAACATGAAATCTGGCTCTGATGAGACCACCAGGAAGCATATCTAAGGCCATTTCCCTTTGGACACATAAATATGGAGCTAAGAATAGGATAAAACAATATGGCCACCCCTAAGAAACACCTGAAATAATTTGGTCAAGGATGCTTCAGAAATGACTAAAAGGAGATAAAACATGCAAAGACTCTAGCAGAAGTTGGGCACATGCGCAGAAACCTACAGCCGGTGCGGAAGTGCAACTGGAGCAGCTCTTTCGGGCTCAAGTGCCATCATGGGAGCTAAATACATTGATTGACTTGCATTTAGTTTTATCATCACCCCTTAAAAGTCTCACTAAGAAATAGACGGCCGTGGTTTATCATTACGGGTCGCCGCACTGCGGGGAGAATACGTGATTTATCGTTGCATCACTCTGGAAAGTGAGGCTCTCGTCGCTTTTCTGCTGAGATGTTCTGTCTTACAGAGTGGTTAGAAATCACTTGAGACATGCAGGGGAAAGTTCAAACCTCAGCAGGAGACTGCAACACTGAACAGGCCTGTCATTTAAAACTCGCACCCTTGCAGGCAGTTAGCCTTTACTTGAATCCTGTGACCTCTGAAACATTTAAAAAAAAAAAAAAAGAAAGAAAGAAAGAAAGAAAGAAAGAAAGAAAGAAAGAAAGAAAGAAAGAAAGAAAGAAGATATTTTGGCCCAGTAAAAATGTACAATGCGACTCTCCTGGGTTAAGTATGAAGCAGACAATCTCTAGTCTACTATGATGCGTGCTATTCTAAGAACGGGCTTGCTAAGCACACTTAGATGCTCTTATGTGCTGAAACATGTACAGTGTCATACAACCTTCCTCAGCACTCATCAGAAAACCTGAATGGAATCCTGTAAGGACCCTTTCTTTCTTTGGCTTTGTAAACCTGCCTGTCAGGGCAGGTATGATGGCACATGACTATCCCAGCACCCAGGACACTGAGGCAGGAGGATCGTGGATTCAAGGCCTCCCTGGGTTGCATAGCAAGACCTTCTCTTTCCAAAACATATACTCCACCAACTTGGGCATAGATGATCTTGGAGTTCGGTGGTTAACTGGAGAGTCGCTAGATTAACTATGGATAGATTCTGTGAAAGGAATCCAGCCTGTGCTCTGAAAGATGGGAGGAGTCTAAAAGCTGAACTGGAAGCTGGGCTCAGATAGAGAAGCTGAAGAAGCCCTGTGGCCAGTATACCCAGGACTCTGGCACGTGAGGTCCTACTCATCGGGGAGTACATTACAGTGGTACTGATGCCAACTGTGTGTAAAACTCATATATTCAGATAGTGAGAGGCAGTTCTGAGAAACTGCTTCAGACCCATCCCATGCCCTTACAGCCCACCTACAGAACTGAGGAGATGGGTTGGGTGGGGAAGTACTTGTCTGCCATGCATATATATGGTGCTGGGTCTGAGCCTCGATACCACACACATATCCAAGTATGATTCTTCATTTATGGCATCTTCATCCCATAAACAGAGCCCCCAGGATTTAGTTAGGATCACTAGGAGCATAGCATTAGTTCAACAGACATTTCAGGCCTCACAAAAATGCCTATGTTAAGCTGCTCTTTTCATCCATTCTTTTCATTCCCATCCTGGAAGATGGGCAGCTACTTCAATTATCTCAGGCTTGCCATACAACTTGAACAAAGGCCAACAAAACATTGAAGGCCCTGGCCAAGAACTGGTGGGCTCATTGCTGTTAGAGTGCCCATGGACTAGAACTTCCAGTGAGCTCACTGCTGCTAGTGTGTCAAGAGACTAGAACTTCAGGTGAGCTCACTGCAACTCTCCACGAGTGTGTCCAGGGACTAGAACTTCTGGTGAGCTCACTGCAGCTCTCCATGAGTGTGTCAAGGGAGTACAACTTCGGGTGTCACTAATCACACTTTTAGCCTCATCAGCAAATGCCCTCTGTGCTTTAATTAAGGAATGTTCGTGAAAAGTTATACGAAGAAAATCACTTTTAGCAAGCCCTTGTCCATTAACACTCTTGGGCAAAAATTTCATTAGGGTAAACGAGAGTCCTTCGTCATTCCTTTTGCACTAATGATGGCAGATTCTGAAGGTGGGCTGTGAAGGGAGATGGGCACCTTTCCCATTATTCACAGAGCTGCCCACAGAGATGTCCCAATCCATGCTGGGGATAATGTTATTCCCTAGAACTAGTTTTCTCCTAGTTTTTAAAGATTGGGTCAAAAGGAAGCAATTCCAGTTGGCTATCACGGAAGTCCCAGCAGACTTCCCTGCTGGAGGAATTCCAGGGCGGGCCTTATTACCTGTGCTGGCAGCTGTAGATGTTCACCTGGCCTGCCAAGGCAGACCCTGGGCTCTTCAGGCTGACATCCACCACAGAAAGCTGGTCCACCTCCGTGACATACTCCAGCGTGATCACATAGTGGCCAATCTGTGGGACCCGCAAGCGCAGGTGCAGTTCCACCTGCCAGAGAGGTCAAGTCAACAGTCATCCCGATGTGCGTTGCACTGGATATGTTTTTACAATGGCAAAAGCAGAGAGGATGCCCCAGAGTCTGGTCATGTCTTCATAGCAAACTCGTGATCCTCCAGAGAGGATGTGGGGGGAAACACACGCCCTGTTAAAATTCTGAGCTCGGAGAGACATTGCATAGTCACTTGTCCAGAACTTCCGAGAGTATCGTGTATTTCTGTTTTCTAACTCTGGCGATTCTGTTCTAAGGACTTCTGTTCTCGGGGATGGCTCAGCTGCTTGTTTCCTAACAACAAACAAACATTGCCAACAGTGAGAATGGAGACCTGCCTCTTAAATGCTACTTCAAGAGAGAAATGTCAGATTAGCCAAAGAAAAACCACGTAAAAGCCGCACACATGTCCTCCCTTTGGCAGGAACGAGGACACTTGGCTTCTCTTCCTTCAAACCATTTTCTATGGTGGCATACACGCTCCCCCCTTTTTATTTTTAAGAAAACTGGTTATGAGTCAGAAACCAGGGTTTTCTCAGGCTGCAATGACCCACAAAGCTGAAAATGTTTACTCTCTGACCCTTGCTGGAGAAAATGTGATTTTCTCTTGTGTCAATCATGAGACAGAAGCTTGTGGTCCAAAATCAGGCTGACACTAACTGTGTAACCTATGTGTAACTTATGTCTGTATGCCCTACAAAATGGGGATAGTCTCAGTGCCCCTACAAAACGGGGTGGCATCAGTCCTCCCTCAACAGAGTTGAGGTTGGATGAATGGATGGAGAACGTTGAAGCTCTATGTGACATACAACAAACACTACAGAAACATCGGTGATTACTGAAAGGAGAAATAAAAAGATAGTGGGCACCTTTGGCAGGTCCTGCCAAGGTATGCCACTAGGGAAATAGACCACGCACAACAGAGTTAGCACAAGAGATTTAGGGGATGGGGGACAAAAGACCGTGTCAGAGTGGGACTTGAGAGAGGCAGACAGACAGGAGGAAGAAGAGAAACAGGAAAGGACAAGAGAGGGAGAGCAAGCTGTGCCTCGTGGGTGCTTGTAAGGGGCACACAAGCCGCACAGCTGGCGGTGGAAAGGCACTGGCGACAGGTGGCGGAGGCAGGTCGCTGCTGTGGCCGCCGAGACTAGCAGTTGTAATTGGGTTGTCTTTGTCGTGATTTGTTCCTTTTGCTCAGCTGCGTTTCCTGGTGTGCTGTTTATTTTTACACTTTTATTGGTGTCTAAAGACACACCTTGTCACACACAAATGGAGACTCAAGGTCACCCTTGGTATCAGTCCTTAAAGGTTACCTATCTGTTTGCCTAAAGTTCACTGAGTGGGCTAGGCTGGCTGGCTTCTGAGCCCCAGTCTGCCTGTCTGTGCATACGCAGTACTGACTTTACGATCAACTCCCTTCGTATGGGTTCTGGAGGTTTGAACTCAGGTTCTCATGCTTTCATGGAAAGTACTTTATCAACCAAGCAACCATTCCAGCCCTTGTCTTTCATGTGCTTTATCATCACACACACACACACACACACACACACACACACACACACACACAAAACACACACACACACGTGCACACGCACATACATCTTAGGATAGAGACAAGAATTTTAACATGTGTTATGAGACTGTTTTCCTACCTACAATTGTATCATTTCAATTCAGCCAAGTTCAGCCAAGCTTTACCCCCACTTAATTTAATGGCCCTCTCTTAGCCTTCAGTAAATGTATTATTTATTCCTTCAGGACAGCACTGAGCCATGTAACTCCCAGAGTCCACATTGATTTTTCCATCACTTATATAACAAAATGCTTCTCCAGAAGGGCAAATGTGCACTGGTCACCCAGTTCTGACTCTGGCACATAGGAGAGTCCAGCCTTGGCCTGCCAGCTTCTCTCCTCAGGCATCTCCAAATGAAAGCTCACCGTACAGCACGTGTGGGCCAGTGACAAGATGTGACTTCCATCATAGCATGGCTCTAAGCTTTTACTGCCATCCCACTGTGAGGTCCACGGACTGGTATCTGTTTACATCTGATGGTAACGCAGATGGACTTGGGTGAAGTGGAAAGGTGATGTCGCTGTCGGGCTATTTGTCTGAAGGGGACTTGAAAGGGTCCAGGGTCAGACTCTGCAGCACAGGGCTTCCCTTTGCTTGTTCAAGTGGAGGGTAAAGACATGGAGGGTAGGATATCACACCTTCCACCTATGCCAAGCCAAGAAGGATAAACTACCACCTCTGATGTCAGCAAGTGTTACTGAAGGCCTGCCGTGACCAGCTAGTGAGCATCCAATAGATTATAAGACAGATGAGTTCTGCTCCCAGGCTTTAATCAGATAAGTAGATAAGTAGACAGATACAGTGTAAGTTTCAAGTGTGGCAAATTCTCTCAGAAAATAGCACAGAAACATGTAAGATGGGGAACTGAGTTAGTCAGAGAGGTGTGGAGGAGAAGGCTCCCCTGAAGAAGCCATGACAGAGCTGAGCATGGAGGACAAGGAGTAGAAACTTACCTGGAAAGAAGGGGAGAGCATCAGGACAGGGACAGCCTGTGCGGACTATGGGGACCTGACAACTTGGAGTACTTTTAGGCCAGCCACATGGAATGCAGGTCCAAGAGTCTGAAGGTAGACCAAGGTGACCAAGGAACAGGGGACAAGAGGTGGGTGATACAATTGCACGTAGGAAGGACAGTCAGAACACCTTAAAACTTTTGTCTCTATTCCAAAATGTATTGTGGGGGGCCAAAAATGTGAGCCTAATCCCACCTTGTCTGCCAGTCAGAAAGTTGAAGGTTGCTCTAAGTGACTGGCAAGGTAGTTTTACGTCCTAACTCACGATGTGATTGCTTGGTTCTTTTAAGATCAAAATAGCTCATTCAAGTAGGTCCTTGCCATCCTGACAGATGGTCAGGATATGAAAATGTACTTCTGATCCTTCTTTTGTAACTAAGAGGTCACCTGGGGAGTGGCTGCCTTCAGCATTCACAGTCTAGGGCATAAACATGAGAATGCTAATGATTTGATGTCTCAGGGTGCTAAAGGATTGACTGTATAAAAGCTATGGGGCAATTTCAGTAACTACTGGAATGCCCTCCTGGTACTATTCTATGGTTCCTGATCTGTCATTTTTCACACGTCTCCGTATTCTTTACTTATATTTCTAAATTCCCATGCCCCTACCCTGGCAAGAGGTGTTTTTGTCGACGCTGGCCCTTGACAATGTATGTGTGTGTGTGCACGTATATATGTGTGTGCACATGTATATATGTGTTCACATGTATATATGTGTGTGTGCACGTGTGTGTACAGGTCAGGAAACAATCTCAGGTGTTGGGTCTTGCCTTCTACTGTGTTTGAGACAGTGTCTCTGGTTTTGTTTGCGTCTTTATGCCCAGGCTTGTTGGCCTGGAAGATTTGGGAGTCTCCTGTCTCTACTCCTATATCACTACAGGAGGACCAGGATGGCCGATGTGTGCTACCACATCTGCCTTTATGTGGCTGCTGAGATCTGAGCTCAGATCCTCATGTTTATACAAAAAGTGCTTTATCCAGTGAGCTATCTCACTGGCCCAGCGAGCAAAAATTTCTGCAGATGCAGCAATTTAACCAGGAGGCTTCCCCAGAGACGCCATGCAACATGACAGCACATGAGACTTCCTTACCCCGTCTGGGGACCGGAAATGGCTCCCATTTTGGATTTTTCTGGTTTTCTGATACTTGCACATACAGAATAAGAACTGTTACTATTTAGATGTAGAACGACATCACTCTATGAGCCATGCCCACTGGTGGCACCGTTTTTGGAAAGTTGTGGAATCTGTACACACTGGGGCCGAGCCAGAGGAGGTAAATTTCTGGAGGGCAGGCCTCGAGGTTTCCATATGACCTTACTCTGTTTCCCATCTCGGCCACAGCCAACAGACACCCCTGCTGCCCAAGGTTCCCTTACCTTAGCGGACTACACCCCAAACCAAAACCCAGAATAAGTCCTTTTTTACTTAGGCTGCTTTGTGTCGAGTGTTTGGTCACACCAAGAAGCAAAGTAATATAGGTAAATAACCCTGGGATGAGATGAAAGCTTAAATAAAAAATCCTTGGTTTGATATACAAGGCCAGTGAGTCTAGCAATAATAGCATAAAAAGGATTCTTGTATAAGAAAGTAGCCAGAATAGCTACAACACTGCTTCTAGTGCCACAGATCTGAGTTTCATCACAACAGCCTTCTTGCAGGGACAAAAATAGTCCATGATCCATGTTGTCCCCGAACATGGGTGATTGTTGAGACCGTGATGTAGCTGAGAGACAGCTTAGATATACTTAAGCTTAACTAATATAAGTTTATATATTCCCGAGGGGCTGGTCCACCTCAGCTGGACTTCCCTATTATCAAAGCATACATACAAATATGTTCATTCTTACACGTTAAATATATGTACTAGTGAGTACACACGTGTACATGCAGTATGGGCAGAAAGGAATGTGGTTAAGCTAATTTTAGAATGGAGTAGAGAGGATATTCAGTTTCTCATTATAGCTGATTATGTTTACTTAGTACACTAACTATATTTTTATAAATTAAAACCCTAATAAAATAAAATAAGGAGCCTAAGAAGTAACCTTAATATCTTTAGCTGTTGTCTTTAAAATATAAGGGCATAGTTTATAAAATGTGTGCACCTAAATATTTAGAAATAATTAAGGCCATAGATATTTTAACTTTATACACTTTACCCCAAAAGAAGTGTTTTCTCAAAAATTCAGAATAGACAATATTAACAAAAGAATGGGAACAGAGGGGAGCAGGCTGTCGTTCAGCATCTTCATTCTGGGGTGCTGAGATGTGTGTTCTCACTGCTGATATACTATGCAATCTGTTACCAGTATGTTTGTTACCAGGTTTGCCTGGGTCGCTCCAAGGACTCCAGGAAGAGACACAAAGCCCTGGCGTGTACTAACCTGTCCTCCCAGCCACAGGACAGATGCCTGAGTGGGGCAGTTTCAGATTCCAAGTTCCACAAATTCAGCTGCTACAAGTTGCTAGGCCTATGGGGTTGAGCAGAGGGGACCTGTTGTGTCCTTTTAAGGTAAATCAATGGGGCTACTGGAGGCCTGTAAGACTGAGTGAACTTCACTGTAAGTCAGGTGGAGCAGGTAACCAAATGACCCTGAGATCGTCTATGGTTGTTGCTATATCTAGAAGGTGCTCAAAAAAAAACCTCAACACAGCTCCATGTGGAGGGCGGGTCCGCCCCTGTTCAAATCAGAGCCCTCTGAGAAACCCTTCTGGCTCTCTGGGATTTGGGAAGCAACCATGTCTAAGCCTTCAGCAGACACAAATGCAGAGGTCGCACCAGCTTTGACAGGAAGTGGAAGGATGCCCCACCTCTCTCCCACTGAGGTCCACCATGGCTGGGTGTGCGGGAGTGGGCTGCCTCACTGCCACAGGTCTCGGCTCCCCATCAAGCAGGAAGTGTGTGGCCTCACAAGCCAGGGTGCAGGAGAATCGGGTCACTGGTAAATGCTGGTAAAGCAAACAACTTCAACGAGAACAAATACAATCGTTACCACACGAACACGATATGGAAACCTACAGAGCTACAAGGCCGCAGTGATGCAAGTCACCTCGGCGTCCTTGCATCATTTCCTCAACAAAGTCTTAGCGAGTGGACATCGAAGGCATGGAACAGCAAGTTTCCCACACAGGAGGGGACGGAACCCAGGTCCAAGAACCCGCCCTCCTTTGAGCTCTTGCCCTCGCCGGATGAATGACTCTGAGGTGACTTTGCGAGCTGCAGCGTTCCACACGCACTAGGCGGCGGCGGCGCTCTTCATCCAGCTGTGGCATGCGACATGCTTTCAGATTCTTACTCAAGTAAGGCTCAGAGCAACAATTCACAATGAACCTACCAGCGGGGCTGTACCGTAACCGCTGCGATTGTGAGGCCACCATCATGAGCCTTGTATTCATGGCTAATTCAGAGGAGTCTGGTGGCATTGAGGCTGCACCCCACCCCCACTCCATACTAACTTGTCCTGGGGCGATCCTGTGTGGGCACATGGTTCTGTGACGGGCACTTGCAGGGCGAGAGCTTCATAGTAGTCGCGGGGAAGCAGCACCAGGTAATCCTAGCAAGTGAAGACCACAGGCAGAGTTGGTAATGAAATGACAAATGTGTATGCTAAGAGAATTAAAGTCCCAGGGAAGTCAATGGTGAACTTCAACTTCAGATCAACTCTTTCGTTGGCCCTCCAGAACCTACAATTCTTCACACACTGGAGGTCAGGGCTGCAGAGTGTATATTTGGGATTTCTAGATCCACAGGAGATGTTACTTTATCTTCCGGTTGTTTGTAGTAAATCTCCTCCTCCCCAATGATCAAAGACATTGAACCAAATTATTAAGATGCTCTGCTGAGGGGCTGGAGAGATGGCTCAGAGGTTAAGAACACTGGTTGCTCTTCCAGAGGACCCCGGCTCAATTCCCACCACCCACATGGCAACTCACAACTCTCTGTTCCAAGGGATCCAATGCCCTCACGCAGGTAAACCAATGTTCATGAAATAGAAATAAATCATTAAAAAAGACGCTCTGCCGAGCCGCTGGCTGCCCTCCTCGCTACAGAGCGCCATCTACTGACCAGTGATGTGGCCTTCAGCTCCAACCCTGCCTACAGAGCACAGTGGCAGGGAAAGGGTTTTTGTGATGTTGGTATCTCAGACAACCTTCTTGCCTGTCCTAGCAAATGAAAGAGCAGCTATCCCACCAACCATGCCGGATTAAGCTATGCAGATGCAGCTAAGCATTCAGGAAAGAGCGGAGCTCCAGGCTCTCAGACACAGGTGCCTTGCAGTGTCCCAGCGATCTCAGGATCTGTGGCCCCACTACATATGTGCAGAAGGGAGGAGATGGGGGATTCGCCTCTAGAGGGAGATTCCCATGTGGCCCATAAGGCATTTTCTTTCTTCAGGCAGGGGGAAAAGCAGATTGGTAGTCAGGGGACTTGGTGGCTTTATTACAGGGTGGGTTTTCACTGTTCCAGACGTCATTTCTCTGAGCAGGCCCATAGCTGCTATCGTCCCGAAGACCAGTAAGCAGAAATAGCAAGTGCCCAGTGAGGACAGAGTCACACCGGGGACATCAGCACAAGGTTGTTCCGCATCTCCCAGGCCTAGGTAGGGGGTTATGACAATCTTTCTGCCCTTCCTGCTTCACACCCGTCCTGGTAGCAAAGGAACTTCCTCTTCCTCACTTCTAATATCTGAAAGTATCCTTTCTGACTCACTTATCTCTCCAGACATAAAATTTCTTTGCCAAGAAGGCACGAGGGCCAACGGATGTTATATAACTTCACATTGTTTGTATCTGGAAAAGACACCCAAGGTTAAGTTCTATCTCTGTCACTCAGGAGAAGCAATGGAGGCAGCTTAAGACTTCCTGATGTTCCAAAAGGACAGCTTTATGGTTCCTGCTTCAAGCACATGATATTAAATGTGTGCCAACGACTTTATCTCTGGCCTGTGGCTCCTCTGGCTTTCCTTGGATGAGGAGCCCTTTGCCAGACCAGCTTTAGGATTCTTGACTAGGTGAGGGAAAGGCAGGAGGAAGTGGGGTTCGGGGGTAGAGGGGTTGGGGGAGGGCTCCTGGCTCCTGGAGCCTCTCCCTTCCCTTCACACATCCCTAAATCTCACTGCTATTTCTCCTCCCCATTAATTAGAGTCTCCAGATTATTCTGCATGTTTGAGTGTGTGTGCATCTTTGGTGCCTTTCTGCTTCATAACAGAAATATCAAACAAAATTAGAAAGGTAGGGTCATGTCTTTATAAGAGCTTTGCCTTTGTTCTAATTTTGAGTTGTAGTTCATTTATATAGAGACATATAGATTATTTTGTTCAAGAGTAATTGACCGAAGAGACATAACGTTTCTCTGTCATGTCCCCTGAGGGAAAAACCCAGTTTCCTTTGCAGTGGAAGGGAAATGCATGTGATTCTGACGTCTTCCCATGGGTCACAGGAATGAGCGAGACTATCTCAGGGAGAGGACAGTCCACGGACCTGGACACTCAAATCCAGCTTACCAGGAGGACTCCTTCCACCTGGATGCAAGCGATCCATGTCCCTGGGGTGATGGAGAACGGATCTGCAGAGCCATCTCCAGGGACGGTGACAAAGGCTGGCTCCTTACTTGGGGGAAAGTTCATCTCTTTGCTTTGAGAAGCGCCTATCAGGAGACAAACAGCAGTTGAAGGTGTTAGTAGTGGTATCTATTGGTGTGTTGAGTTTTCAGGTAAATAAATATATAATATCTATGTGTATACACTTGACACAGACTCAGCCATGTAGCCAGGTCACCTGACCTGGAACTCACGACAGAGCACATTGATCTCAGCTGGTTACCCCCCTGCCTTTTCCCCTCAAGTGCCGGATGACTGAGGCAAACTGCCACATCTGGCTAAGATCTATCTTTAGGAATATACCTTCCAGATGTGTGTATTCAATATGTAATATGGTTTTTTATTTCTTTCTTTTTTGTCTGTAGGAGATTGTCATTTTTTATTTGTATTCATGAGCACACTTTCACTTTCCAATTAAGAAATATTATCTTAGCTTTTTATTTACTTGTTTCCAGGATGTAGCATGCATTCTTCTGCCAAAAAACAAGCACCTGGCCCCTGAGTCTGATGGGTCTTCTGCACCTGGCCCCTAAGTCTGATGGGTCTTCTGCACCTGGCCCTGAGTTTGAGGTCTTCTGCACCTGGCCCCTGAGTGAGTCTGAGGTCTTCTGCACCTGGCCACTGAGTGAGTCTGAGGGGTCTTCTGTACCTGACTCCTGAGTCTGAGGGTGCCACGGACCGTCCCTCTTGGAGACCGCTATCCACGGGAGAACAGGGTGAAGGATAGGATAGCCAGGATACGACGCAAGGGAATGACAGACAGACACACTGTGTAGTGAAAATCTGCTGCGATTTTACTAAAATCATGCTTTCATTATATAGTATTCAAACAAAGAACAAGTCAGAAAGTCATGTATCATTAGTTGGCACAGTATGAAAACTTCTTTTAGCAATGTTTAAAAAGTATGTTATCAGGAACAGGTGTTAGACACAAAGCGTCCTTAGAAGAGGAACTCTTGTCCTTGGGACTGTAAATCTTAGAAGAGGAACTCTTGTCCTTGGGACTGTAAACCTCAGGCAAATGGTTACATCTTATGAACAGAAAGTTTCTGTCTTATTATTGCTATCATGGCCCTTCCTCCTCTTAACCCTTTATTTCGTCTAGTGACCAAATATACCTAATCAGTTCTCTGCACCTGTTGAACTATATTTTTAGTACCTTCTTATGCGGCAGACATCATGGGGGTTGGGGTCTAGCAAGCCTATCCATAAAGTTGAAAGTATAATATAACAGTCTTTGTCCATCAACATTAACCCATCTATTCTCTTGCTCATCATAGGCTCCTGTATAAGGAAATGAATCAAGGAGTGCGCTGGGGAATTTTCTCTAACTCTCCTTTTTTCTCTAAATCTGATTCACTATGACGATTCCCTCGTAACATATCAACTTTAGCCATTTCTGTATCATAATTAATAAAGTTTCCCAGGCTCATGTGGCATGGGGCATACTTTATTTCCTCAAGGACTGCTTTAATGAACGGTGGGGCCGAGCCAAGGACGTACTTTGATTTCTTGGTAAGCGGTCAGCTATAAACAGGAAAGATTAGAAATACAGAGAAAGATCATGCAGAGTGCCAGGAGGGCTCGCTCACAAGGCAATCTCCAGATATGAGATCTGCCTAAGGCATCAGGTCCTATCTAGACCACTGATTGCCAGGGGACCGCCTGGGGCTTCGCTCCAGGAAGCTCTAACCCCAATCCTTCAGCAGGCAAAAGCCAGCACAGAGGCATTTTGTCACTACACGGCATGAGGGGTCTTCTGCACCTGGCCTCTGAGTGAGTCTAAGGGGTCTTCTGCACCTGGCTCCTGAGTCTGAGGGGTCTTCTGCACCTGGCCCTGAGTTTGAGGTCTTCTGCACCTGGCCCCTGAGTGAGTCTGAGGTCGTCCGCACCTGGCCTCTGAGGGAGTCTAAGAGGTCTTCTGCACCTGGCCCTGAGTCTGAGGGGTCTTCTGCACCTGGCCCCTTAGTGAGTCTGATGGGTCTTCTGCACCTAGCCCCGAGTCTAAGGTCTTCTGGAGAGGACATGTTTGCACCAGATCTCTGCATAGCTCTCCTTCTATAGACATTTACAAAGGCCCACTGTGTCAGGCCTAGGGCTGTTTGCAGGCAATGCAGTGAACACAGCAAGCATGGTCAAGCTCCCTGGGGACATGAGGAGGGAGAGTCAGGGATCAGACTACTGAATGAGATGGAAGAGCAGACAGTGGTAATGGGGACGAGAGAGGAGGCATAGATGACCTTAGGAATATGGAACCAGGGTCCTGATTCAGACTTAGAGGAGACTGTCTCAGAGAGCAGGGGACAAGCCAAACTGTATTCTAGTTGTATGGACAGACAGAGGGCAGACAACTGAGGCCACCAGGGCACAGAGGGGTCTGTGTGGACAGACAGAGGGCACACTGCTGGTGACACCCAGGAGCAGAGGGGTGTGGGACAGAAGGCAGACCCCTGACACCATCCAGAAATGAACAGAGGGGTCTGTGGGGACAAACCTAGAGTCTACAGCCTCTGTCTACAAAGACTAGTTATGCACTTGGGCTGCTTGCTTTCTGTAGTCACAAGGCTCCTTGTGTAGGGCACGAGGCTCCTCGCCTTAAAGAGAGCCCGCTAGAGCTCTCTAGTGGCTGTGAGCTGCTTAGCCTCCAGCCCCATATGCGCGACCCAATTCCTCCTCTCACTTTCCACTCTGCCATGGATGTGAAATAAGGTTACGTAACATCCCAGTGCTGAGTCAGGCTTCCCTTAGCACTGTTCTGAGTCCTTCTGGGATTCCGAGTGATTTCTTGAGTCCATTTCTGGGATTGGTTGACGCTCTAACTCCATGTGCTCTAGGCCCTGCCCTCGACAGCTGTGAGTGGTACCCACTTCTGCTTAGGAAGTCCTCACAGCTGAAGGAAGTTCACAGATCCTTGGGCCTTCCTTGAACTTCCTATTTACTGACCTTCATTTTAAAATTCCAACCCTTCTCTATTTCTCCTTGCTTGAAACCATGGGAGAATGAAAGGCAATAGGCCAACAGCTCCTAAATAATGCCCTCCCCCAAAAAAGGTGGCACCCACTTTCCCATAAGTGAGCTACACAGATCTGTTTTTACCACTAAAGGGATCCATGACCCCTGGGGTTGGAGGATAGCCAACATTTGAGCATCGCTATGCTGATTTTTAAAACGACGGTGATAATTTAACAGCAAAAGTAAAAGAAGCACAAAGTGGAGAGAAAGCAATGGTAACAGAGAGCATGCAAGAGAGCCGTCCAAATAGATGGTAAGGAAGAGCATGCAAAAGAACTGGCCAATTAGATGATAAGAAAGGATGCAAGAGAGCCGACCAATCAGATGGTGAGGAAGGATGCAAGTGAGCCAGCCAATCAGATGGTGAGGAAGAGCATGCAAAATGACTGGCCAATCAGATGGTAAAGAAGGATGCAAGTGAGCCAGCCAATCAGATTTTGTCATGGGCTTAATGTCTTCTAGGGATGATGGGCTTTGTGAAAACCAAAGGAATGCTATTTTGATACTTTCTCAACTGAAAAGAGGTGAAACCAGTTTAGAGACTCAATTGTGCATCCCTCCAGCACTGGGAGGAAGAGTCACTCTGGACTCGTTGTGGGACTCTGTCTCTAAAGAGGGAAACAGTACAGTAACGAGGCTTGACATTGTACCTACCCGACTTCGCCCGGGATGGATAAACAGCGATACGGCCAGACACTCCTTCAGTCCCAGGGTTGACGTATCTCAGAATAATGTGGAACAAGGAGAGATTTGACTTCCTCGCAGTCAGCCTTATCCTTACTTCATTCTGAAAAGTAACCCCCCAAAGTCATGAAGTGTAGATGAGAAAAGTGGCTGCCAAGAAATGCCAGCCAACCGCTGACTTCATTTATGTTTCCCCATTAGATTTGAAAGGCACAGCCACACAAATGCACATGCGCACACACTCGGTAAACACCAAGTAACAGGTAGAAACAGGCAGGCCTGACAAGAACAGCAGGCACTTACACTTCCAGTTGCAGAAGAACGCACTCCCTCAGCAACTAGGGTTCCTGTGTGTGTGTGTGTGTGTGTGTGTGTGTGTGTGTGTGTGTGTGCAGGCAGACAGAACCGAGTTTTAGATGGACTCGTGTAAGAGGGTCGCCATGATAGGGACAAGCACCACTAGCTGGGAAAACTCAAAGGCAAAAGAAAGGAGCAAAGAAACGTGTGCCATTTCACACCACCGCTCTAGTGAGGCCCCCAAGCCCCACTTTACATGAAGAACTTCACATCTAAATGGCTGCAGACAGGATGGTGTGGGACCTCAAACACATCTGTGACAAGAACCCAGATGTTGTTAAATGTGCCTGTTTGCCTTGGGAAGTTGTATCTCAAGCTTCCATCAATAAACAGTGTTAGCTTTTGAACAGGAAGAGAAGGCTTGTGTGACCCCAGAGCTTGAATCAATAATACAAGTAAATTATTATTTATTCAAAGTTATATACTATATATAACATATATATATATATAGTGATTTTGCCTGCATATATGATGTGCATTAAGGTTAAAAGAGGGTACTGGATCCCTTGGAACTGGAATTAGGGGTGCTTGTGAGCCACCGCGTGCTCTAAACTGCTGAGCCATCTCTCCAGTGCAAAGAATGAGTTACTTTTGTTCAGAACACAAACCACATGTCCAGATCCAGCTGTGGCCCAAGGGAAGTTCACAAAGTGTGGGAGTTCCTACACCATAGTTCTTCTCACCCCTTTGCCAGTTAGGCAGCTTTCACTGGAGAGGACGTGTATTGAGTGAGACACAAGAGACAGCAAAGGCTGACTTCCAGACGGTCACCAGCTCCACCGCAGGAGCCGTGGACGGTGCCACATAGGAATTTCCACCAACCCGACGAGTTTGATTGAACTCATTTTTTCAGTTTTGATACTAATGAAAAGTCCAGGAAAAGAATATAAAAATAAAGGATATCGTCCAGGAATATAGAAATATAAAGTTGTATGCCCAAACACATTTAGAAGAAAAAAAAAAGCTGGCAGCCACTGTGTACAGAGGTAAACTTTCAAGAGTTGTCTTCTGCCTCCCAGCTTCCCAGCTAGGCAGGTACTGCAGACAAAGCTTAGCTTCTAACTGCTGCCTCTATGGGACCCCCTGCTTGAATTCCCTTAATCTTTAACTGTCCCCCTATGTGACTCTACTTTCTCCCTCACATTCTTTCAGGGACGATGAAAAGTGGCCGTGTCAGCCAAGGTTTTGGCAAACATCCTAAGTTAAGCCTAACATTCTATAACTAAAAGTCGTAAAACTTAAAATGTTCTGTGATGTTAAGCCTGACCTCAGGGTTGTAAAAGCTCTTTGAACCACACCTGGTGTTGACTTCACAATAAGAGGAGGCCAGAACCAGCGCCTACTGCCACAACTACAGAAGCCGGATCTCTGGCTATGGTCACAGCTACATCTAAGAAGCTTTGTGTGACCCGTGGTGATTTTTTTTTTCTGGAATAAAGCTTGCTTCTGGTTTAATAGACTCTGGTGGTCTGTCCCCCATCACTGTGTGAGCAGACCCAACACCAATTGGTAAATGCAGTAATTGTGAAAGGATACATTAAAAGAGTAAGGAAAGTGGTTATACAGGGACCACGGGGCCGCTGACCCAAAGACGTCCTCACGAAGAATGCTGTTAGAAGTGCATTGCTTTGGGTCAACCGAATATTCTGTCAAGCTTCAAACACCTGTGGAACACCTAGACCAGGTGGTGTCAGTCACCTCCTTGATGGACTCCACCATAATTCTATGAATAATGAAGTGGAGTTGGGGACGGACGCAGTTAGGAGTTTGTGGAGAATGTAGTTTGGTTCTCTGCAGCTGATCCTGAGCTTACAAGCTCCTTCAGCTCCAGATGCACAGGCTCCCAAACCCTCCTCTGCACCCTGCAGGGACCGCCCTCGCATGTGTGCACAGCTTCCTACAGCAGTGGACTCAGAATTTAAACCAGATTAAATCTTTTTAAAAACCCTCGTATGCTGGTGCTTGGCTTTAACCCAAGCACTTAGGAGGCAGAGGCAGGGGGAGCTCTAGAAGTTAAAGGTCAGTCTGTTCTTCATGGTGAGTTCCAGGTTAACCAGGGCTACATTGGGAGACCCTATTACAAAAAGAAAGAAATCGAATTTGGTGTGTATGGGAAGAAGGGGGTAAATGTGGGGTGTCTTACAGTCCTGTTTGGTAGAGACAGCTTTAGTTGGGGAGATTTGACCAGGAACACATTGTGACGGCCAATGGAGGCTACAGGAGAGCTATGGGCTGACCCAGGTTCTCTGTGAACTGGTCCTGACCCGGCGAGGACAAACACTGGGTGACCATGGCTATCAATCCTGTCTCTTATATGGGTTTTATCTGACTCGAAGTAGCTTGAGGAGACCAGCCTTGAAGAGAAGTTCTGAAGATAAGAACTACTCAATGACTCTACGTGTTTAGCTACAAATATCGCATAAGTCCTCCATGTAACCTAATACCGTACACACCCCTTACTCCACCATGAAGGCGAGAAAGATGGGTGCAGCAGAGAAGAGTGAAAAAGGAAGAAAAGAACAGCTGAGCACCGGCAAGGAGCGTTGTTTACCATCTCCACTCATGAGTAACTCCAGAGTTTGCAAAGCACCGCCCCAGTCAACAAGGCCAAGCATACACACACACACATACACACACACACACACACACACACACACACACACACACACACACGACACAACGGGACAGGACAGCTGGGATTAGGGCACCTAGGAAGCTGAAGCAGGGGACTGAGAGCCTGACCAGCCTGAGCCTCGCAGCATGTCTGTCAGATGGAGGAGGATGAGGAGGCTGCTGGCTTTTTTAGAAGTCTTCAAGTCGACTCAGTTTTATTTTCCAAAATGGCACTAGAGAAAAATGGCCTCTATGTTTTAATATAGTCTAACACCACTTAAAAAATTTCCTTCTACCTATAAAAAAGCCTCCAGAGACAAATACTTCCTTTAATTCCTTCATTTTTCTGATTTAGCGGCCAAATTAAAGTACCAATGAACTGTGAAATCCAAGTACATTCTTATGAGTTAAAATCTTTCCCTATCTTAAATCCCAAGCTTACCCCTTCAAGCTGACCCTGGCCAGTACTCTGGAGAAAATGAATCCTGGACTAGGTCTCGGAGGCAGTGTAGCTTTAGGCCGGGGTGGGGGTGGAGGTGAGTGGGGGTAGGTCGGGTTGGGGTGGGGGTGAGATGGGTGAGGGGACTGTGGGGGGTAGGGTGTTGGGGGGGATGTGGTATGTTGAGGGTGTATACATGGGTCCCCTGCAGTGAGCTGTGGCCCCCTGGCTATATACCTGTGTCGAGGTCATAATGGCATATCCTCTCCAGCTAAACTCAGGGAATACCAGGGGATCAAATCCAAAGCGCAGGTCTCTTCCGTTAGGTCCAGTGCCGTCTTCAGCCTCGTGCTTCATGTGGTGCAAATCCGGGAAGTAGTGGTTATTTTCAGGCCTTTGTAAGTCACAAGTAAGTGTGAACATAAGTTAGGTTTGTCGGAGATCTGATGTTCGTTCCTAACAGACATGGCCGAAGGAACACTGCCAGCTGACTAAGCCGTTAAACGAGACCAGAGGAAGGCTTCCTCTCTCGCGCCAAAGGATTCTCTTATTCAGGGAAACGTTGGCACAGAGTACACTCAATACCTGCTCATTCCGAGCACTAAATTGAAGTCATTTAGCTCAAGTCATGAGCTCAACATACCTGTGCTGTGCTCCAATGTGGTCACAATTAACAGAGCAAATCTCTGACTTTCCATTTCCTCACCCAGCACTTACCACGGTCGTAGTCATACATTTGCAGCATCAGTAACTATGTGCCAGGCATGTTGCAAGCATCATAATATAATATTTTATATATTAAATACATATAAATTTTATTATAGTCTTAAGTGTTCTTTGTGTGCTTGTGTGTGTGAGAGAGTGTGCACACATAAGTGTGTGCGTATGTGCCGTGTGCATAGATAAGTACTTTTGGAGGTCAAAGGGCAGCTTGCTGGGGTTGGGTCTCTCCTTCCACTGTGTGGGTCCTGAGGATTGAACTTGGGTGGCTGGGTTAGCAACAGGCCCCTTTCCCCTCTGAGCCATCTATAGGCCAATGGGTGGCTTCCTTTGACAAGTCCCGCTGTGGCAGTCACAAAGGCAGCTCGGGAACATCCCATCTCATGTGACCGCCACACTGAAACTACTCGAGTTCTTCAAACCGATACACATGTCAGTCTGGTAAGAAGGGTGAGAAGCTAATAACACTTAGTGGATTTGAAGACATAAAGATCCGTCAGTCAATGGGAAGAAAAGCCATCCCATACTGTGCGCACTAAGAGGCAAGCTTGCAACCTCTCAGAAGATTTACAAGAACCCAGCAGGAGTGTTTGTCTCAGTGTCTTAGTAACTCATCCGGGAGTCCATTCTAAAGAATGAATGCAAAATGCTGAGCCAGTGACAGCATGCCAGCAATGTAACAGAACCAAAATTATAAGCTAAATAAATTATAAAATATTCTGTAAGCATTAATATTTTGAGGACTTCTTAACGATATAAGAAATATATATGTCCAATTCAAAAATTCAATTTTAAAATTTGCATGAAAAATGCTTAATTTTAATCCTAAACAAAATTATACCAGAAATATTTTTACAAGGTTATCTTAGAGTGGCGTACTGAAGACTTTTCTTTGCCTTTTGATTTTTATGAGCTTATTGAAATTTCTAAAATAAATATATATTTATGATCACAAAAATTAGTTAGAAAACACAGTGAATGCTTCTAAACTTATAGGGAAATCCAAACAAGCTCAGATACATGAATGAGCTAATGTTTTGAAGATTTAGTACTGAGGAAGGACACGAGGTTTGCCCATCTGGGCAGCGCCACTCTGTCACACACATCGCTGGCGTATCAGACTTTAGTGTAGTTTTCGTTTACTGTCATGTCAAAGACTGTATTCTAAATCCCATGTGCTCTCATGTGAGAGGCAATGATCTTAGCTGTGGGCAGTAACCCTTGGGCTGTAGTATTTTCTCCTGTGCTTCTGCATGTAGGAGTGCCAGGTGGCAAGCGACGGTCCCTGCAACTGCTAATGAAGCAGGCAGACAGGAGCCTGAGGTTTTGAAAACCTTGTCTTTCTTGTTGTTCAGGCATATGACCGAGAGTCAAAGAGTTTAGATTTCAATTTCTCCAACTTCCACTGAGGAAGATCTTAGAGTAGGATTAGCACACTCATCTACATAGGCTCCCCACCTCTGGGTCCTTGTCCCTCTTGGTGTTGACTTTAGCCCTCCTTCCCTGTTTCCCCACCGCCTTATTCTAATCTCCCGACTTCACTCTCTACTCAAGGGAGACAGGAACTGATTGATGTCAGTGGTCCAGAAACCGGGCCCTCTGTGTCTGTAGCCTCCATGTTGTGACTTGTAGAGGTTTCAGCCTCCCGCAGGCACGGTGCACACTATTCACCTCAAGCCTGGACTTGGGGATGCATGGACTTCATGGCTTATGCCGCAGAACTGGTTGAACTCCTGTTCTAATTAGCTCACGGTCACATGTCCAGGCTCTAGTTATATCCACAGCGTCATCGGCCTCCTTGGGATTGGTCCTCGCCCCTCTACTCCAGGATCAGCTCAGGCAGGGAAGTGTGCACTGGCCCCAGCAATACGAGTGTTTGAAGAAACTCCCCAAACTCACCGCTGGCACTTTCTCCCCACGACATGCTCTCGACACTGGCATTCTCCTGAGGGCCCACTGCACATGGTGGTGAGCGATCCACCAATGTCACACTGGCACCCTGCAAGTCAAGGAACAGCTGGGTTACTACAAAACTCTGTCCGTGCCAGAAGTTTCCCTCCCTGTGAAGACAGCTCTGATGTTTTCAGCCCTGAGATGGCTGCTTTCTTCATCTGCCTTACCTTACATCAGGCAGGCATGTCCCAAACAAAAATGGCCTGCCCCCTCAAAGGCCTATCTTTAATTTCAAGATGTGTGACTATAGGCTAGCAGGTGGGTGTGCTGTTGTCCCGAGGAAGATGAGCCCAGGACTATACATGGTTAAGTAGCCTGGGAAGGGGATCAGTCAGTGAAGTGCTTCTCACACAGACGTGTAGGGGAAGAGGGATCAGTCAGTGAAGTGCTTCTCACACAGACGTGTAGGGGAAGAGGGATCAGTCAGTGAAGTGCTTCCCACACAGATGCGGAAAGGAAGAGGGATCAGTCAGTGAAGTGCTTCCCCCACAGATGTGGGAAGAAGAGGGATCAGTCAGTGAAGTGCTTCCCACACAGACGTGGAAAGGAAGAGGGATCAGTCAGTCAAGTGCTTCCCACACAGACGTGGAAAGGAAGAGGGATCAGTCAGTGAAGTGCCTCCCACACAGATGCGGAAAGAGTGGCAGTGCTGAGGGTCCAGAGACAGGAGGATCCCTGGGATCAGGGTTAGCCATGCCAGCAAGCGCCAGGTGTGGTAGAGACCCTCTCTTAAAAAGTAAGGTGGAGATAACTAGGGGATGGCTAACATGGACCTCAGGCCTCCATACACAGAGGCACACACATCCAGGAACATGAACACACACGTAAAGGAGCAGCACTGTCAGGTGGTGGTGGCGCACGCCTTTAATCCCAGCACTGGGGAGGCAGAGGCAAGCAGATCTCTGTGAGTTCAAAGCCAGCCTGATCTACAAGAACCAGTTTGTAATAAAGTCCATGTGTGGAAGTAAGGAGCAACCTTGCAAGGTCAGCCACTTCTAGAATTTCATTATTTAATACCCTATAACTAAGTATCTGGTTTTTAGATAATATGAAACATAGTCTCAAATGACTAGCTCTTGGTGTCAGTTCATATTAGCATGTGCCCTCCATCCCATGTGGGTATTTTAGAATTGAACCTACAGTGTTCTGATAACAGAGAAGTGGGAACCGCACTGTTTGAGGCTCACTGCAAGTGTCAACTGAATATTTGCTCAAATTCTCAAGACAGATGTCTGGTACCATCCCTGAAGTCAGGTGTGGGGTCAGGCATTTGTCCTTCTGCACTTGGCCTTGCTCGTACCCCGCAGTATGTATTTACCTTGACAACCAAAGTAATTGCTCTTCGCCAAAGCAAAATATCCATCTTCGCAGGTGTCACAGGCATCACCAGTGACATGAGCTTTGCAGCTGCAGTCACCATCTTCCTGCAGAACAAACGAGCCAGGTGGCAGCATTTGGTGTGTAGGACTTACTAACCATCAGGTTGGGAAACTGCCTCAACATACAATAGGAAGCAATGTAGCCAGGACTGGCTAGGGACTGGTACCCTCCTCCAGATATCCCACAGTCAACCTCAGCATCCTCCTCCTCCAGGAATCCCACAGTCAACCTCAGCATCCTCCTCCTCCAGGAATCCCACAGTCAACCTCAGCATCCTCCTCCTCCAGGAATCCCACAGTCAACCTCAGCAGCATCCTCCTCCAGGAACCCCACAGTCAACCTCAGCAGCATCCTCCAGGAATCCCACAGTCAACCTCAGCATCCTCCTCCTCCAGGAACCCCACAGTCAACCTCAGCATCCTCCTCCAGGAATCCCACAGTCAACCTTGGCATCCTCCTCCAGGAATCCCACAGTCAACCTCAGCAGCATCCTACAGACATCTCATGACAAACTGGACACATTACCTGCCCACACTCTCCGATTCCACTCACGGTCCCCGCCTCGTGGCACTGACATTCTGTGAAGGTAAGAGAGTGTCTATGAGCTGGGGGTCTGACTCTAGGGATGCCACGTGCCTACAATACAACTCAGGGTCTTGGGCTTCCCTGTGGACCTAAGCAACATCCAACCTGCTGTGCTGGAGTCTAAAACAGTATTGCTTCTGGTTACTCCAGCACACAGAGTATATAAAGTTTCCCAATGTCAAGGTCATTATTGACAAGCCTACATAAAAACACACTCTACCCTAAAATAGTCATTTCACTTAGACCTTTTATTATGTGTTTTAATCTTGGTATCCTGGCTTTAATAAATTGTACAAAATGAAGGTTCAGTAGGTATATGCAATGTGTGTAAAATTAAACCAGAAAGAGTGGTTTATAAAAACAAAGAGGTCACAGGCATTTACCAGATGGCTGCCTTCACAATGACAAAACTCATATGGAAATGGAATAGCAAATCTCTGTCTGAAAATGACAGTTATGCTCTGAACAGAGGTGAGCACCAAAGCATAGTCAGCATGTTGAACAAATCAGTTTAACAAAATGCTCTTTTGTCAACGTGGGCAAAAGAAGGCAGAAATAAAGAGGCAATGGAATGGCAGGACGGGGTGGAATATGAGACAGCTGACCTGAGCATCCGCTGGGGTTTTCTTTGGCCAGATTCCAATATAATGGCTTGCAGACACTACACGTAGGACTTGCAACGTGAAGCTTGCACTGGCAATAACCCTTGAAATGAAGATCAAACTGACATTTGGCATCTTGAAACTAAGACCTGTTTCAAATGTGTGCTTTTGAGCAAAGCTTTGTCACCAAAATCAATTTGGATTACGAAAGATAAGTCAAGGGATTCACAAAAGCACAAGGTTGCTTTAGTCTTCTGAACTTAAAAAAAGTTTGATCCCCAGAACCCACATTTAGAAAGCCAAACATCTTTGGAACCCACTGGCCAGCAGTCTAGCCTGCTTGGTGAACTATGAGCCCGTGAGAGGCCTGCCTCAAAGAAGGCGGTGGATGATCCCAGAGGACCGACATCTGAGGTTGCCCTCTAACCCGTATCCATACCTAACATGCACACACACACACACACACACGTGCACGCACACACAAACACGCTGCTGCACTTTAGGGGCGTCTCACAGGAAGACGGATGCTATGACCGCTCTTGTGAGAGTGGCTTCAGTGCCAGCGAAGACACAGCAGGCGCAGCAGCAGCCCTTGTGAGGTCACAAAGGCAGGGACGTCCGTGATCTTAGGAAATTGTTCACAGTACCACACTATGTGCTTAGAATAAAAGAGAGACTACATGAGAGTTTGTGGGATGGCCAGCTGTACATCACAAGTTCTTGGTCAATGATTGAGTCTGGGTGCTCTTCCTAAGGGCACCCTCACAGAAACCTCCAGAAGAGCTAACTCTAGGACTCTAGGATACAAAATCCAAGTAAACCTTATTCTTTTGTTAAAAAAAATACCTCATGGGCAGGTGGATCTCTATGAGTGCAAGGCCACCCTGGTCTACAAGAGTTAGTTCTAGGACAGGCCCCAAAGCTACACAGAAACCCTGTCTTGAAGAAAAAACAAACAAACAACAACAAAAAACCAAACCAACCAACCAAACAACAAATAAAAACCTCACGAACTACATATGCATCTTGAAAAAGAACCATGGTCTCTTTAGGCAATGTGGATCTGTGTCTTATATTAATTCCAGGAAGTTTCCACGTGATTAATCTTGACCTTTCACCTAGCTTCCCCTACTTACCAAGTTGGAGTCAACGGTCCCAGCTGGGTCACAAATACTGCCGGGCCCTGTATATGATTCAGAAATGATACACATGGCTGGCTGATGGTTTTGACACTATACTTCAAGAAAACCTTAATTTTGTTTTTTTAAAAGTGCACCTACATTTAAGTTTTTATTGCGGAAGCGGCAAACATTGATGTGACTCTCACTGAGGCACAGCCAGGGTCTGCAGTGACCCCATCTGCCACTCAACAACTCTGCCCTGCCAGGGAACACGACTTCCTTCCTTCCTTTAATGTTTCCTATACTTTGTTTTTAAGATATATTCTAACTTGTTTTTGAAAACTGCACGCAATATCTTTATCATAATCTCTCCCCTCCCTCAGCTCCTCCCAGCTCCTCCCCCACTTCCCTACAAAGCAGTTGGTTAGGAAAGACTGAGATTTTTGGCATCTCTAGAATTGTCCAGAAGAGGGCGATATTGCACCTCTTTTTAAAACTAAAAAATTTGTCTATCATCAAAAGAAGTTACAGGATTTCTAACTTCATTTTGTAACTGAGAGAGAACTGATTATCATTCCCCCCCCCCTCCACCCCCAGCCCATTGTTATGGCCTACTGGACTCTCCTGTCTCATGGGTACCCTGTCCCTTTAAGAGACAAACCCCGCCCACTTCCAACCCTCCCCCCCCTTCCACCAGGCAAGCTGATCTCCCACCTTCCCCAGCCTTCACACTCTCTCCTTTTGTCCCTCTCCTGAAGAGGTGACTGCTGCCTCCCCCCATCCCCCTTTCCCTTTCCCCTCTATAACCCACTAAATAAACTATACCCAAACTCTCTCTCTGCATGGTGTATCTATCCAAGGCCTCAGGTGGTGTGACCGGCTGCCCTTCATGGGCATGGCTACCCCTCAGGGGACCACTGTCCCTTGGGTAACCCACTGTGGCCTCTGGGTCACCTGCGGCTTTAAGAGAATAACACCCCTGCGTACTGAAGTTCTCCGGTGGTGCCTGCAGAGGCTCTAGCTGAGCATTTGCAACATCTCCCTATTACACTGGCAGCAGCCTGGTTGTGCCCGCTTCTGAGGCTGGTTATTGCCATTGGAGCATGTGGGTAACAGGATCCTATCGCCTCCCTTACAACCGGCCTTTTAGCTTTTTGTTGTTGTTATTGTTTTTTTTCCTCCTTTGCTCTTTGGTCTTTGGGGGGCCCACCATTCAGCTCCCAGATAAATCACACACAGACAGACCTATTATTACTTATGAATACCCAGTCTTAGCCTGGCTTGTTTCTAGCTGGCTTTTCTAAGTTACTCCACCTACCCCTTGCCTCTGGGCCTTTCCCTTTTTTCACTTTCCTTCTTACTCCACGCTGGCTGTGTGGCCCCTGGTGACCTCCTCACCTTGTTCCCCCTTCCTTATCTCTTTTCCGAGATCTCTCCTATTTATCCTCCTGCCTGCCAGCCCTGCCTAACCTTGCTCCTGCCTTGCTATTGGCTGTTCAGCTCCTTATTAGAGCATAGGTGTTTTAGACAGGCAAAGAATCACAGCTTCACAGAGTTAAACAAATGCAGCATAAACAAAAGCAACACACCTTCACATCATTAAACAAATGTGCCTCAGCGTAAACAAAAGTACGAACCTTACAATAATATTCTACAGCATGTCCCCTCCACCTCCTCGCTCTTTGAGCCATATTTTTCTCTAGTAGCCCACACTTTGTTTTCTCTCCTTTTGTTTTCCATGCTGACCATGCCTGGCCCTGGGCTCATCCCAGGACGGCCAGTGTTACTCTCCAGCTCTGGTATAGTCATGGCTACTCTGTCTCTGCCACATGGGACCCGCAGGCCCCCTGTAGAAGTATCTGATCTGGAGAATTCTGATTGGGAAAGTCCTGGAAAATATCATGTGCTCTTCTGCTCTTCTGCCAAGTTCCACCAGCTCTGGATACTACAGCCTCAGTGTCACCAGGAGCAGGAGGGATCTTCCAATGGTTAGTCTTAGCACAAGAGACCTCTGCAATCCCCAGGCAGAGCTCCTGATACACCCTGGGGCTGCCCACACTAAGTAGCTTGTAGGGAATACAGGCAGCTCATTTCTGTGTAGAGGGAAGGGGCAGAACCCAGCACTCTTGGCCCACAGCAAAGATCCTGTGCAGGGCACATCAGCTCCAAAAGTTGCCAGGGAGAGAAAGCTCGATGCCTTGGCATGTCCAGGGTGGAGGCGGGGCACGCCAAACGAAGGCAAAGGCAGGGGCAGACTCCATGGGTCACTTTTATCATGCTGAAGCGGAGAGGTGACGTGTGAACTAAGAAACCCAGGTCGTTTATGAACGGGGGTTTAAATCATTCTCACTAGCCACTAGACGCCTCTGAGAATGAACATGTGATGATGTGATGTACATGATCAATGAAGTTGGCCAGGGGCAGACTGAACCAAATATCTAGGGTGGCTAGAGTCAATCTGGAGAAGATTGAAGGCTTCTCGGGGAGGCTGGCTCTACCTATTCAGATGAAGATCATCCCTCCAACATGCTGCTGGCTTCCTTACCTTGGCAGTAAGGAAAGTCATAGGCTCCCGAGAGACACCTGTCACACTGCTTTCCCGTTATTCCAGGCAGGCATTCACACTGGCCAGTCACTGGGTCACAGGGGACCGGATAGGATCCAATAGTCGAACACTGGCAGGCTGTGGGAAAATAGCTTGACCAGACTTAGGCATGAGGTATAAAGAGCACAGGGAAGTGTCCTGGACGTGACCCCTCAGATAGGGCCAGGGGAAGTGAGTCCAGGCCCCCTCCAATTCCCTAAGCTTTTCTGAAAGTTCAGCGGGGTGTGTTCCCTGCTGCCGGCTTTCTTTACCCCATTCCACCCTGCCCCCAGGAACTCCTTTTTGCCTGCAGGGTCCTTGGATTCCCCCAACACAGCCTGATTCAGGGCAGAGGGGATCTGAGAGCCAGCTCCAGTGCTGAGGGGACCTAAGAGAGGGAAGACCAAGAAAAACTCCCAAGTACACAGTCAGCCACAGCAAAGACTGGACCAAGACTCTGCTGGCCTCATGTGAAGGAAGAGATGAGCAGGCGCCAATGCAAGAATTCCTCCAGCATCCTGAAAAGCAACATGATAACACCAGAACCCAGGGAACACGCAACAGGAACACCCTGACCCAGAAGAAGGAGAAGAAATACTCCAGGATCTCAGCACCAGACTGGGACGACTGAGACATCCAGCCTGGTGGTGCTCTGTCTCTGCCTCCTTCTGTCCACTGGGCAGGTTCCTAAACTCACAGCTCCACTCTTGAGAGCCAGGACTTGAACCCAGTGAGCTGAATGCCAGACCAGCACCTGGCATCCAGAGAGGAGAAAGAAAAGAACAAGAGACGGTCTCAGAGGACAGAGAAATGTCACATCTGTAGAAGACGGGGTAGCTGCTTAAGCCACAGGCCATGCTAATCTTCCAGAAACCTTGTCTGTGCTTCCTCAAGAGAAATCCAACCTGGGAAACTGGTGACCAAAGTGTCTGTTTTACCCACTCACCTTGGCATATAGGGAATGAATATGAGCCTGTGCGGCAGGAGTCGCACCGGGGACCCTCAACCCCAGGGCGGCACAGGCACCTGCCATGGTCGTCACATATCTCTGGGAGAACACCTTCCAGGTTACAGTCACAACCTACAAAGAAAGAGACTGTCAGAGAGGCCGCTGTGCTAGGTGGAATTCCTGCTTCCCCTACCACAGTGGCCTGCGGGCAAGCCTGGGGTGTTGTTGAAGAAAGCAGGCTGAGCAAGCAGCACCCCTCCATGGCCTCTGTATCAGCTCCCACCTCCAGGTTCCTGCCCTGACTTCCCTCAATACTGCATTGTATCTAGATGACAATATGGAACAAATCCTTTCCTCCCCGAGTTGCTATGGTCGTGTTGTTTTCTCACAGCGAGGAGCCCTACTAAGACAGCTCTGCACCATGGCACCCAGCCTTTCTGTGGGTCAGGGGGTTCTGAGTGCAGGTCCTCAAGGTTTCAAGGAAGACACTGACTGACAGCCATCTTTCCAGCTCCTTCTTCTGTTTTTAAGATAAGAAAGCAACATAATTCAACCCTAGAGTGTATCAAACTTGGCTTTCGGTGTTTCTGGGAGATTGTCCCACAGAATCTACCAGGCTCACAGCCTTCCAGAAACCAGGCTGCTGGCAATACACCAATCAAATACATACCTACCTCAGGACCTGTCTCAGACCATAACAACCTGTCTGGCACATTCTACCCTATGGCCTGGCATAAAAGCTTCTCATCTTATATATGTCTATGCATGTCTCTGCTCCTCAGAAGGTCTGCAGGTCGCGAACCTGTCTGTATAAGTAGGCTCCACCCCCTCTGCTCTCCTTATCCTCCATCTTAGTTGAGTTTGTCTTGCACTCTGGTTCTGAGATCACTCACTGGATGGTCATAGAATGAACAGCTCATTGGCCTGCGACTTTGAGCCAAGGTTGTTGCAGTCCTTGCACTTCCTATAACATCATTGCCAACCCCCCTATGGTCAGCAGCAATGGTTCCGGAGTGATCAAGGCTAGTCTTGCAGGAGACAGATTTCTAAGTACTGTCTTCACACTATGTTGGCCAGCCTAAGCACATGTGGCTCATGGCTGAAGCCCCGGACGGGGTCTTCTTCATCGGACCAAAAGGAGAGGCACACCAGGGCTACTGGCCGTGTGCTCACATGGAGCACACTGGAATTTAGGACTGGAACAATGCACCTGGCAGTACGGCCTCTCTAGAGAGCACTGCTAAGCCCAGTAGGAACAGGAGAAGACAGTAGAGGTGCTGAGACTTTCAATGTTCCTGCCCTGTTTATCTCCATGCGGGCTGTGCTCAGCCCGGATGCAGCAAGACACAAAACAGCAGTGGCTTTAGACTCCAGGGGATAGGGTCACTCATGCTGTCCCTATCTATGAGAGCATTGCCATGGTAAACTCCACAATGCAGGTGGGCATTGCCGGCCGTGACATCTCATGCTATCTATGGCTGCTGCTACACAAGGAAGGGGCTGACTTCCACGCCTCAGCCAAGTCTCAGGTTGTCCAGACCATCAAAGAGCAAACCTGCTATCTATCCATCAGCTCACAGAATGTTCCCGGGAAGTCGTTCTCAACCTTCTGTAACCTATTAATACAGTTCCTCATGTTGTGTTGACCCCAACCATTACATTGCTTTTGTTGCTTCCTCATAACTAATTTTGATACTGTTCTGAATCACAAAGAAATTATCTATGTTTTTCAATGGTCTTAAGCAACCCCTGTGAAAGGGTCATTCGACCGCCCCAAGGGCCATGATCCACAGGTTGAGAGCCACTGCTTTAGAGACTGAGAAGATATTAGAGACTGTCCACTTGCAGTGCTCTTGATGTGGGGCCTGTGCACGTTCCAGTCAGACTTGATGGCTGATGAGCATCTGTGCAGTGCTGGATGGACATTACCAGATGCTGTCCTCCAATATTGTGCTTCCACGGTCTCAACACTTAAAGGCTTTTGAGACCAGTTACTAAGTAGAGTGAAGAAGTTTGCCTCAAAGGGCAAGATCTCAGCTCCTCTAGAATGGTCGTAGTCCATCCACATGGACCGGTAGCTCCATCCCCTCCTTACTGGACTCCTTTAGGGAGATGTGGGCAGCCGAGAAGGATCATGAAGATGGCGCCTGTGCGACTGATTCATCAAAACCCCATGGAGGGTGGATGTACTGGGACGGAGGGAGGAAAGGGGAACCAGAGCCCTTGACCCCTTTTGGTCTGGGTTCATGCTTTAGATTTAGGGTCCCTTGTATGCTCTGAACCTAGAGAGGGCCCCTCCCCTCAACAACACACAGCAATTTTAGCTGTATGGATGGCAGTCCCCAGCTAGAACATAGGAATTGAGGGACCCAGCAATGAGTGGTTATGAGCGACCCTCTCAGCAGGCCACTTTGGCCTGTGGTTCCTTGCTCCAGTCTTGAAGCACCAAGACCATACACTCACATGCCCCATCTGCTCTGACAGGTGCCCACAGGGGCTGGAGTTCCTGGATCACTGGAGCGGACTGAAGAAGGGGCAGTCAGTGGGGGCGAAGAGGCATGTTGATGTGTTTCGTGCCTCCTCCTCTTCCTGACCCGACAGGGCTGCCTGGACTCTTGTACACACAGCCTTGCTGGACTATTGTCCTAGATAGGTCTGACCAGGAAACTGTCCTCCATCCTCAGGGAGAGAATGTGGCTAAAGGTTGGAGTGGTAGAGCCATGGGCAGCCACAACTCATGGTTTGCCCACTGCCTTTCAAAGCACTACCTTGATTTGATGTCCCCCTTCCCTCGGTGCCATGGACAGGAAGAGGTTAATGGTCTTAATTAAGTATGGACAAAAAATGAAAAGGAATCATACTCAGAAATGCTAAGGTCACAAGCCAGGAAGACAGAGGCAGTATGTGTGCCCAAGTCTGCCTGATTTAAAACCAAACACATTTAATTTTATTATACTAAGAATGCAAACTTAAAACAATTTTGGAAGTAAGTTTAAAGGTCTATTCTAGATTAAGATACATCATCAAACCAATTACATACAGCACATTTGTAGTCTTATCCCTTATGTTAACTTCTGAATCTTGCTGTACTGCCTGGAGGGAGACCCAGAGATTCAACCCAATCCAATTCCTCCCCTTCCGAAGGAAGGACTTGTGAGGGTTGGAAACAGTCTCTATGAGGGTTAAGACTAGATAATGATTTTAAAAAATTTCTAAATCCTTCCTCTTCCTCTTTGCCTTAAACCCTAACCTTTCAGAAAAAAGTTAATGGCAAATTTGTAGAGTCATTTTCTCTAATGTAATAACTAAAACTAAAATATTATAAGAGGAAGACAGAGCACCCCAGCATTTACATGAGAATTGGTTTGACAAGCGGGGCTTTGGGAGTGGAGGGCTCAGAACCTTCAGCCTCACACAGCCGGCCCTGTACCCACAGGCTCCTATGGTTGAGACCACTCAGGAAAATGACAGTGTCTGCAGTGAGTATGCCCAGGCTTACTCTTACCACTGTTTCCTGAGTGATGCAGTGTAACAACTTAAACAGCGTTTGTATTAGATACTCAGCAGTGTGGGGTGATTTAAAGTACATGAATAATGTGTGGAGGTTGCACGGATGTGCATAGGTTACATAAATACCATGCTATTTTACACCAGCAACTGAGCATCTGCAGATTTGGGTATCTGAGGGGGTGGGTTTTTGAAACTCATTCCCTGCAGACACTGACTGGTATGGGACCATGGTCTGTATTCTGTCAATTATATTTTAAATAAATGCTGATTGGCCAGTAGCCAGGCAGCAAGTATAGGCAGGACAACCAGACAGGAAGTACAGGTGGATCAATGAGAACAGGAGAATTCTGGGAAGAGGGAAGCTCCCTCTGCAGTCCTGTCCAGACACAGAAGAAGCAAGATGTGACTACGCCTCTGAAAAAGATACTGAGCCATGTGGCCAACACAGATAAGAATAATGGGCTAATGTAAGTTATAAGAGTTAATAAGAAGCCTGAGCGAATGGGCCAATTAGTTTATGATTAATGTAGACCTCTGTGTGATTTCTTTGGGACTTAATGACTGCGGGAACCAGGAAGGACACAAACCTCAGATAATACTGAATGGTAAATAATGCCACTTTGGCACACTGATTATTTTGAGCCAAAAGCACTGGACAGATAGTTCCAAGAAGGACTATCCTCCTCATTTACCTAAAGTAGTCAGCCAACTTCCCATGAGGAAGGTACTCTTCAGAGCCAAGAGGACAGTCTTAGTGCATGAGACCAGAGGCGGACTGAGATCCATACACACAAACACATCTCCTTGTCCTTCTCCTGTGGATCCCTAAGCACCGTCTCACTCTGCCCTGCCCTGAACAAGCTCTCTGGTCATATCCCCAGTTTATAGTTCTTTCTATAGCATCTCTATTAGTTTGGGTTCCAGACAGCTTCATTGGGCCTTCATTTTCTTTTTTAAGATGGCTGTGCACACATGTGAAATGCACATTCTCCCTGCTAATCTTAACTCTGAGGTTTAGCCACAGTATCTAAGAGGGCAGAATGAAGTTTTCCTTCCTGTGTAGAAATGACCCAAGGAGCATCCATGACAAGAGAAGCTTGGAGCGGAGGCTGTAATGCGTGCCACCTTCTTGTCTTCTCATGGGAGTCACACAGGAGCCCAAGGACACGGCTCTGAGGACTGAGAAGGTCAGAAGGGAACATTTCACTGTGAACTGCAGTCTTGAGACTAAACTAGGCATTGGAGTCCATGAGGAACTTGGAGCTTTCCTAGCATCCAAGTTCAGGGAATCACAATTTACAACTGAAACAGAAAAAAAAATCTCATCACTAGGTCATGGCCACTTCCTCTCAGAAAAGCCCCTGGAACCCTCATCTCCACCTAGGTTTTGGTGTCCAGAGCCTCATCTTTATCATAATTTGAGGACCCTGGGTACCATCTGAATTCTGTCTTCTTGTTGCGTTTACTTATTATTTATGTGTGTGCGCATCGCAAGCAAGTGTGAACTGTAGCACATGTGTCAGAGGATGGGCAACTTACGGGAGCCAGTTCTCTCCTTCTGCCATGTGGGGTCAGATATCTACCTCATGTCGTCAGGCTTGGCACAAGTGTCTTCACGCACTGCGTCCCCTCGAAGGCTGACGCCCTGTCTCACCCTCCTGACCTCTCTCTGTGCTGGTGCACCAGGGGTCTTGTCAAACTTCCTACTCTTCAGTTCCTCCCCAGTGTCAAGTCACTCAGTGGTGACACAATGCCTCAGGACACAACCCAAAGTCCTTCTAGACCACAGCAGGCCACATGATCCTTCATGCCAATTAGATAAAGATGCACACCCCTCCAGTGAGATTATCACAGACATGCAGATCATAGTGAGATTATCACAGACATGCAGATCATAGTGAGATTATCACAGACATGCAGATCATAGTGAGATTAATACAGACATGCAGATCATAGTGAGATTATCACAGACATGCAGATCATGGTGCTTGTTCGTGGTGAGGGTACCACTCTGCGAGGCCTGGCTGTGTACTGCAAACTTGCATGTTGGAACCAGGCTGTCCAATCAGATCTTTTCCTCACCCTCTCAGAGTCCACCCCATCCCACCCCCCTGGAACTTCCTCCCTCTCCACAGTCCAGTCCAACAATCTTCCTGTCATCCCCTCTCCTACCCGCCACACTTTCTTCAATGTTTCCTCTCTTCTGCTTAGCTAATTGCTCTGTATGCTCCAAGACTCATCCTAAATTCCTCCATTTCTGTTCTGGGGAAGCCAGACTTCCTACCCACCTACCTCCTTCCTTCCCTGCCTCCTCTCACCCTTTCTTCCATCAGGGATAACCTTCCCCTTGCCCCCTTAGCTCTGGGCTCTTCCCTGCTCCTCAAACTGTCCATCTCCCGCGGACTGGGAGCTCCCAGGAGCAGGGACTGAAGTGGGCAGCATGTAGCACAGCGTAGGCATTTCATCAAAGACGAGCCAAGACTGAACCAAGTCTCAATCCCCCTCAGTAAACACCATTCTTAGCTCTATTTTATCAGCAGAGCCTCCTGAAGGAGCCATCATAACCTGCTTGCCCATTGGTCAAGCACAATGTGGTCTAAGCCATATCCGTCAAGTTTCACACCCTCAGTGATGGCCCAACTCACCTGCCAGGTGAGTCCCATCCTAAAGAGCCCCCACCTCAAAAAGCATGCACCAGAGCTCATTACCCAGACCTTTTGGGGCAATCCCAGTTTCACACATCTGCTAGCCCCCAGGCCCTGGCTTGAGCTAGGACTTTGACAAAAGCAAGCAGTTCTTCCTTATAAAGTGAGTGGGAGATTGCAAACCTTTCCATAATCTTTTCAGAACTCCTATCCTGTAATGAATCAGGGCTGGCCTGTCTGCAGGTCTGATGAGCTGCTCTAGAGAATCAGCCCAGACTGCCTCAGCATCCCTGATATATTAGACACCTGGGTGCTGCATGCTGCGGGTTTTCCTTCTCACTGCCATTTGAACTTGGGGGGACTAGAGGGACCCGCACATGGCAGTCTAGTGTCCTTGAACATACATTCCAAGGGGATGCCTTAGAGATGTGTCTATGACACATCTGCTTTCTACGAATGATGCTCAAGTGGATGTGTCTAGCTGATCCTAATCATATCCAGTTATGAGAAACCTAAAAGCAGTCGAGTCCACATGGCCATTTGCCCAATTAGAGTCTGTCCTTCAGAGTCAGGACTCCTCACCCAGTACAGTCGTTACTTAGCACTGACGGGGGACTCCATGTACTCCCTCCCCCTTATAGGCTTAAAACCCCCAGATGCCCAAGTTCTCAAATGACACAGTATATAAAACCTTTGAACATAACCTATGTGTGTATTTCCATATACTTTAATCATAGCAAGATTTATAATACTTAACACAATATGCTTTTATACAGCATTAAAACTGGCAAGAATTCTATCTGTACACTGTGAATGCATTCTTATAACATTTGCATGGGAACTTGTGTGTACAACATGTATATATGTTGTGCAGGATGGTTCATACATGCCACTCTATGTGTGGGATCAAAGGAAAATCTCATGTTGGGGTTTGCCTTCCACCTTCTTGGGGACAGAGCCACATCTCTGTATATGCCACACTGGCCTATGAGCTTCATGAGATTCTATTGTCTCTACCTCCTGTCTCACCATAGGAATGCTGGGATATGAGCTGCTCTACCCAGCTCTGCGCATGGTCTGGGGAGCCAAACTCAGATGTTCCCGCTGGCGTGGCAAGCACTTTACCCACTGAGACTTCCCTCAAGATGCTTTTTTTAGAAATATATTTTGATCTTCAGTGGTCTGCAGAGGAGGTAGAACACCCATGGACAGGGAGGGTGGGGTTTTGAGACTGATTAATAGCCTCAGTCTTGGCTGGATGTGTGAGTCTCTAGTACAATACTTTAGCTTGGGTGTAGAATTGCACAGCAGAGACTCTGATGTGGTCCTGGGGGTCTGTAAACTTTTGCATGAGAACCAAATACGTCTGTTTATAGAAAAATAGATTATATTGGAATACTGCCCAATGCTTTCATTTGCATATTAGCTATGGCTCCCTCAACAACAGTTAAGGACATGTGACAGAATCCATCAAACCCCAAAGCCCAGAAGTCATTCCTATCTGATCCTTCACAGTAAAGCTTGAAACCTGCTAGACAGGAGATCCTCCCGGCTGAGGCAGTGCTCCCTACCAATAGGCACCCAGTGATCCTTCACAGTGAAGCTTGACACCCTCTAGACAGGAGCTCCTCCCGGCTGAGGCAGTGCTCCCTAACTGTCCAGAGTCAGGACAGTCTCCATTCCTGAAAACCTACGTTAAGACCTTGGACAACAGGCAGGAATAAAAAATAAACTGCTTTTTGTTTGTTTGTTTTTTAGCACACGCATAGTTAAGAGCTACTATACTTGAGAACACAAAATCTTCTACAGGTCTCAGGGTGGGAGGGAGGCCGGCTTCCTCTGGTGCACTGTATCTGCTGGTGGTTTATAAATCTGCACTTCTAATATGCTCTGGCAATAACTAAGTCCCAGGCTCAGTGTTTTTAGGATGTATTAGTAGGGAGAGGCAGATCAGATGGGAAAGTATGTGCTGCGCACCCATGAGGGCCTGACTTTGACCCCCAGTACCCATGTAAAACTCGGGGCACAGAAGCATCTACTTATACTCCTGCTGCTGGGGAGACGGAGATAAGGGGATCCAGGCTCCTGTTGGCCAGTGAGTCTGGCCAAAATGTGACCTCCAGCTTCAGGTGACCTTGTCTACAAACAAGGTGAAGAGCTTAGAAAGATATCCTTTGTCACTCTCTGGCTTCCACAATGCACACGTGGATGCATGCATGCATGCGTGCATGCACAAACTCCCACACACATGTACAGAGATTGGCACAGACAAATACACACAAAAATAAATAATTAAAATGAATTAATAAGCCAGCAATCTGAGGTGGATCACTGTGTCTTTGAATTCTCAAATTTAACTGTGTTAACGTTTATTTTTCATTAGGTTGTGATCCAGGATTTCCCTAGCATTTTGTGGCAGTTATCTGAACTTCTCTCCAAGTTCAGTTACCTTTCCTTTCCTGAAGTCACCATGAGCCTCTTTTGAATAACAAAGAGGTTGCTATAGACGGGCTGTAGATGGGAGATCTAAACATTCTTGTGAGAGAAATTGGAGTTGTGTATTGCCAAGACTCTAGCTCTAAGTTCCATTCCAGTTAATTTCTGAATGTTTAAGGAAATGCTGGCTGATCCCTGCTGTGGGCACCCTTGAAGACGATGTTGGATCTCACCTTTCTTCCTACATGCTTCCTGGCTGCCATGAAGTGAATACCCCCCAACCATGCACTTCCGTCATGCAGAGCTGTGTTTCTACATGCCCAAGGCAATAGAGCAAACAAAGCACAGATTTTCCTCCTCAGAAACTGATTTTGCAAACAACTTGGTCCAGCAACAGGAAGCCAACTAGCACAGCAATTAGAACATAATTTTATGTGTATGTGTGTGTGCAGATACATACACACAAATGTTGTCTTGATACATGTGTTATTGTTTGAGCTCTGAGTCCCCATCCTAACAAACCCCGCAGAAAGAGAAGTTCTAGAGACGCCGGGAATGTTTCTTTACGCACTATCAAGCCTTTAGCACCCAGACTGGTATTTTTTAGTAGCAGGGAAACTTGTGAAACAAACGGTTGTTATGTAGGTGCAGTACCAAATCCTCCAGTTACTACTCACCTCCCCGCCCCAAAGGATGCTCACATCTGCTGCCCTCCACCCAGGGCTCGTGCTCCTGGCTGTGGTGCTCCCAGCCTTCCCACTGGACACTCTGTGGAAGCAGCTTTCCACAAGGTCCTGATCACTAGATCATTTCCTCCCTGCCTTCATTCCCAAGGAGTCCTGCTTGTTTCCCGATAATATCCAGGGAGATGCAGCCCAGGAACGGTAGTAGGCCTGGCTAATGTCCCTTTGCAGCGGCTCCCTCAACACCCTTCCCACTCCTGCCCTGCTGTTTCTTGGCATCACCTCCCAGATACAGCACTTGCACTAAGTTCATGTGGGTGGAACAGGTGGCCCAGTGGACAGGAAGGCTACTATGAAAGGATTTTGAGCAAACTAGGAATCCTGAATTGGGCATAGTCCTTTCAAAAGATGCCCGAGAATGGCCAGGAAACATCTGCCAAAGCCCCACAGTACCCCAGACTTCACCTGGACTCGGCAACATGTTCAGAAACCATAACGGATGGAACATAATATTTTCATTGACATTAAATAAAAAAAAAAGGCTACTTACCTTTTATATTGCCAGCTACTGGGTCTTCTAGACTCAGAGTATAAACAGGAGAGACTGGAACTCCTATAAAATAATTTATTTAAAAACACAGATTAAGGAGATAGTAGCATGAACAGCCAAGCTGCACTGAGCAGGAAGAAGGCCCCTCCCTGAGTGAAAAGCAACACATGAGACTGATTGAGAGAAAGACCCTGCGCTCTCTGTGGCCAACACGCCTCATAACTGAAGCCAGGCTGCTTAGCAGATCAGCAAATGGAAACGGATGGCGTTTTATGCTCACGATTGCTAAATTATTCAAAACAGGTATGCCCAAAGAAGAGCTGTGTCTAAGTATGAATAGAATTTAGGATTGTTTCTTTTTAAACAGAAATTTTACTCTTTATTTTTTAAGTAAAATTGAGAGTAGTTTTAAAAAAATGTTTTCTTCTAAGTTTTTTCCCTGAATTTTTGTTTGTTATATTAAAAAACGATTGAAGCATCTTCTTATTTCCCCCACTAACAAGGCAAGGGCAATTTCTGGCGGGCTCATCCCAGGCACGGATTCAATATGGTGAGCACCTGAGACACAGTCATTGGCTTCAGACATTATTTCCTGTAAATGCATTTGATTATCCAAAGAAGGAAGGTCTCCTTAGTGAAGCAGTCACTGCTTAAATCATCACTCTAGGACAGCAGGTGCACACTGCAGTGTGGAACCCTGAACAGGTCCGTCCCAGCTCCCCACTGCTCCCAGCACACTTCTGAGATAAAATGTAGATACACACATGAATATGTTAACATATTCATCCGGATCACTGTGGGAGGGAGGAGGGAGGAGAGGGCCCTGACAGCTTGCCCTCCTGGACACTGAAAGAGAGAACACACACCTTCTTGCCCCCACCCTGCAAAGCATGATGCACTAGGTCTATCAAAGTCACACTCTACTACCAAGTTGAATTTTGCAGTATTTGAGCCTAAGCCCATTGACCTAATAAAATGGCAATGGCTATTGTACAACACCAAGCTAAATTCTAAGATTTGCCTTTGCAACTTGGGAAATTCTTTCATGTAAACAAAACCTGCCTGGGCCTTTTTCTAGTCCCTCATACACCTTCCCTGCCCGTCATTGCTCACACACAGGTTGGCTATGGGCCAGAAAGGGGATTCTCATCCTTACTGGATACTTACTCGAGCAAAATGGAAAATTATAGTATCCATCTGCACATAGCTCACAGCTGTCTCCTTGGAAATTTGGCTTACAGTGACAGCGGCCTGAGCCCTGCTCACACTCATATGCACGTTCCGGACCACAGCTGCAAGCTAAGAGGAAAAAGAATCACTACGTGACCCACCCCTCACTGTGCTCAGAAAACACACATGCCCACACTTCTCATGGGTGCCGTGGTCTCAGTCTCCTGTGCATAGCAAACACTCGACTAAAGTTAAACGCTACGATGATTACTAAATTTCTGTGGACTTCTTATTATGCTGTTTTGATGTTAATTATGACAAAGTTAAAGTGATTGTAGATCACAGAAACATGTCAAACGAAGCAACATTTATTTCAGGCTTGATAGGTGACCGATTCAAAGAATTAAGGGCTTGACTAGGTACTTTTGATAGCTTTTCATCTACTGTTATGAAATATATGTATTATCATTATTATTTACATGTGAGAATTCTTGGGCTCAGAGAAAATATGAAGTTACCTGAGATAACTCAGTTAGAAGGAAATAGAACCAATACTCCGAAGGCAGGGGAGCAAAGATCGTCCAGGCCCCCGAGCCTGTGACACCCTTGGGGTAATGCACACAGCCTGCCATATGCACGGAATTGACATGAGACTTACGGATGCAGCCATGGAGCGCCTCCACTGGAACTCCATAGGGCCGGTAGAAACCCTGTGCACACTTCTCACAGTTCACACCCGCTGTGTTGTGCTGGGGGAACAAGAACAGACCCTTCAAAGGATGCCAGAGAAGCCCGGAACTCTACTCTGTGCTAATCCACCACAGAAATAATTCTGTCACACAAGCCCAAAATCCAAAGTCCCCAAGACCATCCATCTTGACCCTGTATCACAGGACCCAAAGTGTGTCATAGGACCCTGATTTCACCTTGTCCCTGAAATCCCCGCCACACACGTGGAAAGGTTCATTAAACTAACAGTCCTGACTTCTCTCTCTAAAAATAAACAAACAAATAAGTAAATGACAATTTAAAAATTAAAAAAATATGAGCCAGAGGCAGGTAGATCTCTGTGAATTTGAGGCCAGCCTGGTCTATAAAGAGTTCCAGGACAGCCAGGGCTCTTACGCGGAGAAACCCTACCTCAACAAACAAACAATGTAAAAAACTTAAAATGCTTCAATGAACTTGACACTTGATTAAGAAAAAACAATAGTGTCCCTCTGGCTGTGAGCAGTCCTTAGAGTTCCTGCAGCTCAGAAGCGCCAGGGATGGCTGCCACTCACAGTCCTGCTTTAGCGCAAAGGATGAGATGGCGCAGGGGAATGTCTTTCCCATTTTGGGAAGGAAAGCATATAAAGATCTCTGTCTCTGGTCTTTCTGACTGCATCTGTGTTTTCAGCGTGAATTATTGTGTGAATGGACAATGAGAGCACGAGGCTCATACACAGAGCTCAGTTTTGAGTCGGGTGGCTTTTTCTAGTCTGCGGTTAATTCTTACAATTGCCACAAACCCAATTACCCAGTACACATGATCAGTTTCCAAGGAATGCATGCCACAGCTCAATTCTGTCTCCTTCTCACCCGAAAGCACTGAGCAGTGTCACTATGGAAAAGGCAGCAAACTCAGAGCAACAAGAATGAGCAACACAAACCACACGGAACCTTCACAGAAGCCTGGGGAGAGCAAAGGCCGGTCTGTGTCCTCTCCCTGTGGGGTTTATTAACCACAGACTCTTGGTTTTTACCACTCTTGTTCTGTGGGCTAAAAATCTGAATCTAATTTAGCACCAAAGTAAAAAATCATGCTGGCCAGCCTGCCAGCACTCACAGGAAGCTTCTAGGCAAATAAGAAAGAGCTGTAGCCCACCCAGTCTTCCCATCAAACGCCCTTCCCTTCCATCCCACTGCTTGCTACTATGGCTAACCTTGGCTAGCAATCCAATTAGAGCAGGACATGAGAACTGTTCTCTGAGGTGGGCAGCCTTGTCTCTCTGCCTCAACGCATGCTTAAATAGCAGCGGAGAACTGAGAGGAAACGCTAAAGATAGGATAACGCCTCTGTTTTGGATGGTTTTCTCTAGGACCTCCACAGTCTCACACCATTGCATTTATGGACAATAGGGTCCTGGCTGAACCAAGTACAAGCAGGTCAAGGTGCAAAAATCGGGGTGGCTTCCCAGGCTTACGGTGGGGTTTAGAGGTCCTGCTGGGAGGAGTGGATGTTTGAAGTTGTGCTTGCACAGGGCTTAACATCAAATGAGAATCAGAGACCCCAGCTGAGTAAGGGCAGAGGCATCCTCTGCAGGCAAAAAGCCTGTCTTCCACCTACCGGCTGCTTTGGCTCCTCCCAGAGGAAGGGTGTGTGTGCAGCACGGTGCACATACAGGACAACTTTCAGGAGTTGGTTCTTTCCCTCTACCATGGACTCCAGGAATTGAACCCAGCTCCTCAAGCTTAAATTCGCAAGAGCCTTTATCCAGTATCCAGAAAGCCATCTTGCCAGCAGAGTCTGCCTGCTTCATGTGGGTTGGCAGCGTTAATTCCAAGTCCTCATGCTTGCCCCCAAAATTCTATACACAGAACTGACCCCCAGTCCGGGTGGCACGCTATGGAATGCTCACCTAGAAGCCAGGCCCTGATCTGGGTGTCTGGGGTCTGAATTCCACCACAGGGAGCTTTCCAAACATGCTTTGACCTTTAGGCAAACCCTAACTATCCACTGCTGGTACTCAGTTCCTTAGCCGCACCTCCTCCATTACCTTGTGTGTCTGTGAGCCCTAAGCACACAGAGACCGTCCACTCTATCTAGACTCCATCATTAGTCACCTTGTCTTCGAAGAACCCAGGAATAATTTCCCTTATCAAGGTTCCACATGAACTAGGCTTTGTGCCTCCTCTTGAATTATCTGCCCTTCTCCTGACTCACTTCTCCAGCTATCCTGGGATCTTGCTCCTTACTAACGCCTCTTGTCCTTCTGTTACTTCAATACACCCAAAGGATGCCTAGCTCATCTGCTCAGATACCACAACTCAGGAAACTGGCCACCTTAGAATACCTCATACCCTAACCCAATAGTTAAAATGGGAAACCCAAGGAATAAAATAAACTAATACCAATGGGATCTATATGTGCCTCTGGTAACTGCTTTCTCTTCAGAACAAGAATCTAACTCTGTCACCATTACTATATGCTGTAGAATAATCCTTTTGTACACTGTGAAGATGTGTTGCTCTTATTGGTTTAATAAAGAGCCAATTGGCCAATAGTTAGGCAGAAAGAGGTTAGGCGAGAGAGCCAGACTGAGAGAACACTGGGAAGGAGGGCGGAGTCACCAGTAGAGGGAGCAGGACATGAACATGCCATGCTGAAAAAGGATTAATTTAATATGGATTGATTTAAGTTGTTAGAAATAGTAACAACCCTAAGCTATTGGCAGAGCATTCATAAATAACAAATCTCTGTGTGGTTATTTGAGGAGCTGGTGGTCCTAACTAAAAGCTCTGCCTACAACTATCTGCTGCAGCTCAACTAGGTCTTCTTCAAAATCCAGGCTTAGAGGGCTGGTGAGATGGCTCAGCGGTTAAGAGCATTGCCTGCTCTTCCAAAGGTCCTGAGTTCAATTCCCAGCAACCACATGATGGCTCACAACCATCTGTAATGAGGTCTAGTGCCCTCTTCTGGCCTTCAGGCATACACGCAGAAATGAGATTGTATACTAAATAAATAAATGAATATTTAAAAAAATAACAAAATCCAGGCTTAAATTCAATGGTCAGGGTAATAGTGTTAAGAGACACTGGCTTTGAGAAGTGATCCAGTCATAAAGGATTATCCTTCGCGAGTGGATTAAGGCCCTTAGAAAGGAGACACAGAATTCGGCCCTTTTATCCTTCTGCCTCCCGCCATGTAAAGATGGAGCCTTCTTTATGAGTTACCCCATTTCACTGGGACTGTGTGTGACAGTGTCTAGGGACAGCCTGTCTTGTGCTTTGAGATGATAATTCATTGCTTTCCACATATGGGCACTGAACAGAAATGGTGGAAATCAGCCCAGTTACTTAATTTCTAGGGGACATAATTTGCTGTAGGATATGTGTTTTTTTACCAGCAAACTCGAACCTGATCACCAAGCTGGCCAGTTCTGCGGCCCTTCTCTCTTTTTCTACCAGTGAAGACTCCCATGTTATTGTATGCATAGCATAAAATGCAGTCAGTTTTCCACCAAAGAACCAAGTGTCCCAGCATGACTTACAAAATGTCCACCTTTTCTACTATGGATGACATGACATCCAAAATCAAATTGTACCATTCCCGTGCACTGGCTTAGGTTGATCCTCTGAAGATGGGTCCCACATTCACTTATTTCTAATTATCCACTCTTGTGTTCTCTGCCAGTAATTCCAGAATCTGCCTGCCCGTCTCCACAAAACTATTAAAATTGCACTGAATGTATAGGCTGACTTCAGAAAATTAAAATGTTTATTGTATTTCAAGTCTGAAAACACCGTGTTCAGCACAGGTTATGTTTGATGAATTTTAGTGCAGTGTTAGGAGTTTGACTCCAGCCGCACAGTCAACTCCTTTTGTGACCTCTTGGGCCTGCATGCCATTGACATTCAAAGCCGTGTACCCCGTATGTACCATACTAATAGGTATGTTTCATGTGTGCTCTCTTCTCGATTTTTTGGGAATTGCTAGTCTTTTCAGATGGCCCATCTTCCTCATTTTCACTTTCTAATGAGCTCTGGAGAAAGAGTGCATTTTGCTTTTAAAATATCTTTTCTGTGCGTGGTCGGGTTTGGGGCAGAACGGAACCATATGTTCTGCATCTGGATCCCCTATGTTTTCATGTGAAACACAGATGGTTTGGGAAGAGTGAGATAAACACTTCATTGACCTCTCCATGGATGTGAAGGACTAGGGAGCTAGCCCCGTCTTCATAGGAGAGGTTCAACGTCATTTGGTTAACAAGGATAGGGTACCTCTGAGCAATGCCCACCAAAACCCGGGTAGCCGCCAGTCCTCACTAAGTATGTCAGTGTTACCACAAGAAACACAGGCCAAGAGGAGCCGACGCAGGCAGCCATACAGACTCCTGCCTCCTCTTTCCCTCAGTATTTGTTTTGGATGTCTTCACACTGAATGGTCATACAAGCCCCATCTAAAGATTCCCATAAACAATAAACATCCCACTTGGTTTCTTATTTCCACACAAGCTTTCCCCGGCCTCTCCTCTGTCTGTTCACCAACATATGACTTCTTGTCATGCTACAAGTGCTACGTGCCACATGCTACAGTGCCAACCACCTTCCACCAAGTATGTAAGCACGGACTTAATAACTGGAGTCTAACACGTGCTTATGATTTTTGTTCTTATTATAAAATATATTTTATACATACAAAACTCTCAATCGTAATTTGCCAATGTCAGACAATGCACATGAATAAGAGCCCAGTTTCTTACCGCAGTATAGAAGACACTCAGAACATCCCCCTGTTCCTGCCCAGTCAGCCCCCACCATTGCAGCTCCTCAGAGCTAATCACACTTTGACATTTTCCTCTAATAACTTGTGTTGAAGAATCTGTGCCAATGGCTGCCACACAACAGGAGCCCTTTAGGAAGCTGATTTTCTATTTCCGTGCTGCCCCTAAGATCCTCAGTGCTGTAATGTAGCACCAGACAAGGTCCCCTTTGCCCCTTAGTACTCTGTTATGAAATGATGAGCGAGGATGTGTCCATCGATCCTACCACTGCTGACTTTACCACTGATGCTGGCGGCGGTTTGGAAACACGCATTTCCGGGACTGGAGAGGTGGCTCCGCCATTAAAGGCTTGGCTCACAGCCAAAGCATTTCTGTTTGTTGTAGATAAACGGGGAGTGGGCTGATCACAGTGTAGGAAGCTGCGTGTTTCGCAGCATTTTACGGGTTGCTGCAGCCACGGTACACCATTTCTGCTGAGGGGATGGCGTGTATAGTTGTCTCTCGTCTCACTGAAATTGAATTTCTAGGCTTTTTAATAACTGCCGCCCCGGTGAGAGGTGGAGGGGATTTGGTGATTTTGATCAGTATTTCCCTTCTGTCTAAAGCAGCTTAGCCCTTGTTTGCCAGCTTATTAATCATTCATGTACTTACATTTGTAAGAGGCTGTTTTGTTATGACATGTATGTGGGGGAGGGGGTTACCTGCCTTCGTTTAAGAGTTTAGGACCATTGGGAAGCTCTGCCCAACCCCACTGCTCCCACCCACCATGGGTAGTTCCTCCCAGACACTGTTCCAGATGCCTACAGGCCATTTGAGCCCCGCCCCAGCAGATCTGCCCCTTGCTCTGGTGCTCTCTCTCCTGCCTTCCTGAGAGTCACCTGGGAGTTGTTTTGCTCCTTTCTACTCATTAAATCTGGATTTACTAATTTGGTTTGTGGAGGAACCCAATAACTGGGAACCCAATAACTTGATAGTCCAGTGACTATCAAGGACTCCTGGTTTGCGAGTTTGCTCTCCCTGTCTGCAGCTCACCCATGAGTGATTTTCAGTGGGAGCAGTCAGAAGTTTAATTTCAGTGAAATCCGATTTCCTCATCTCCCGTGATTGTGGCTTCCTCTGAGGAAAGTTTCCTCACCTTCTGAATCATACGGGACCCAGTGTTTTTCTCTATAGTTTACAGCTCTTGAGTAGGGATGAGAGCTTAGTTTTCCACATAAAATCGAGCTGTTTCAGAGCCATCTGTGAAAGACCTCACTGTCCCAGTTGGGTTGCTTTGTCCTTTCCTCAAGGTCACCCAGTGTGGGTCATGCCCCTACTCTGTTCTGGTGACGGCTTTGCCCCTGTGAATCTATTTGAACCGGATGTACGGCATACAGGGTGATGGCTGTAGGTGTGTCTCACCTGGCAGTCGATGCAGACTCCCCCACCTGCGTAGGTGCCTTTGCTGTTCAAGCTTGCCTGCTGTAGCTCCACATCTGGGTCGTAGTAACAGTCCACGGCGTGCCCATGGCAGTTGCAAGCTGGAAGAAAGCATGCTTGGTCAGATTAGTGTGCCGCTTTTAGTAAGTTCCCAAACAGGATCTCTGCTCTGTGGCTTACAATAGTCTGTTCTGAAACATTGTTCACTCTGTGAACAATTACAGGAATTTTTTTTTACACAGAGACTATTATAGAAAAGACTGTACTTTATACACTCCTTCTGTTTGACAGTAAATGAAACATTTCTCTTTTCTTAAAAGATAGAACAATGGTGAATCAAAATGCCTATTAGAGTTATGTACATAGACTACAGTCACTGCAAACTATTGCCGGCTCTTTATTCATTATGAAACACATTTATATGCTTTGAAGCATTTAATCTACTTTCTAAGGTAGGTGTCATTAACCCCATACCACAGATAGGAAAACTGAGATGGAACAAGGTTACAAGATGATTCATGGTGCGGGAGAATTGTTTGTAATCTGTCAGTCATGTTTTGAATAAACGCTGATTGGCCAGGCAGAAAATATAAGCGGGGAAAACCAAATAGGAAGTAGAAATGATGTAATGAGAACAGGAGAATTCTGGAAAGGAGGAAGTCGATTCCTCCCACTCCTGCCCAGATCACCGAAGCAGCAGGATGTGATCTGCCCCACTGAAAAAGGTACTGAGCCAAATTGCTAACATAGATCAGAAAAATGGGTTAATCAAGATGTGACAGTTAGCCAATGAGAAGCTAGAGCTAATGGGCCAATCAGCTTATAATTTATGGAGAACTATGTGTGATTTTCTTTGGGGCTAAACAGTTGTGCGGTACTGGGCAGGACAAAAACCCCAACAAGCAGGCCCCTGCTCATGTTACAGATTCATAGCTATATAACCCATAAACAAGAGAGCCAGAAGTTGGTCCAGTTTTTGCTTGATTCCAAATCCCTTATTTCGAAAGTCTAAACTTTCAATCTTAGGACTATGTGTAATAATGAAAAACAAGAATTAGGTTAATGTCTACCTATAGAAAAATAACGAGCCCGGCGGTGGTGGCGCATGCCTTTAATCCCAGCACTTGGGAGGCAGAGGCAGGAGGATCTCTGTGAGTTCGAGACCAGCCTGGTCTACAAGAGCTAGTTCCAGGACAGGCTCCAAAACCACAGAGAAACCCTGTCTTGAAAAACCAAAAAAAAAAAAAAAAAAAAAAGGTCATGGCTAGACAAATAACGACCCATCTGGCTGACTATAAATCCTATGGAGATGGAGCTGCATGTATTTTGTTTGTGATGGAGCATGGGCCTAGGTTCAGAGTGGCACTCAGCTAACCCTGCCATATTAACTTGCATTCCTACTGTGATCATTGTGTATGCCCCAAGAGTGACACCAAATGATTCATAATGACTGGGAAAGAATGTCAAAATATCTTTTTAAAAATCAAAAAAAAGAGGGGCTGGAGAGATGGCTCAGTGGTTAAGAGCACTGCCTGCTCTTCCAAAGGTCCTGAGTTCAATTCCCGGCAACCACATGGTGGCTCACAACCATCTGTAATGAGGTCTGGTGCCCTCTTCTGGCCTGCAGGCATACATGTAGAAAGAATATTGTATACATAATAAATAAATAAATATTTTAAAAAATCAAAAAAAGATTAAAAACAATCAAAAAGATCAGGACATAAAATTAAACAATATTACTATCTTGACTAGTCAAAGTGTGCCTAACACAGCCACTAAAGTGTCTGATTGAAACTATCTAATTATAATGCTCATAGTACCTCCTCGATAAGGTCTCAGAAATGGACATGGGAGAACCCAGTTACCAATATGCAGATGGAAGAAGGAGGTTTAAGAAGATGTTACTTTGTTTGTTTTGTTTTTTTTTTTTTTTTTTTGTTTTTTCGAGACAGGGTTTCTCTATGGCTTTGGAGCCTGTCCTGGAACTAGCTCTGTAGACCAGGCTGGTCTCGAACTCACAGAGATCCTCCTACCTCTGCCTCCCGAGTGCTGGGACTAAAGGCATGCGCCACCATGACCCGGCAAGAAGATGTTACTTTGTAAGTTGCTTTTGTTGGTAACTGTAGCACAGCACCAGGAAAAATAACTCATACAGATATTGAGGGGCAGGTCCATCACTTCCTTACTTTCTAACACACCTGTGATCAAGGCAGCTTTGCTTTATCTCCTCGTTCTCTCTGACCCCTTTACCTCCCACAGGAAATAGTCCATGGCAGCACCTACTCTCAACACGGCCAACACTCGCATCTCTCTCTCGCATCAGCGCTCGGCCCTCTATCCACTATCACACCCCACAAATGCTGAAAAGAGAGACCAGCATGTCAAAACACTCAGCCTTACCCATACATGAAAGTACCATGTATATACTTAATAATTCTTTGTTCTTCTTATACTTTCCTCTTAAGTCTGATGTTTCCTTAATCTGGTTCCCTCTTGTCAATGGTTACATTTCCCATAGTTAAGTTAACTGTAGTCTACAAATATTAAATTGAGAGTCACAAACATTAACAATTCATGTTTCAAATTGTGTGCCATGCTGGCAGAACAGCACGGTGCAGGCTGTCTTCGCATGGCTGTTACTCCCAGCTCAAAAATCATCCGGATTCATGCTGGGGATGAGACTGGCTTGCAAGGTCAATGTGAATGCGTCTCAGGTTCCTATAACCCTGTCTTACTTAAGAAAGGCTCACAAGAGCAAACATGGTGACACTGGTCAGTTCATCACAATCTAGTGTCTTTTATTATTAGTTGCTGTTCGTCTCTTACTGTGCCCAGTGTATACATTCAACTTTCTCATAACCGTGTATATAGAGGAACATATAGGACATCTCGGAGTCTCCACCATCCTTAATCTCAGCATCCACTCACCTTCACACTCGCTGTGCTGCCCCAGAGCAGCTGGCCGCCAGCGCCTCTGGTTGAAGCCAGCGCAGCAGCGATTGCAAGTCTCCCCGCAGGTGTGGTGCTGGCATTTGCATCGGAACCTGAGCATGAAAGCAACACATGTTCCATAACTGAAAGGAGTGGTTGTAGGTATAGCATCAAACTCAGGGAAATCTCCTCCCTTGGCATCCTGAGTTTGAAATGTTGTTTGCTTGCATTGATTTGATGTCTTATTTTGTTGGAGACTAGTTCTCATTTATCCCAGACTGACCTTGAACTCACTACGTAGCTCAGGAAGACCTTGAACTTCTACTGCTGATTCTACCTCGCAAGTGTCTGGATTATGTGGTATTAGAGATGGTAGTTTCAGCTCAGTACCAATGAAATACTTGGCATGTGTGGGCCCACACCTGGACGGCACTGACATCATCAAGCCTCTGCTGTACTGGTTCTCAGTCTAGGCTAAAGGTGAGGTAGCACTTGGCTTTGCATCTTCTGCAGAAATGCTTCCCGCCCAGTCTATTAGAGAGTCCTTTCCAGGGTGGCCTCTCTAGTCTGGTCTTATCTCACCTAATATCAACTGTCATTTTTCTCCTAAGCAGTGACATTTTAGGTTGAACGTGAGCAGACTCCTGTTTAGCAGGCTGCTCGGAAGCCCAGAATCAAAAGTGCGATCCCTGCTACTCTCCGTGCGGTGAGGCCGGGTGGTAAACCCTCCCGGGTAAAACTGTATTCTGTCGAGAACTAACTTCACTGATTGTCCAGAACGGGCCTCCTCCATCAAGTCTCTGGGCCATCTCAAGCAGAGGCTTGTTTCCTGCTCATGCATAGAGATGCACAAGCATTCCACACCAGAGTGTCCTTGCTGAACTCTTCCCTATCGGCACAAGTTAAATGAGACATGGCAATCATGAAAGATCCCAACACGCATTCCCACCATTGGTGCCAATTTCATCTTGAGGTGGGAACTGTCAAACATGGTAGAAACCTCACATGAAATAATTTTGAAGTCAGGGGCAGGAGAGATGGCTCAGCAGTTAAGAGCACTGGCTGTTCTTCTAGAGGACCTGGGCCCGGTTCCCAGTCTAGAACCTGAAAGTCTCTAGCTGGGTGCACATCTCTAATGCTACAGCTAGCCTTATTCCTAGCAAGGTGAGGAGGGAGCTGGCCATACTCACTGGTTTTCAGGGTTGTCAGCGGTGCATTCGTCCGCGTGGCCGTTGCAAACACACCGCCCACCGATGCTGATGTCCTTGATGCTGTAGTAGTACTGCACGACAGAGAACAGGATCACCAACCTCCAGGGACTGTGACACAGAAGTTCTCTCCCTGGCCTTTACCCGCATAAGGGTTGACACGGCTTTTCCTTCATTCTGCGCTCTTGTGCCATTTCTCCTTGCTGACTTGAGCACAAATGGGAACCATGCTTGCTTGTAACTTGTCTTACAAAATGAATGCATTCCTCGATCAAATTTAATTTTTAAAAAAGCCTTCAGAATTTTTTCATTAAAGCATCAAATGTTTTAAATGCAGGGAAGAAAAGTACCTATGTGGAGAAAAGTCGTACATATAGCCTACTGGAATGAGACGATGTGTTTTAAGCTTGTTTGTACATTGAGCATATGTATCTACCAAAAATGAATCCTATGCCTACCATGTGCAATCTGCCCCTCCAGGGTGTGGGAAGGGAGAAAATATTTGCAAAGATGGATCGGATCCATCTGTAGAGGGAGTTAACAGCTGCTGGCTGTTGTTGGAACCTTCCTGACTCATGTTCCGAAAGGCTAAAGCTAAGAGTTCAAACTCCCAAAGACCAGACAAAGTCAGCAACAGACCCAGGGGAGGCTCAGCCCTAAACTAGACCATACACACACACACACACACACACACACACACACACACACACACACACACACACAAATCAACACTCATGATAAGCCAAATTATCTTTGACAAAATTCCAAAGACAATTGGAAGTGCAGAGAAGTGGTGAACTGGGGCCGTGCAGTTTTCCAGAGAGCTCAGCTCATCCTCATCACTGTTCCCATCTCCCCATCTCCCCTACCCAGGGTTCGGAAAGAGCTAAGAGCATAGGAAATACAGATGAGCCACCTTCAGACAAGGCGCCTGACTTTTCTGGAAAATGCTCAAAACTGTCATGACTATTTCCCAGGCTGCCGACCTCCAACCTCTCTGCTATTAACTACATAAAATGCCCCAACTCTAGCCGGGACAGTGAACATCTTCCACTTAGCCTTCTAGGTGGATCTTGCCCCTTCGCCTTGGGCTGATCCCTATATCGGCAGCAGCCATAGACTTTCTGGCTCTCTAGTTTCCTATTGGGCTGGACCATACAGAAGAAGTGCAGGCTCAGGTCACCTCTTCTACTGCCCCCCCATCCCTAGAAGCCAGGGTACCAACCTAACACCTGAGAATGGGAGATGTTCCTGTAGATCCCCCTCAGAGTACAGAGTTCACTGTGTCATCACGGGTTCTCCCCCACTAGGTCACATTTTGTAGTCTCTTTCCCTAGGAGGGTTTACACTAGAACTAGATCTTCTGAGTGGAATTTGTAGCTCTGTTTCTTCTTTTAGATTGATGGTGCATTGGCCCATGAGGGAGGAGGGAGCAGAAGCAGGGAACAGAGTTCAGATCACTGTAGGTATGATGGAGATAGCCCTCCGGGAGATGAACAGTGAATTGATTCAGCTTTATTCCAGAGTATAGGAAATACAAAGGACTGGGGAGCCTGAGAGGAACTCTAATTCGCACTAAGTGGCACAGTCCTGTCATAAGCTGGGTTAGTAACAGCGGGGTCCTAGAGCAAAGCTCCTAGTACAAGTCTTACTTATATATGTAGCAGGCGTGGCTTCCAGCAGGGAACTGTGCAGGGTCTTTCTACAGATAAACCAGGCATCCAGGTTTAGAGGCAGCTTTGAGAAAAGGTCAGTCCTCCAGGCCTGGGGACATTCTCCAGAAAAAGGCAGGTAGAGACTAGGAAGTTTCGCTGGGGAGAAAGTCCCCATGTCACTGAGCTTTGGAGAAAGCTGCCAGGCCATGATGGAGTGAAACCTCTGACCAGCAAGACCTTCCAACAGAAGTGACCTCTGTAGCCTGGGGCATGTGGGTTTCCTCTTTCCTCCAACGTTCATCTGCTGCTGATGCAGAGATTCTGAAGGAGGACACTAAGACATTGTGAGAAACAAGGAGCCTGGTACCCAGAGTGACCGCATGGAGCTGAGTTCACCTGCTGATGCTCACACGCTAGACAGTGATATGAGCAAGACACAAGCGGTTTCTCTTCTTTAGCCTCTGACATTGGAGGTTGTTGACTACGAGACTTAGCCCGTCTGCACCAATACCAGAATGACTACAATCAGTTTTTGGATATAACAATTTTTCTTATCTTTGAGATTGAACCCAGGGTTCTACCACTGAGTAGATTGACAGCTACCCTGCCTAGGCTGTCCTGAGACTCGTTCAACAGTACAGCCAGGACTTACACTTAAAGTCTTCCTGAATCAGCTTCCCTAGCAGCTGATTATAGACCTGCAGCACCAGGCCTGGTTCATTTGCAGCTGGACTACAGACCTGCACCACAGGGCCTGGAGACCTGCAGCACCAGGCCTGCTGGATTACAGACCTGCACCACAGGGCCTGGTTCATTTGCAGCTGGATTACAGACCTGCAGCACTGGGCCTTGTTCATTTTTCTTCAAATAGTCATACCTATTATAGACAGGAACCACCCTCTGCCTAAGATCACAGGCTTGGAAAAGTACTCAAAAGAATTGAACTTATTTGACAAGCAAAACAAGCAACAAAACACAGCTGATTAGGTGCTTACAAAATGCTACTCACCCGCCGGGTGACAGTGGGGTCTCGCTCTGCTTTGGAGATAAGATGCCCAAGTAGGGTGTTGGTCCGAAGAAATCGCAAGCGGATATTTGTTGCTTTAGTAAACTCCCTCAGGGTGTCAGAGAAAGCAAAATTTTTTGCACCTGGACGACCATTTATTAAGGATACAACCACCTTTAAAAAAGGAAAAGAAAGAAAGAAAGAAAGAAAGAAAGAAAGAAAGAAAGAAAGAAAGAAAGAAAGAAAGAAAGGGACACACCAGACCAAAGTCCTTTTCTCAAAATGCAATAACAAGACATTAAAAACAATATATGCCCCCAAAGCACCTGGTTCTCTAAGGAGCCCCGGACATACTGACGTGGTCTAGCAGCTAGTTCTTGGTTCTATGTTTAAACCTGATCTCTATGATGATGTTCTCTGATCTGCTGGGTGCCTGTGGAGGGAAAGAGCTATGAATGCCGGCGAGGGACTATAAGCAGGGGGAAGAGGGTCTGTCAAGCTGCATCGAGCAAACGAAGCTGAAATAATACAGCTCCTCAGATTGTGGTGACCCCAACCATAAAATTATTTTCGTTGCTACTTCATAACTAATTTTCTACTGTTATAAATCATAATGTAAATATCTGATATGCAGGATATCTGATATTCAACCCTTGTGAAAGGGTCATTTGACCCCCGTCCCCCCAAAGGAGTTGCAGCCCATAGGTTGAGAACCACTGATCTAAACGCTGAAGAAATGTGGACCAGAACAAGGACTTAAGTTTTCATGCCTCAGCTGATGAAGTCCAAGCCTCAGTAGTTTGAAACATAAGCTGCTTACCAGATGGGAGATACTGGATAAGAGACTCTTAAGTGAAATCTCACACTCCTAAATGAGTTGATTTTAAAGTCTTTTTACATTCCTCACAGCCTCGCCACTTCCATGGAACTCTTCCCTGACTGTCCCCATCTCTGTCTGTCCCCCTGCATGGCAACAGCCAGGCTGATTTCATAGCATGGTCAGATGCAACTCCAAGGGGACAATAATTGTTTTCTCCCTCAAAGCTGACATCTACTGTGTCAAATGGGACCAGGTAAAGGGACTCCGGCCAGCCAAAGCATGGCAAACATGGCTCTGATGGGCTTTGTCCTCTCTCATTCTCTCTCCTCGCTATAAACCATTAGTCTACATTCCTAAAAACTAGCCCCCAAGGTCTAGTCCACTTCCTCCTCCTGAGGCTGACTATCAAAATCTGGCTATCAAAGAACTCAGTTCCAAAAAAAAAAAAAAAAAAGCCTCCTTTGGCTCACCTAATTAACATGCCCAATAAAAATTAAACACCTCATCCTACCATGGGTTTCCCCATTTCTCTTAATAAACTGCTATTTTCCTATGGGGCCAATTCTGTCTTCTCTCTATCCAGAGAGGTCTTTGTTCCTATAGGACAAATGCCCATTGTTCCCTTTCCCTTCTCCCTCTTCCTCTCTCTCCTGTTTTTGTCTCTTATTCCCCGCCCTTTATCCCTCTGGGTAAATAAGCCGCCTTTTCACTGAGAACTTGGTTTTAGGGTGTCTCATACCAACAATGGTCCCTTTACCAGGGTTTAGCTTAGCACTACCACCTGCCCCACCTCCTCAGTCCTGGAAATAGTGTGTGAGAAGGTGGGGGGATCATCACCAGTTACCAGTGACCCACCCACCACCTTTTGTCACTGGGAGAATTCTGAAGCCGGTGGGCCTTGGATCCCAAACTCTAACTTCCGGGGAAGAACTCAGCCCCCAAAAGAACTTCTAACCCAACTCATTCTGAGTCTTTGGTGTGATTCCTTTTCTATTTCCTCCAAAGAACTGCTCCCCACCTTAATCTACACTGTCTCCCAGGAAATACAATGTCATAGCTTCCTGTCCCCTTTCTAGTCCTAACCCTGACTGCCTCCCAAAACCACTTACTTCGCCATTTTCCAGAGGCACGATGCGGGAATACTCCGTGACACAAAGTAGTTGATCATCCCGGGTGACAGCCATGTTTGCTTCCTGCCCAAACTGTTCTAAACAGTCTCTTCGAGAATCTAGGAAGGACACAGTTGAGCATTATCAAATTATGCATCTTTTCTCCTAGATCACTTCCCTTGACTTGTGTTTCCTTAAGAGGAAGAACCAAGAAGTCTTTTGGATTTCTAGATGAAAGCTTAGGACGAAGTTTTTAGTTCATGAAAAAGAAATGGCTGGCTATTTCAGCTCAAGTGCCATCAGCAACCATGTTTGAAGATATGCTATTAACTCCTCGTGCCTTGAGTAGGAAACTCTAAGGAAACTGGCTGCCACTTGGATTGATCATGAGGTCCAGAGACACTTACATACTTCATTAGCAAAGATGACGGGTTCTAAATGAGTAACTGGAGCCCAGGATCCATACAGAGCCACCTTCGTTCCTCATTCCTCATGAAGGGGGAAGAACTTGAGTGGCAGCTCACTTGCAGGGGCCACCCACCAGAAGGAGCAAAACTGTTTATTACAAAAGGGGGTGCAACCGCCATGCTGCATGAGGGCCCTTAGAATCAAGGCATGCACGACAGAGAAACACGATGTTCTGAGGACTACTTAGGAGTCCCACTGAGACACTAAATCCATACTCTTAAAGTGTTTCAGATAATCAAAGCCCCACATAGCACAGAAGACAAGATTACTTACGAGCAAAATACTGCCATGGTGAGTAGGTGCTTCCAAAGTCAACAGATCTTTCCAAGACCCAAAGATCAGGACGCGGAGAATTTGCAAATTTGATTAAAACATAGGCCACATGGAAAAGCTGAAAAAGCAAGAGAGATACAGTTTGTCTGGACTGAGGGTATAGCTCAGTGGTAGAGCACTTGCTTAGTATGCAAAAGGCTCTGAGTTCAATCCCCAGGCCCACCAAAAAGAAAAGATTTAAGTTGGTTTGTCCATAGCTTTGACTATTTCTACAGGTCGGTGATTCCCAAGGCTACAAGATACAGATCCAAGCTCTATCTGCCTGGTAGACATCTCTACTCAGCTGTAGCCTTTCAAGCTTCTTATCCTCAAAACCATGTCACCTTCTCTTTCAGTACGTGTGTTGCCATCATTATCTTGAGTTTCAGCCTCTTTCCCTGTGCCATCTACCCTGATCTTTTTCTTCTTACCACATTTCTTAGTCATTGTCATCATTCTTTGGCCTGTGACCAGAATGACACAAACATAGGAAGGAAAGAAGTGGGGCTCTGGTCTTGCTCACTTCACCTCCAATTCCTAAACGCCCAGATGTTTATTCCCCATTCTCCTTCCTCAAAAAAAGTCTGCTTTGAAATTTGAACTCTGCAGTGATACAGTCAGGCCTCCAAATTGGTGATACTACATCCTGTAGCATGATTAATAGAAATTAATAAAAATCCAGATATTGGGGTTCAGTTAAAAAAAACAGCCAGCCACTTGTTTCAATCAACCAAGGATTAAAAACTTTGGGGTGGAGGATATATCACAACGGCACCATGTACATTTTTCTTGTCTGTAGTCTTTGGCAATGTAGTATGTAACAAGTACTTATACCATATTAATTACATAAGAGGCTGTGTGTAGGCTCAAGTGCACCATTCTACACAGAGACTGGGGCATCCCTGAGGGATACGGAGGACAGAGGGAAAGAAGTGGAGCCAACCCAGGGATGGTGAGGGACGGCAGACAGCAGAGCACAGGTTTAAACAATTCTGTATTATCACGTTAATGAGCAAAGACCTCCCCTGTTCCCCAAATCCCTGCCCCCCCACCCACACACACCACAAGTAGCATGTTCTACAGTGGCTTTCTGAGCAGGATGCCACACTGCCGTTAGCTAGCCCACTAGAGCCAGAACAATGAACTCTTAGGGAGGGAGGGAGGAAAAGAGGAGTCAGACCCTGTGGGGTTCTCTTTCCTGGAAAATAAGAGAAGGTTTGGTGTGTAACTCAATAGTGAAACACATGCAAGGTCTTGGCTCAATCCCTGGGAACAAAATAATAGTAATAATAATAATAATAACAATAAGGGTTTTAACCTTTTTTCCACATACAAGAGTTTAAGTTATATGGTCTCTCTCTCTCTTCCATCCTGTATCTTCTGTTTCCTCTCATGTCTCTTAGCTTCTCCTGTGCACCTAGATTCCTCCTCCTTTAACTTTTTCTCACTGAAAAGCCCACCTATACCTCCTGCCTAACTATTGGCCATTTAGCTTTTTATTATACCAATCACAGCAAATACATCTTTCTACAGTGTACAAATATCCCACAACAGTCCTGGAACTTGCTTTGTAGACTAGGCTGGCCTCGAACGCACAGAAATCCTATCTCTGCCTCCCAAGTGCTGGGATTAAAGGTGTGGGCCACCATTGCCTACAGTTGAGAAATTTAAAACATACATGCTATTATTTATTGAGAGTAGGAACCCCATTCTGTAGGAAGCCCCTAGTGAGTAGTCCTGAGTGAACGTGGGCTGCTGACATGGGCAAAGCCTCAGACCCACGGGAAAACGACAAAGTCTCCCCCAACACCTGTTCCCCCCCACTCACAGCAAAGCCTCCACAACACCTGTCCTTCCACACAGCAAAGCCCCCGCAACACCTGTCCCCCCACTTACATCCCTCCTGGCGAGGCTCAGAGCGAAATGGCAAAGCCTTGATTTGGGATCCACGTGTGGTTTAGATAGTGTGTGCAGAAAATGTCCACCATAGCTTTCCTCAGCAGGATGCTTAGGGCTTTAAGAGTGTCTCCTGCAGAGACTGCTCCAACCAGATTAGCTAAGCCTGCCCCCTTGTCCAGCTATGAAAGGTAAGCCCAACCTCCTTGTTTCTTTGGATGTAATAGCCTACCTCCTTGTTCAGCTGCATACAACCCTGCCTCTCTATTCAGCTCAACATTATAAACACGCTGAGATGCCAGGGTGCTGAAGTTTCTTCATCTGAGAGCTGGGTCCACCAAAGAGCCAGCTTCTCTGTGCCTCTCCTTCACACACACACACACACACACACACACACACACACACACACACACACCTGTCAGGTCTGTCCTCAGAGCAGTGCTGAATGCAGCACCATTCTATCCTAAGACAAATGCTACATGGTTCTGAAAAGCTGTTTTTTCAAATAAGAATATTGGCAACGCTTTGTTTTTGCAAATCCCTTTAGCGGTCAGATTGAGTGGAAGATGAAGGTTTTCCTGTCTGCTTCTACGTTCGTTCCATAGCAACATGTCTGGCTTTGGGTGAAGTATTTAGAAAAGATCTTAGCCCAGTCGGATCTTTAATGGTAAAATGAGGGCCTCTGGGTTTGTGGACTCCTGAAGGGCCAAGGGGACCCCACAGGCTCACACTTGACTCCCTCACAGAGTAGAGTTTGCCCTCACTGTCAGAAGCCCCTTCGCTGACACAGCCCTGACAAAGCCCCAAATCCCAGTCAGCTCTGCCCACTTGAAGCCTGTGCTTTTCAGTTTGGGAAACAATACTAACCAGGGCTGTGAGCTCAGCCTGGAGACAATACTAACCAGGGCTGTGAGCTCAGCCTGGAGACAATACTAACCAGGGCTGTGAGCTCAGCCTGGGACAATACTAACCAGGGCTGTGAGCTCAGCCTGGAACAATACTAACCAGGGCTGTGAGCTCAGCCTGGAACAATACTAACCAGGGCTGTGAGCTCAGCCTGGGACAATACTAACCAGGGCTGTAAGAAATACTGTGAGCTCAACCTGGGACAAATGGCTAACCCGGGTGCCTGTTTAGCATAGCAAAGCAGACCTAGCCATGGATCCTCCCAGCACCCCTCAGTCCCTACCTGTTACAGGGAATGGCTGGCATACCTCACCCCCTCCCCTAAACTTCTACAGTCCTGCTCTTCTCTCAGCTGTTCCTCCCTATATAATCCAGCTGTTTTGTCTACCTGGCCCCTTTTGTCTACCTTTACTCTTCTGGCTCTACCTTCACCTCCCTCTCCTCATGTAGCTCAGGGCCATGTTCACTCTGGACCCTCCCAGATGTCCCTGCCTCTGGCTATGCTCTCCATTTTATCTACAAAAAAAGCCTCTCTTCCACCATACCTAGGAGTAGTCATGTCTCTATCTACCTATCATCTATCTATCTATCTATCTATCTATCTATCTATCTATCTATCTGTCATCTATTTATCATGTATCTATCAATCATCTATCAATCTATCTATAATCTATCTATCATCTATGTATGTATTTATTTAAGGCAATATACCGTACTGTCCACCAATGTGTGGAAAAACTTCCTCCTTGAAACAGAAGCACTAGGAATTACAAAGTGGTCTGAAAACCATAAGGCAATACCTAAAGGCAGAAATGGGGGCTTCCAAAAGACACAGGCCATGACTGCACAATGAAGCGATTTATGGGAAATTCGAGAACTCTGATTTGGACAACTATAACAAATATAGATCCCTTCCAACTATTTATACACCTGTTTCAGCCCTGTCCAAGTAAAACCACATTAGGTAAGAAAATAGGATGGACAATAAATGAAGCATCTTGAACGCAAGAATCTTTCTCAGCATGCTTCACCGTCACCAGACTCTCGCAGTCATGGCTCCTGCAAAAGGTTCACCAGATTAGAATTCCTGGCGGCTGACCCTGAGCTTAGCTTAGCTGCTTCTAAGTGTTATGCTATTATGTAGCACCACAACTACTGAAAATTCCCAGCGAGAGTTGGGACGGCACTCGGGTTATAGTTCAAGCTCCAGTGCCACATAACCCAGAAAGCAGGAGGTCCAGAAGTTCAGGTCATCCCTAGCTATGTTCCAAGTTTGCAGCCAGGCTTGGCTACCTGCGGCACTGCAAAGGGAAGAGGAGGGGGAGAAAGACTGAAACAGTCAACAGATGGGGTTCTTGGCCTCTGTGAACCTACTACCTTGGCCCAGTTTAATGAACATGCTGAGCCTATCCACCGCCGTTTAGCACCAAGCAAACAGGACGTTCCTCTTTAAAAAGTGCGCTTGCTGTGTTTTTGTCTTGGGACCTGTTTCTGAGGTTCCCTGACACACGTGTGCACATGCTCTCGCGGTGGCACGTGTTCTCGCGGTGGGAAGGCTGCATTCACTTCTCGTTCTACTGGCGCGGTGATGGCTGCCACCCCACTGTGGAGACCTGCTGTCCGTTCTTGCAGTGTCCCAGGTCAGCAGCACGTCTCCTCTGACGGTCCTACTTCCAAATCTGTGGCGCAATAAGCAGTGAGTGATCTCTGGGTGCTCGCAGCCTGGCTCAGGCGTGGTAAGCCAGCAGGCAGGGCCAATGGAAAGCTTAGCACAGCTTCTAGCTGTTTCTGTTAAACAACTTACCTCACTCCTGAATTTGGTCTCCCACCCGTGAAGACACTTCAAAGCATACCCGAGTAAGCCTTGAAGTACACTGATACAAACAAGAGTGCCCTAAGAAAGCAGAAGGCAAAGGAGCAGGGGAGTCAAAAGCAAAAGGCAAGTAAGTATTGGGGGGGGGGGGCAAAAAAAGGGGGGGGAGGGAAATAGATAAAAAACTGTGGACTTGTACTCTCCTCGCAAATACTTTTGTAACAGGCTAAAGCTGGCCTGGCTCTGTCTGCTTAGGACACACAGGAGAGTCTTTTAAATAAAGTTCTGATAAAGCAGATGAGACATTAAAGAGGACTTTTGACTTCAAAAGACATAAGGTGAACAGGAGCAATAGGACAGATGTCTCCCTGCGTCTCTTTGAAGCCACTGATTACAACTTCCTACAGCCGGCGCGTCTTCATTTCAGGGTCTTCCTGAACTGAATGTTTGCTATGAGTGAATAGATTAAATAGAATTTTCTATGAATAGAATAACGCATGACGTATGAATGAATGCCTGCATTAACTAATTTTTAAAAAGCTGTGTCACTGCTCCTGGGTTCAGGGGGTAGATATTAGCAGGCAAGCAGGTACAGAGGGAACCTCAAAACGGTTGTACTTGGGTATTCTACTTTAATGAGTGAATATATTGATTCACAAAAGAGACATTTTAATAATGACTCTTCCTAATTCTTTACTTTGAATAGTCTGTAAACCTACAGAAAATTTCAGAAAGGAAATGTGCAATTGTTAACAGCTGTCCGTCCAGAGTTTCAATTCTTTAAAAGTGACAGACATCATGATACTTGCTCCTAAATACTTCAGGGTGTATCTCCCTGAAATATAGACATTTCTATAATCTTAGCATGTTCAAGACTGTTCTAGTTTTCTTTCTGCTGCATTGATAATGCATTCCAAGCAAATTTGGTTTACACTTCCAGGTCACAATCCATCACTGAGGGAAGTCGAGGCAAGAAGTCAAGCCAGAGCTTGAGGCTGAAACCTCATGGAGGAATGCTGCTTGCTGGTTACTCACTCACAGGCTCCTGCCTTGCTAGCTTTCTTAAATAGCCAAGGACCACCTTGCCTAGAGATTGGTGCTGTGTGGGGCTGGGACCCAATATCAATCAACAAGACAGCCGATCCCCTGCAGACACGCTAGGCCAATCTCACCTAGCTTTTTCTCAGCTAACTTGGTTGTTTCAGGTTTACAATTAAAGATAACTAGGACAATGAGAAAGGAATGTGTAATCAAAGCATCTATTTAACATGTTCCTGTTCTAATTCCCCGGTCATCCTAATAACGCCTACTGTTATTGGAGAACATTTTAGCTCCAACCAACATTTGCAAATAGACTTAGTAGTGATTATAAATTTGTTGAAACCGCATAAAACCCAGTTTAGTGGTTTGAATGAGAAATGTCCCCAAAGACTCGTGGGTTAAACACTTGATTTCCTGTTGGTGGCGCTGTTTGTCAAGATTGTAGATCCTTTATCAGGGGCAGCCTTACTGAAGAAAGTACATTATTAGAGGTGGGCTTTGAGAGTTTACAAGCTTCTAATAGGCTCTCGGTTTTCTGTGTGTGATCAGACCTGTGATCTCTCAGCTTCTTCCTTGGATTCTCCCTCTGGAATCAGAACCGAAATAAACTCTTCCTTAAGTTGCTTTTGGTCATGGTATTTTATCACAGCAACCAAACAACCACACTTTCTGAGCCCCATCCTATAGCAAGTCTTGTGTTTTATCCTCTCCTCTGGCTACACTCAACTATCAGGGAGTGTTTGTGCCTGGGGTCTGACTCCCCTTAGAAAACCCCATTTTTCATGCATGTTTTCTGTTTTGCTAATTTACAAGGAAATTGCTTCAACATTTGACTTACTCACTGAACTGAGCAGCCAGAGAATGTGCCTGACAACCCATGACAAAGGGAAATCGCATAGTCGTGTTTACCCAAAGCAAAGAGAACTAATTGGACTTTAATTACTACCAATAAATTCTCAAAATCCTCCTCTAATTGGTTGACTAACTTCATTCTTTATTGGATAGCAACACATTTAATAAGTAATAGAGTACAAAATGATGCCATAATAAATATGTCTGCAGTGTGAACTCCGTAGGACTTGCAGCAGCAGTAACAGTGGTACTACCAGAAGTATTTATGTAGTGCTGGGGTTAAAGGCAGAACTTTACACTAGCACTCTACCACTAACACACACACACACACCACCTACAATGTGAACTAAGCTAATTCGTATCAACCAAAATACTAGCCATTTAAGCCATTTATTCTTCCTGTCCAACTGAGACAATATATTCTTTGATCAACATCTCCTGCTTCCCTACTTTCCAGCTCTAGTCTTATAAAGGTTAAGTAGTCACGGTAAATAGCTGTGCCTACATCAGAGCACCTCACGATATGAAGGAGATGAAGGCTCCAGGGACAGGTCGAACACTTCAAACCGTTTAGACAGCTGTGTATTTCTAAAAGGCACAATGACGGCCATGAGTGCTAGCTCAGCAACTTCAGTTTTATCAGCATGTCGTCACGTGAAGTATGACTTCAAACCAAATATTCTTAGAATGCCCTTTGACCTTTACTGTCTTTACTTCCTGAAAACTAAAGCCTCTAGAGTGTGGAGACTCATTAGTTGATTTATTTTGGGGTTTAGGTCCTCATGTAGTCCAGGTTGGCCTTGAATTCCTAATCCTCTTGCCTCTAGATGCATCCCACAAGATGTCCTACTGCTTGTCACCATGACACATGATCTCTGGGGTTAGACGCCTGTTTTCCAGGTGTGTGGATGCCACGTGGGGTCCTTCAGCACCTGCCCAGAATCTGGCTAGAGCCAGGCCACATTTCAGGCATTTTCTTTCCTCTGACTTCTGGGAATCTAAATGTCCTTCCTGCCACCTGAATGTTTCTGTGAACAGAAGGGAACTCCCACTTTACATGCTTCTGGGCCAGTTTCCCCAGCTCCCCTACAGGGAAGGCATATGGGCCCAGCCTGGGGCTCAGTGCACTGATGTCTCCTAAGACTTTGCATCTAGAGCAAGAAACACAAAAAAGGCAAAGACACTAAAAGGTTCTTTCCAGAAGCAGGGCAGATAGCAGCGCTGTGTGGCTTCTTGGGACAACAGTTGATCCCAGCAGGGGCCTACTGAGCCCAGTATCCAGACCCAGGGCTAAGCAGGTGATCAGGACAAGGGGCAGTGAGCAGCATCCAGCCTCACAGTGACCTTGAAGATGGACTCCAGGTTTTCTGCTGCCATGGTTCTGACTGTTCATCCTCCTGGGTCCTGACTCTGACTGTCTTTGTTTCCCAAGCCCCACACAGCATCCATCTCTGCTTCTTCCACTGTGAAGGCCGCCTTTTCTCTGTTGCTGGTATCTACACACACACACAAACATTACGTGTGTACTCGCACTCAGTCAGAAGAGCACACACACCCACTCCCCCCACATACACACACACATACATACATGCACACACACATGCACACATGCATATGCACACACATGCACACACACGCATGCGCGCGCGCACACACACACGTACACACACACACACACCTTCCCTTACACAAACCTGACTACAGAGCACCTGTACACCCACCCTGCTTTCTGTAGATCATACGAGGGAGAAACTGCCTGTCAAAAGCTCATTTCACACTTTAAATCTCACTCTCCTGGCCCTCTATGGATCCATACATTAACTTTCAAAAGTGTCTGTCATTTCACAAAAGAGGAAAAACTGTCTCCTTCCAGCCACACGCCTTCTTTCCCACCCTCCACACCTCTCCCATCCCAGGCACGTAGCTCCACGTGGCCGTGAGCTAGCTCATCCGCTTCCCTCCTCCAACTCTCCAAGATCCTTTATCCCATCCTCCACTCCACTGCCATCGTACACCACTGACGACTGTGTCCTCCTCCAGCCAACTTCCCACATAAACTTTACAGCCGTACACTCAGGAGGCTACCTGATTTCCCACTTGGAGGAACCTCACTTTCCCTCAACTCAAAATGGCCCCAAAGGAAGCCTCACCACAGCCCCCAAGATGCCTGCAGACCCTCCTACTAAAGCTTCAGGTCTTGGCTCTGCCATTGCTCTCTGATTGGATGTCTGCTTCTCATGCTTCAAAAGTGCTTTGCAAAACAAACAAACAAACAAACAAAGAAGTAACAAAAGCAATTAAGTAAATGTTTGCCTTGAGGAGGCTCGGTGTCTTCTGGGTTATCCTGCAGGAATATTTGGGTCAGGACACCGCCTACATTTTACTTGGACAAGGGCAGTGCTGGGAGGCAGCCAGAACTTAAGGAATGTGCTGAAATAAGCTTATTTGGCATAAAATAAGTCATTTCTACTGTAAGAAGGGCATGCAGGGAACTATTGGACAGCAGAGTTTGCCCGTGTCTCAGATGTTCCCACCTGACTGTCCTGGATGTTGTGAAGACCCCAGCAGGCATTCTCCCTGACAGGACAGTGTGTGGGAAGTGGCTGGGAAGCTCTGGGGTAGAAAGGGTCGTAGCAAAATGGGAGGCAGGAAGATGGCTTGGCATGAACTCCATACACTCCATAACTGAAGGATTTCAGAAGTGGGTCTACGCCCTGCTGAGCCTTGGTTAGAAGCTGAGTTCCGTTGCTGGAATCCATCTGCGAGGTGTTATATTTAGGCATGACGGTGGACCAGAGAGGAGACATGAGGTATAGAGGAACCAAGGAGGTGGGCAGGGTGTTCAGACAGACCCACAGATAGGATGTGGGATAGATGAGTCAGAGAGATGCACCAAAGGGGGACATAAAGTCGAAAAGAGCCAAGGAGGTGGGCAGAATGGCCAGACAGACCCTCCACATAGAGTGTAGGATCAATGGGGAACTGGAGCCAGTGGCCCAAGGAGAATTGGCTCCAGGCATCCTGGTGGCTATGGGAGCCACTTTTAATCTCCCTGCACACTGGCTGAGAAGGGGACTTTGGGGAGAAACCTGGTCCAGGCCAGCAAGTAGCACAGGGCAAACTCAATCCAGACTCACCACCCACGGGATGAGGTCTGCATCTGGAGAGAGTAAGCATTCATGAGCAGCTAAGGGTTCTACGAAAGAGAGACAGGCTATTATGGGTTGAACCCCCAAATCCCGTCCCTCAGGCCACCACACTAGGACTTGCTCCACTCACTTTCCTTGAGCCGAACCTAGCCCCTCCCTCCTTTCCTCTCATTTTTCTGCCTTCATTCCCTAAGCCTCTTCCTAATTCCGGGTGCTATCTTTGCTTCCTATACCCCAAATACTACATAAGAAGGAAGGATTTTTTTCTTGATACTCAGGGTTGGCTTATTCCATTCACCTGGAAAACACGATATATAAAAGCTTCCAGATGGAGCAGATGCCCCTGCGCTTTTGAGGCTTAGGGGAAACTCTTATTTAGTAGGTATTTTCCCTATGCAGTATAGAAAGAGAAGTGACTCACACATTGTATCTTCTGATCTCCACACATGCACTGTGGTACGTGTATACCCACATGGACGCACACACATGTACATATAAACACACGCTAACCAGTGGTCCTAACTTTCCTAAGCTATGACCCTTTAATACAGTCCCTCATGTTGTGAACCCCTAACTATAAAATTATTTCATTCTACTTCATAGCTGGAATTCTGCTACTGTTATGAACTGGAATGTAAATGTCTGATATATCAAAGGGGTCTCAAGTCACAGGTTGACAACCACTGTTAAACAAACAAGGAAACTACATTTTACAAAAAGAGAGAGAGAGAGAGAGAGAAAGCTAAATAAACGTAGCCTCTTCATCCCTTGCAAACTGTAAAGAAAAACTTATAACCTGGCATATTCCCCAAGCCGACTTCTGTGCTTGCTCATTCCACGCAATGCTGGCTTCTCTGTTATAATCCTCTTGGGCAGAAGCAAGCTGAAAAACAAGCTCCAGCCAGCACACAGAGCTCAAGTATTTGCCAGGGAATTGCACCACGCTTCTCGAAACGACTTAGAAATGCTTCATGATGCACAAGAAGTATTGATATACAGAGATTTGACTAAGAGAAAACAATAAATATACTTTACAATTTCATCAATATAACCATTTTGTTAAAAGGAGACAATGGAGTTGGGAGGAGTTTAAGGCAGCTTATAAGGGTGGGAAGAAAACAGTAGGAACTTGCCAAGAGTAAAGGAGAAAGGGGAGGAGGAGAGGGAGGAGGAGAGGGAGGAGGAGAGGGAGGAGGAGAGGGAGGAGGAGAGGGCTAAAGGAAAACGGTCCATAGGGATGAAACATACACATTCACTTGTACACATACCTGCATGGATTGGTCACCTCAATAACTGCTTTTTAACCTTCCAGAGATGTCCTGGGGATCCAGGAAACCTTCATCTAGCAGAAAAGCATTCTCTAAGTCAGGGGGCCGACTGTCACACAGTGCCAAACAGAAACAGGGAACTTACTAGAAATAAGTAACTAAAGCATGTTTCATTACAAAACAAACAAACAAAACCATTTAGAAAGCAGTAGGACAGGCAAGGAGGCCTTCCCATGATGGAAAAGAATTTCAGACCTCAGAAGACCTAAGGACCGTTTCTACTCTGGGCCGGAAGGTACTGATGTTGCCAGGACAAAGCTGGGGTCAGGACCTTCCATGGGAAACACTGAGAAGGTGCAACCCACAACCAGCAGAGGGAGCAAGTGACACAAACTGCCCAGTATGCCTTGTCCTCATTACTTTGTGTGCGCCCACCATGGGCCAGATCCCCCTATGTGGAGGAGCCTGTTGTAAGTAAGCTGTGTCTGGAACTGAGTGACTTGCTAACTTGGAGAGTAACGAGTTTAAACCTGGTCTTATGTTGTTGCCATAGTGACCATCTAATAGGAGTAAGCTGGGCAGCTCAGGCAAGATGCCAGATCAACCTATTCCAAATGTGCTTGGCTCTCTGTGCCCATGGTTCCACATCTGCAGATTCAATCGGCCATTATTAAATCTATTGGATGTGAGGGAATACTGCCTCTCCACTGAGCATGTACAAACAGTGCAACCCACAACTGTTTGTGCATCTGCTGCACTGGGCACGCAAAGACAGTCCCAGGAGAACCATGCATAGGTGATATGCAACAGCACTCCATTTTCAGAAGGAACTTGAACATCCATGGATTTAGGTGTCCATAGGGCTGCTGGAACCCTTCTTCCACCAAAGCTAAGCTAAGGGATAACTGAACCAGACACCTTTAACCGAGTTCTGCCCAGGCCCTAAGCTAGAGACAGTCAGACCTGGCAATGTGGGCTCATGCCTTCCTCTATAACACAGGTATTCACAAAACCCATGCCCACTTCTCCCTCTACAGCAACAGGGCTGAGTTCTGCCCTACGTGTGCTTTGCTTCACCTCAGCCAGGCTTTCAGCTTGCCTTTTTTGCTCCTCTGCTACCCTCCCCTACCTCACCCACCTCACACCCCTTGCTACAGCCACAGTCTGGATTTCAACTGCCCATGGCCCCTGAGTCTGACCATTTAGATGGATCCCGAAGGGAGAGGAGCAGGCGTCTCTATGCTCTGGCTCCACTTGCCTTCTCTATCCATCTCTCTGAGAGCTCCTGAGACAGACGGGGTGAGAGCGGGGTAGTGGGTGTGACAGGGTGGTGGGAACCTGCTCAGGAAGCAGGATTATGAAAGGCGCGGGAGAGAAGTGCAAGGCCCAGCTGGCTGCCTTGTGCTGCAGGTCGATGAGGTAGCTGTGTCCTCTCAGTCACACAGAGTGTGTCTGTCACGTGGGACGCTCCATCTGGAACTTCTGAAGTGTGGAGCATTTGCACTACTCGTAGCTTGAGGGCCCACTCTTCAGTTAAAGAGAAGAGGAACAGAAAACACCCCACAGTCAAGAAGTCCAGGGAACAAAGGGGGCTCACACTAATGAAGAAACAGGGTTTGGGTTTGGTTTGGTTTTCCTAGAAGAGGAAAATGCAATAGCAGAGTGGGAAATGGGAAGCCAAAGAAAAGAGAATGACAGACGTGTCATGAAGGAGAGAACAGAGGGAGACAGACGGGAGGCAGAGGAAGGCCCCGGAGTCTGCAGGAGGTCAGGAACAAGAGAGCAGAAACCATGGGACACAACTGGTAGAGGAGATGCCAGGGCCCAGCTACGCCCTGGCATCTCAGACTTGACTCAAGCTTTCACTAGTCCCATCCTGAAGAGTTTCTGAACCTTACTCTTTCCTTATCGACACTTGTAGTGAATAGTAGTGAGAAAATAGTCATGATTTAAAACCAAAATGTATTTAAAATCTTGAAAGTTTCACAGGGGAAAGGATAGAAGCCAGTTTTCAAGATTTGCTAAGGGATAAAAATGCTCTTTTAAAAAACTCAGTTTCCATTTAAGAGGTATTTTCTGGCTCTGTTGGCACTTAAAGATCTCAGAAGGCCAGGCTCACTCAGATGAAAAAAATCAAGTCACAGGGGATATATCAAAGGGGTCTCAAGCCACAGGTTGACAACCACTGCTAAACAAACAAGGAAACTACATTTTACAAAAAGAGAGAGAGAGAGAGAGAGAAAGCTAAATAAACGTAGCCTCTTCATCCCTTGCAGACTGTAAAGGAAAACTTATAACCTGGCACATTCCCTAAGCCGACTTCTGTGCTTGCTCATTCCAGGCAATGCTGGCTTCTCTGTGACAATCCACTGGGACAGAAGCAAACTGAAAAACAAGCTCCAGCCAGCACACAGAGCTCAAGTGTTTGCCAGGGAGTTGCACTGTACCTCTTGAGGTGACTCAGAAATGCCTTCTACCTTTTATTTGAGAGAGAATTTCTACATGCCTAGGCCCTTGCCCAATAGACCTAGCTAGCGGGTCTGTCAACTCCCAGAGACCCTCATGTCCCTGCTTCCCGTTTCTCCCCTGGGCTCCCCGGCAGGCACAGCTGCTGTGCCTGTGGGTGCTGGGGATCTGGACTCAGCTCCTCACACTTAAATACAAGCATTGTCCTCACTAAGCTATTTCCCCAGCCCCTGGATGCTTCCCTTCTCCCAAAAGGAAACTAAACTTACTGCTTCCTTACCTCTCAAAGCAAGAGCTGTGTCTGGAGGATGCTGGTAACGTGGAGCTCAGCACAAGGTCTCCTCCACCAGCAAAGATCTGGTCCATTTGTTTATGCTACAGATATGACTTCAACTGTGTAAAGATCTGGTCCATTTGTTTATGCTACAGATATGACTTTAACTGTGTAAAGATCTGGTCCACTTGTTCAGTTATATAAAGATGTGTTGCATCTGTTTCACCTTGCCTGCCTAAGGCACCTGATTGGTCTCATAAAGAGCTGAACAGTCAATAGCTAGGCAGAGAAAGGATAGATGGGGCTGATGGACAGAGAGAGAAAGTAGGAGGAGAAATCTAGGAATGAAAGAACAAGAAAGAAGAGAATGAGGAGAAAGAGGGGGGCACGCCCAGGGCCAGACGCAAGAAGCAGTGACTGTAAGCTATGCGAAAGGAAAAGTAAAAAGACCAGAAACAAAAGGTAGATAAAGAGGTTAATTTAAGATAAAAGAGTGAGTCAGAAATGAGCCTGAGCTAGGCTGAGCATTCATAACTAATAAGTCTCTGTGTCGTGATTTGGGAGCTGGTTGGTGGTTCAGAAGAAAAAACTTGGTACACAGCTTATGATCTAAGTGAGAGTTATGGAAAAAAGTCAAAATCACAAATAATAACTGCAGTCAGAGAGGTGTCAAACATTTCAGGGATATTTTCTCCTAACTCTGCCCTTGGTTTATAAACAGATTATTTTTACAATATGACATCTTATCATACTAAAAATGTTTCATGTATGTGTATACATGTATTTTATACATACAGCAGTGTATATATGCCTTTTTGTATTTATACATATGACATATATACACAGTTTCTTCTTCACAACAGCACATGGACCTATTCAGAGCTTGGCTCCAACCCTACGGCATCACTTGAATGTCTGTGTGTGGATGGCCCTGATTGCTCTCTGTTTTCTACACCCATAAACAAAGTCCGGGTAAATATCCTGGACTGAGCACTTTAGCATCTATCTCACTGGCGTCTACAGGTGAAATCCCCAGTAGTAGTCATGTAAGTTTCTTAAAGAACAAATCTTCTGGAAGATGTTCCATCAGCATAACATGGGATGAATGTGTTTATAGACACTTCGCTCACTTGGAAGAGATAAGCTTCTAAGCCAGTGTTTCTCAACCTGTGATCCCTTTGGGGGTTGTGTAACCTTTCCACAAGGGTCACCTAAAACCACCGGAAAACACAGATATTTATGTTACAATTCATAATAGCAGCAAATTTAGTTATGAAGTAGCAAGAAAAATAGTTTTATGGTTGGGGAGTCACTACAACATGAGGGCTGCGGCATTAGAAAGGTTGAGGACCACTGTTCTACGCTGAAGACTGGTGGAAAGCCAGGAGAGGGGGAGCAGACATCAGAGATGGTTCCCCTAGAGAAAGATAACAGTGTTCTGTGCTGTTAGTGCCTTACACAAGAGTCTACCCAGAGACTGTGAGTCCTCCCACCAGGCCAGGAACATCACTAGCTCCCAAGACACCCTGGCCTCAGTAGTCCCAGCCTTATAGCTCCTTCCAGGCCTGACCACTCCTGTCATACGACCACAAGTGAGTGATGTCGACCTGATTCCTCCCAAGAACATGGTAAGTTTTCCTCTCTCATCCCTGCACTGGTGAGGCTGAGGTAGAGAGGCCTGGAATCCAAGGCCAGCCTGAGCTATACTGTGAATTCTAGGCCAGCCTACATAGGACCCAGTCTCAAAAGGAGGGACAAGCCAGCAAGGTGACTCAGTGGGTAACAGTGGCTCCAGTCCTAATGACCTGAATCTGATCCCCAGGATCCACGTGGGAGAGCAAAGTTGTCTTCAGACTGCCACCTGTGTGCTCACACAAGACACACACGAAAAAAAGTAAATATACGATTAAAAATATTTTTAAAGCAGAAAGGTGGTAAGGGGAATGAAGGAAGAAAAGGGAGAAGCGGGGGGACAGAAGAAAAGGAGAGGGTGAGGGCAGTAACTTCTTCATAGGTGAGGAACATGGCCACCCTGCAGAAAAGGGATGGAATGTAGGCAAAAGGTCATATGAGTCATGGAAGAGGATATAGAACTATTGATTTTGCTACTTTCAACTCCATCATAGTCGACAGCATGGAAATTTACCGAGATTGGAACTGGACAGATGTTTATGTGGCTTCCTTAAGTCTGCTCTGTGGTGTTGTAATTAGAACAAAGTGATTTCATTTGCAAAACTTAAAAAAATCTACATTTCCTCCCTTGCCAGTTCCTGGTTCTTGTGTGCTCTTCTCGGCTGCATAGAATTAGGATTAACAAAGTCTCAGCATGAACCAGGATTCTAGGCATCTGATGCCAGGCCCTGTAAGAACCTGCAAGATGTAGGCTGGCTCAGCGTCCAGGAAGCTTCCTTCCTGCTGCCGCACCCTGGACTGCAGGCTTTCCCTGTGTGCTACCACACCCTGGCTCTCACTTTCCTGGACAGAAACTCCTCTGACTTTACAATGGCCTTGTCCTGGAGGGTGACCAAACACTAGAGTCCTAATTGTGGGTGAGCCAGGGCTCCCTGGTAAGTCACCAAGTAGGTCACAGTGGCCTCCTGATCACTTTATCATATAAAGCTCCCTATGCACAGCCTGAGAAAACACCCCAGGAGGAAGTGCTTCATTCCCTATGGTTGCTACTTCCTAGTCCAGCTTTCATCCCTGTGCCTGTTTCTGAGGCATATGCTATCTGCTCACAGCCCCTGGCTATTTGGACAGGAAACATATTCGCTGTGTTTTCTGTTGTATCTAGTGTATTTGCGGTGCACATTAGAAGGAAAGTAAAATAAAAATGTGCTAGAGACTTTTCCAATCAAATAATCTGCAATTGTAGAAAAACATGTCAAATGGAAATGGAAAATAAGAAAATTTTCAAATGGAAAATGGAAAAAGAAGCGTTGAAATTTACAGTTGAATGGAATTCAGCGTTTGTTGGCAAAATGACACAACCCAGGATTTTTCAGTCCTATGGATTAAAAAAGAACATTGCTTGCACAGCCCCTGGAATTATAAGGAGAGCTACTTGTTTGTTTCCCAGCTGCCCAGACTCCAGAAATAACCACACAGAAACTGTATTAATTAAATCACTGCTTGACCAATTACTTACGCATATTGCTAGCTAACTCTTACATCTAGAATTAACCCATCTCCATTATTTTATATTTTACCACGAGGCTTGTGGCCTACCAGTAAGGTTTCAGTGTGTCTGCCTCTGGCTCCATGGCTTCTCCTCTGACTCCACATCCTTTCTCCCAGCATTCAGTTTAGTTTTCTCTGCCTAGCTAAGTTCTGCCATGCTATAGATCCAAAGCAGTCCTTTATTAACCAATGTGATGTAGGTGGGGCTTCTATCTATCTGTTGCTTTCATTTGTTAATTAATAAAAAAACTGCTTGGCCTGATAGGTCAGAACATAGGTAGGTGGGGACGACAGAACAGGATGCTGGGAGGAAGAAGGCAGTGGGTCACACGCCATAGCTCTCCTTTCCAAGATGGACACAGGTTAAGATCTTTCCCGGTAAGCCACCACCTCGTGGTGCTACACAGATTACTAAATATGGGTTAAAGCAAGATGTGAGAATTAGCCAATAAGAGGCTGAAACTAATGGGCCAAGCAGTGTTTAAGTGAATACAGTTTCCATGTAATTATTTTGGGTAAAGCTAGACGTGCAGGAGCCTAGTGGCAGGAAGCGGCCCGTAGCTCCTTCTATACTAATGGTATTAATAGCATACAGAAGGGACTTCCACATCACCTCCCCTTTTTTGTTTAAATAATAAGGAACTTTTTAACTTTAACATAGTAAAATTACATATAACAAAACAAGTATCAAGTAAGAATTATAGTTATAATACTTATATATACTTTCTCTTTTATCATAACTAAAGAAAACAATAACTATATCTATTCAACTCCATCAAAGACTCCAGAAGGATATAATGTTCCCTAAGTAAACAGGAAGTACATTGTAAACAACTTTCAGAACTCTGGAATTGACAGAGACATCTCGCTACCTGGACAGTCACCCAAAGTTCTTCTGTATCATTGGGGCATCCAATCTTCAGCCTAGAGGCCCATAGTATCCAGCAAACTTTTCCATGGATCAGGAAATTTCAAAGACAGTTCTTCCTTTATTTGCAGTTTTCAGACACTTTCTTCTGTGTCCTGCAGAATGTCTAGCGTACTCTTTCATGAAACAGGAACCCTAAAGGATTATCTCACCTTTAAGCAAGTTCAGCAGTCATTTCTCTGTGGGTCCTGCATGTCCAGTTCATAGACCATAGCATCAAGCAGTCCAGGCAAGAGCAGTTCCTTGCCCAAATGGCTAGCAGACTCCATAAGGAGCCTCTTTGATAACCATCTCCCTCTTGAAGTAATTGGTGCTACCAGGAACAGATGTGTCTCATGTCAACAGAACCCTAAGTTATTTAAATGACATATTTTGAAGGTCTTTGAAAGATTTGAAGAATCTCTATCCATCTGAAATATATCTCTGTACATCTAGAAAACCTAACTAACATGACTACAGCTTGACTGTTATACATGACTATCTATTAACTTATATTTCTTAATTATACATTACATTTTTAAATGAGCTACACAAACACAACATGATAAAAAAAATACATATAACAAAACTAATGTGAAATTTGTATTAATAGACCAAGATCCATACAAATGCAAATCTCTACAGCATATCCCCTTTAAATGTAAAGAAACATCTATAAACAATATTTGGGAATATGGGTATAGTACTCTCCAAACTACTTCCTGCTGTCTATTGGCTGAAATATTTTTGGGGGTGTTTACAGTGACCTTTCAGGTCCATCAAACCACATTAGTCTAGAAGAAATCCACAGGTCCTCATCTTCTGTGGAAACAAAAGCAGAACCTCTTTTCCAAAGCAACACATCCTTAGACCCAAATTCTGAAGACAAGATACCTTTAAAGTATATATGCTGGTTACTTAGCTCCTTCACAGTCAAAAAATTCAAAGAAAACACAACAATATACATAATCCAGACTATCTATACATACTTCATCTTTATGTGGTTTATTTGTTTTTACTCTATTACTTTTTAATATTTATTTGATTATCTTTATTCCTTTAATCTATGACTGTCTATACTCTTTTATATACATTTACTGTCTCTTTACTCTTTCTCTTCTCTCTCCCAAGCCTTTGTACATTTTTTAAACACACTGTGTCTCTTTTAGAGGTCTTTTATGTCTGAATCTGTCCTATTGTGAATCTGTAATCCTTTTCTGTCCTAGAAAGCTTTTAAAATGGTAAGCAGCTTGGTCTCAGTGGCCCTGGGTGCTGGCTCTGCCTCTCTCTGCTTTTCAAAATGGTGGATGTACCATTACTACCAACTCTGGGACCGCCAGGCAGGAGCCATGCTCACCACTTTAGTGTTCTGAGAAGGAACATGCAGCACATAAACCCTTTTATCTGAGTAAGAGCTAAATCTGCTATGCAGTGCACTGTATGGCCTGGAAACATCTCTGTGTAAGGTGGCAGGAATCCACCATGCTCTCCTGCCTGTGCATGTCTAGTAGACCTGCCCAGGCGGGGAGCCCTGAGCCATGGGCAGGGTCTCTGCTACTTTCCTCCTGACCCCCGAGTGGGCCCACAAAGCACCGGGGCCCACAAATGCCATTCAAGTGTTCGGCCTCCTGAAAGAGCCAGAGCAGTTTGTACTGCCGTCTTGAAACTGCACTTTTTGTTTTGTTTTGTTTTGTTTTTGTTTTTGTTTTGTTTTGTTTTTTTGCTACTACCACTGAATCAGGAAGACCTCTCTTAAAGGAGCTACAGCATGTGGCCAGTAAGCAGAGTCCATCCGGGGAAGAGAATGAGGCTAAACTTTATTTTTTAGTGTCTAGAATTCCTTTTCAAGCCCTCTCAGGTTTTATGTGGATTTAGTCAGCCCCATGCTGGTATGCCAATTTGTTGTAAGGAAAGCCGCTTGTTTGTTTCCCAGCTGCCGAGACTCCAGAAATAACCAACAGAAACTGTATTAATTAAATCACTGCTTGGCCAATTACTTAAGCATATTGCTAGCTAGTCCTTACACCTAGAATTAACCCATCTTCATATTTTACCCCAAGGCTCGTGGCCTACCAGCAAGGTTTCAATGTGTCTGCCTCTGGCTCAATGGCTTCCCTTCTGACTCCACCTCCTTTCTCCCAGCATTCAGTTTAGTTTTCTCTGCCTAGCTAAGTTCTGCCCTGCTATAGGTCCAAAGCAGTTCTTTATTAACCAATGGTATTCACAGCATACAAAGGGGACTCCCACATCACCCTGGCCTTAAGCTCAGAGTTCACGTGACCTTTATAACACAGCACTGAATGGAGGGCAGCAGCCAGGGACAGTGCCGAGCAGTGACACTGGGTTATCTTGGGAAGAAGGCAGACAGACCAGGAAGGAAGGGAGGGTATTCTGAGAACCGTGAACTGTACCAGAAAATGGCTCAGAGGCGAGAAACAACACAGAGTACTTGAGGACATGGCTAACCCTCTACTTGCGTGGCATAGAGTCTGCAGGAGAAGACACCTCCAAGAAGTTGGCAGGCAGACATTGTGACTTACACCTATGATGCAAGCATTTAAGAGCTGAGGCAGGGGAACTGCATGTCTGTTGTTAACCTGAGCTGTACTATCTCTATAAAAGCAAAACAGGAGGAAGAGAAAGAGGGAGGGGAGAAAGAGAATAGGAGTTGGTAAGCAACTAGGCTCTGACAGGCTCAGAAGTCCTGCTAGGAAACTGGCCTTTACTCTGAAACCAGAGGAGAGGGACTAGAAGACACTCATCAAGGCATGCCTGAGTGGCGTGCTCCTGTCTCTCCGTGCTCATCAAGGCATGCCTGAGTGGCGTGCTCCTGTCTCTCCGTGCTCATCAAGGCATGCCTGAGTGGCGTGCTCCTGTCTCCCCGTCCCCTTGGAAGCCATGAGAATACGGTAGACCGACCCTTGAGAGACGGCCAATTCTCATCTAACCACTAGGGATTCTGTTCTACAGCCAATAAGGTGAGCTGAGAGGGGAAGCTGGAAATCAGGTAAGACTGGTGAATCCATCGTGAAAGAGCTATCAATAGCTGAATCAGGAGAGCACAGCGAAGTGGAGAGAAGCCAGGCTCCACAGACCTTAAGAAGGAAGACACGGGCAGAGGATGGGGATCTCTGATAGAGTACTTGTCTACCACACACAAAGCTCTGGCTCAATCCCTGTACCTCACCTGTGACCCCAGCACTTGGAAGGTGGAGCAACTGGATCAGAGAAGTTCCAACTCATTCTCAGCTACATTAAAAATTCCAAGGTCACCCTGGGAGGAAGGTACCAGGAGGTAGTAAATGGTAAGAAGTAAGTGGTGGGGCATTTGGCTAGCATATATGAGGTCCTACCTTACCTTCCCAGGACCACAAAAGTAGCGATACCAACAAGGGGGCTAAGGAGGGGAACCAGAGAAATGCGGAAGGCACACTGCGTGCTGGTAAACCGGCCCTCGGATGAAGCATTTGCTCATCTCCACGCTAGAACGGCCCCTCTGAGGCTGACTTCATGGCATATTTATTAATAGCATGCTATTCCAAATATAATCTATGTTTTCTAATTTTGTTATTGCTATAAAATAATTAAAATATGTTACATATGACCTCTAATTGAGGAGCAAAATAGGCCTGTTCCATCCAGAAATTCGCCCACAGCAGCCTCTTCCTCCCATGGTTTCTGGCCCTGACAAGTGGCAGCTGATCTAGGGACACCCTTTGCTCACTCTGTACAAACTCAGCAGAACCTATCGGTTGTAAGCTAAACATTTTCGAGATGTTAAGAGAAAGAAGGACATCTCAGAGTGGGACTAAGAGTCAAAGGCAGCACAGTTCCCTGGAGACAGTCTGCACAGTTTCTAAGAAACCCTTCTCACTAGGTACTGCCCGCCTTCAGGATGGCGCTGCATCCATACAGAGGTCTGGCTGGGGCGGACTTCTGATCGACAACATCTCCCAACACAATTTTATCTCCCAAATCTTCAAGCCCAAGGTTGACTCTGAAACTCGCCCAGGCTCCTTTCTCTCACACCTTACTTCAAACTGATGTGCGTGACAAAGAATGATTCGGATTCATTTGCCAAAGTCTCACAAAAGTTGAAAAGAACAGCAACAACAACAAACCCTAGAAGGTATCTCCACATGAAGTCCACACTCCGTGGGTTGGACCTGAATTTGAGTCTGGAGCTTGTGGCCTGTGGTGAGTTCACAGAAACAAAGAGTCTAGAACGAAATGCTATTTACCCTGTGACCTAATTTTCCTTTTGGTTTTTATATAGTATTATTAGTTTTAATGGATTTTGATGGTTTCTCCCACTCTCCCCAACCCTCCCTTCACTATGCACCCGACTTTGCGCCCTCTTATTTTAACCATCAAGAATAATTCATGCTGCCCATACACCCCTGAGCTTGGGGCCATCTACTTGGAGCACAGCTGACCTACCAGGTGCTTTGCTATTAGGGGCTACAGACCCTCAGACCTGAACTTTCTACGACCCCTTGCCTGCTGGAGTAAACAACTTGTTTTCCTATGCTTACAGCTGCTCTGAGGGTTTCTTCCTCATGAGTTCCTGATAACAAGGAAGTGGTTTCTGGTGGGCTTGCAGTTGAAAAATCCTGAGAGCTAGGACGTGGCCATTAGTCAAGGAGAGCACTATATAAACTGCACTGGAACACAATAAAATTGGCATTCTTGCTTCAAGACTGACAATGTCTCTGTGTTCTTTAATCCCCAGACCCTTGCCCTAGCCATTTCAGGTGGTGCAGGCACCACACCCTGCCTTAATGAAAACTGACCCCAAGTATCTATCAATTGCCTCTAGCTCTCCTCAGCCAGGGTGCGGGACTCCCCTTAATCTTGACTTTTTAGACATCTCTGTGGGTGTTCACATGCAGAGGCCAGTGCTTGACACTGGGTGGCTTCCTGTATCTCTCTAGCTTCTTACCTTGAGACAAGGTCCTTTACCGAAGTGCACGCCCACCATTTTCACTAGGTTAGCAAACCCATCTTTCCCCAGGACCTGCCTGACTCCGCCCATAGTTCCAGGGTCACAGGCACATACTGCCAGGCCTACATGGCTTTTATTTTATTTTTAATGCTAGTTCTGAGGCTCAGGTTCTCATTCTTGCAAAGCAAGCACTCTTCTTATCCACTGAGCCACCTTTCAGGCCCATATTCATGGTCTTGTAAAGAACTTTGCGGTTACATTGTCTTGTGTGAACATCTGGGAAAGGCTCAGGGGCCACCCCTATACTAATTGGCTTGGGTCCTCTCTGAAGTATGAAACAAAGGCTTGGAAAAAGATGGTTTATTATTGGGTTGGTCTCAAGAAGCACAAATAGAGAGTCAATGGGACCTAGGAGACAGAGAAAAGCCAATAGCTGATATGCCGTAAAAGGTCCCAAATTTTAAGTCCTATAGACTGTCCTTCAGAAATGGTCCATGAAGAGGCAGGGAATTGGGACCTTTCCCATCAACTTCTACCCATGGTGGGATGAAAGATGTTGCTAGGGACACTAAGTGTCTGGTTTTTCCAGTACTGAATAAGCACTTGGGGCTATGGCAAGAGCCTTGAGGTAAAAAGAAAGGAACCAAATGAGACTTTCAAGATGGGCCAGGGCAAAGCCAGGCAGGGGAGCACGGTGGTTGGCACTGCATCCTCAGATCCACAAGGCCCAATGTCTGTCTCCACTGGTGCCCTGCCCTGCTAGCTGCTGTAGGCGGGCAGGCTACTTCCCCAGGCCAGCTTCCAACCTCTGAAGCAGTCACCAGTTTTTCCGAAGGCAGGGACGGGGTTTATTTCGTCTGTTCTCTCTTCAGAGTTTCGGTATGAACAGATTACATGACAGGCACAGAAAAGCCTTAAAAAACTTCTGGAGGCGACTTTCCAGACAACAGGTACAGCTGCTCCCTGTGGTCCCTAGACCTTCTCTCTGTCCTGATGGAGAACTCCACATGCATTCTCCATATTTCATTAGACCCAAGCCAAAGAGAGAAGGCGAGGGGGTGTCAGGAGTTCACAGTACAACTCACGTGCAGGAGGCTCACGTGTATGACACCAAGACTTCCTCCTTTCTCCCACAGGCATGCCCACCAGGGCACCCAGAAGAAACAAACGTCCCCGAGCCTCCAAGCCTCTGCTTGCAACAGTCAGACACCACATTTCACTTGAAATGCAAAAACAAACTGGCCAGATGACATAATGCTTTCCGTAACATGCAGTGTTCTCGCTGGACTTATAACCCGAAACTCAGGAATAATGCCCGATGAGATGAACCTGAGGAAACACCATGGCTTCAGCAGATCACGGAACTGTCCAGTAAAGGCAAAACTGCTCTCCACCCTTGAGCTGATGATACTAACTTAGAAAAACCACGGTGCAAAATTACCAACTGGCAGGGGAAGTGGGAGGGGAGATGAGCTGGATGTGATCAAGATATGTTCTATACATATGTGAAAGTGTCCAAAGAATTTAAAATATTGTTTAAAAAACGCATACACACATGGGGCTGGTGGGGGGGGGATGGATCACAGCCAGTTCAGGAGACAGAGCAATCTACCCCTCCTGATAATGTAAGCTGTCAAACTGACTCAGTTCTCCACAGTCAAGCCTCACTTCTCAGCAAGCTAAGGAAAGGCGATTTGGCCTGGGCAAATCAGTGATCCGTTTCATTTCCCAATCATGCATGAAAATTCACACTTCCTGAATCCTAAGATATTCATATGACTTTTAAACGTTGAAATCTAGCCTCTTGATGACATTTTTATGGTTAAGAAAATAGATCGTATCAATGAGGCATAAAATAGGAACTGTACATGATTGCACATGATTCTGGATGTATCATACTGCTCCAGCATAAAAGAGAAAAGAAATGTGTTCAGCCTGCTATAATTTATATTACTTTTCCAGATCTTAAAGACAATTTTTCTACAATACCATATGTAACTTTCTAAAGGCACAAAAATTGTGAGTCTGTTTCTTTTTAATAATGTGTTTGTCAAAATTCACTTCATGTTGTCAAATATTTATTTAAAAAATAAACATTATCACTACCACCAAAGAAGTCTGGAAATGAAGCCATTACCTCATTGAGCCTCAGCAGCCCTGTAGTTGCCTTGGTTTATAAACGAGGGAACTGAGGCACAGAATAGCTAGCTCATGTGTTGTAAAGGGTCACATCACAAGTCAGCAGGATGCCAGGAACAGGTCGGCAGGTCGGGGCAGGCTGACTGTAAACCACAAAGCCACCCACTGTACAAAGCTGCTCCTGGCCAACCAAGAGGTGAGTGGACATACAGTCTTCATAAACACACATGTCATGACTGATATCGTCAGACACCAACAGACTACTAACTTGTTCCTATGTTGGCGTTTTCTTAATTTTAGTGTCTTCGTTAGGGGCTCTTTGGCACATCGGAGGGGAGCCCTGCAAAGCAAGTCTGTTAAAATGGCCTTTAAAAAGCTGTAAGTACAACCAGTATGGTTATGTTTGGTGAGAATCATTTTGGTGGGCTGAAACACTGTTATAGAAAGCCTCAGGTAAAAGGTGACATAATACAGGCTAGGCATGCAGCCCACTGGTACAGCATTTGCCCAGCATGGGTCAAGCCTGACTTCAAGTCCCAGTGTGTGCCTCAAAAAAAAGTGGCATGATAATGTTTGTTGTGGTATGTGCCTATAATTCTAGCCATTGGGGGCTACGGCCAAAGAATTGTGAGTTCTAGGCTATCTGGACTACATAATTAGACCTTTTCTCACACACAAAAAAGTGACAGTAGGTACATTTTGGTCATTACTGATAAGACTTGAATTAAGCTTCAAGGTAGCTCTTTGGAAAAGAAAACTAATTCATAACAGAATCAGCATTCTACAGCCTTTGACCCATGACAGAGCTCTGTGAATTAAATCATATACAAATCTCTGGGGAGATACTGTCAGGAGCAACCCTGTTCATTACAAAAGAGTAAGGAGGCTGAGAGCCCTTCTCCCCTAAAACTAGGCCCACCCTAACTGAAAATGACCTAAGAAACCTCAGGATCTTTCGGTTTTCAGGGGAGCTGTAACATCTTTATTCATTTCTAGCAGTGTTTCTTAGACGCGCTGTACTCTGCACACGATAGCAACAAGAACAGCAGGCACAGTAGAGTGTCGCTGGTGTCCTTTTTGGCCTAAGTGTTGTCAGCGTCTGACCGAACCGCACTAGCAGCTGAGGTTCTTCCTCTCATTCATGCTGCTCGCTATGCACGAATCCGTTGCTAAATGATGCTTTTATCCGCAAATGACATAACGATTTTAGACCCATTAGCAGCCATTCTCCAGCTGCCTCCAGAAGCCCCAGCCCAGGCAGGTGCCAGGCTAACTTTTCTCTCTCAAGATCTGCTATCAACATTGCACACTGTAGGAGGAGGCCGCTTGCTTGTCCTGGCTGCCCAGAACCAAAATAATCACACAGAAATTGTATTAATTAAAACACTGCTTAGCCTAATAGCTCTAGCTTCTTATTGGCTAACTCTTATATTAATTTAACCCATTTCTATTAATTTGTATATCACCACGTGGCAGTGACTTACCAGCAAAGATTCGGCATGTCTGACTCTGGCGGCTCCATGGCTTCTCTCTCTCAGCCTTCCTTCTCCCAGCATTCTGTTTAGTTTTCCCAGCCTACCTAAGTTCTGCCTTGCTATATGTCCAAAGCAGTTTCTTTATTCGTTAATGGTAATCACAGTACACAGAGGGGATTCCCACATCATCACACAAACTGAAGCCCAACACGCATGGCCTCTTAGCTGGCTTCCCTTATACACCATGATGTTGTAAAGGTTTGCTTATGTAACCTCCATCAAGATTTTACAGCTCCTTTTGCTGGATAACAACTGACTGTTGTTACATACATAGATAAACCTATGATGCATCTGGTTTACTATTCGTCAGGTGGGACACCTTTGAGCGGTGTCATGAACAGCGTGAGAGTGACGGCTGGTGAGCCGGGTTTCTGTGGGTGCAGTGCTCATTTCTCTTGGGCACAAACTACAAGTGAGACCACTGAGTCACATGGTAACTCTGTGCTTAACTTTGTAAGGAATTACCAAAGGTTTCCAAAGCAGCTGCACCATTTTGTATTTCTACCAGCAATGCCCAGGAGTTCCAGTCTCTTCATAGCCTCATCAACACTTCTTACTATCAAAACTTTTATTATAACCATCTAAATCAATACAAGGCAGCATCTTATTACAGGGGCAGTTATGTTTTCAGAGTTCCTTTATCTGTAATCGTGTGGGAGGAGGTATGCGCATGTGAACACGGGTGCCCATGGAGACTAGAGAAAGGCTCCATCCCCTGCACTAGAGTGTGGGTAGCTGTGGGCTGCCTGGAATGGGCGCTGGGAACTGCTCTGGAGGAGCAGCACTCGTTGTAACCACCATCCCATCTCTCCTGCCCCTTCTGCTGTTTTGATTTGTATTTTTCAGTAACTAATGATGCTAAGCCTGCTTTGTGGACTTGCTGATCATTTGTACTCAAATCTTTGGCCTGTGCTTTGAGTTGCACTCACAGTGTTGACTTGAAAACTTCTCCTTATTTTGTCTTCTAGGACAGCACATTCTCCATTAGTTGTTGACCTAGGCCAATCTCCCTGATTCCCCTTCCTCTGACTTCTCAATGTTGGTGAGCCACAGGACTCAGCCCTTGGTTCCTTTCTCTTCTGAGTTTCATCCAATTTCATAGTTTAATACCATCTTTATGTTCTCAATTTCTCACCAGCAATCTCAGACAATGGTTTGAAAGAAGCAGCCTCTGCCCCCAAATGATCAACCTCTACTAGAAGGATAAAGAGAAATTCATTCTGCTCCTATAGACAGTGGTGCTCTTATAGACAGCACCCAAACCAGAGACTTGGGTGTGAACAACACAGATCAGAACAGTACTGCAAGGACTCTGAGACCCGTGACTGACACCACAGCTCACAGAGGCAGCAGGACCCACACCACAGCGAAGAGGCCGGCTAAGAGAAGACTTTAATAGAACCTACCGTACGACTTCTACCATAAGTTTCAGAAGATCTAGAATCCAGCAGAAAGTACTCCGCATGGCAGGGAAAACTAGCACTTGAAAAGACAGTGAGACAAAGATGAGAAATTCTTTATGGCAACGGCCACACAGCGCACCAGTAAACGATAGTAAGAACTCTGATACAAGCGTAAAGCCCCATGGATAAATGAAGCACACAACTAAGAACAAGTAAAGGGCACTGAAAACACAGGAGGCAAAAGTTAGAATCTTCTGTGTGGGCCTGAGAACATATAGAGACAGAATACAAAATAAACTTTGGGCTTGAACACAGAACAATACAAATTGTCCCATCCAACAAAAGAAAAAATCAATCAACTGGAAAATAAAGATGAACACAGCGGCAGGGAAGTGGGAAACAGTCATGAAAGAGCCAACGTTTGGGGCTGGGGAGGCAACTCAGTGCTTAAGAGGACTTGCGGCTCTTCTAGAGGAATCAAGTTTAGTCCCCAGAATTCATGTCCAGGGGCTCACAACAGCCTGTGCCTCCAACTCCTGACCTGTGTAGACACCTGTAGGCACGTAGTGAACACTCATACCAGCACGCATACAAACACACACACACACACACACATACACACACACACACACACACAATGGTTTGAAATGTCCAAAGTTGATGGAAAGCTAAATCACAGGATCAAGAAGCTGCGAGGGAGAAGCCAGAGCGGGACAAGACTAAATCAATCTACACACCACTGACAGCCCTCCAGACCCATAGCACCAGATGTGCGAACTTCCCATGGCTGTTTCTGTCAACAGTGGTGCTCGGGAGTCTAGGAAATCATCCTTGAGTCCTCTCTGTCTCTAACCCTACTTCAATTCACTATGAAATCACAGCAGCCTTATTGTCTAAGCTTAGCTAGCACCCAATTGCTCGCTTCCATGGCTACTACCAGCATCAACCTTCTCTCAGTCAGTTCCTTCTACCCATCTACAGACACCCAAAGAAATTACTTTGAGATACACAGCAGAAAACGTCCATCCTAGACTCAAAACCCCCAACTGACTGTTTCATTTTCAAGTCACCCTATGGCTTGTTCTTCTTTGACCTCTTCCTCCGCTGCCACCTCCTCGCTCATCTGGCCTCCACGCTGTTCCTTCTGCTTTTTTTTCCAAGCTCTGTCCTAGGGGGTTGCAGAACTGTTTACTTTGTCTGGGTGGCAGGCATTGATGTGCATGACTAAGTCCTCCACATGCTTCAGGACTTGTCTTCAAGCAAGCTTCAGCTGTCCATTCTCAATAACCTCTGTTCTGAACAGCCAAGGAAAGGCTGCAGCTACAAATGTCCCATATTCACCACAGTCTCAGTCTACTTCAGCCCTCCATTGCCCGTCCCAGTGTCAAACACGCTGCATGACTTTTCTATGTATACATTTAGTATCTGTGACATATCCCAGGACCCTGCTGGAGTGTCTGGCACATGGAAGAGAGGTAATAAATTCTTAAAGGAATAATATGAACTTCCTTCTCTGAAAGGGAGAATAAGTTGTATTCATTTTCTACTTGGGCATAAAAGACTTTAAGCTTAATGTCTTGAAATAACACATTTATTATCTCAAAGTATTGGCTAAGAGCGCGGCTCAGCTTGGCCAAGTTCTCTGCCCAACATCAAAAGTGCAATCAAGCTGTCAGGCTGGATGCCACTTTGTCGGCTGTTGGCTGGGGGCACCCTCAGCTCCTGGAACCCAGTTTGAGATCCTTGCCCACAGCTTCCTCTAAGGGAAGTTCACAACCTGACAGCATTTGCCTCTCAGGCCAGTGGGAGAGTCTCTCACAGGATAAATGTGTCCCCTCAGAAAGGGCAGTCCCATTGGGCGCTTCATTCATCAGAGAAAACTTCCCCATTTGAATCAGCTGGCTTATGAGACCATAAACACATTCACAAAAGTTCCTCATGCTTGTCACATGATGCCACCTAATATGGGAGTCACATCTATGACAGTCAAGATGCTGCCTTGCTCAGGGGGATTGATCGTGTGTTATACGCACCAGGGGCAGCCATCTTGGGAACTTCATAGCCTAGACAAAAGGACAGACCTCAAGTTGCCAGTTGGCCAAATAAGGCCCCAAATTATGGTAGTCATTATTCAGTGAATCAGAATCTCCAGGAAGAAGAATGCAATAAAAACCCAATTACCACCCTCAGACATTTGACAGCACTGAACACTACAGCCCCAGATTGGAAGTAGCCCAAGTAGGCATCAAAGGGGCACAGGAAGTTGGATAGAAAAACAAGGAAAGCTGTCCTTCCAGCCTGGAAGAGGGAGGAAATGCTGACACTGGTGCAAAAGCTTGAAAGCTTAACTCAATGGAAATGCCACAAAAGGGCAAATATATTTTACTTATGTGACAGGAGTCCCGGTCTCTGGCCTCCATCTTTGGAGGCCCTGCCCCTATGCCCACCAAGCCTTGACCCCTCCTGGGAGGGGTGTCAAAGTGATCCACCAAGCCTTGGCCCCTTCCCCTGGAGGAGGGAAAAGGCAGTCAGCCAAACCTTGACCACTCCCTCCCAGTACCTGAAAGTGTGAAAATATTAATTTATATTTGCATTATGCCACAATTAAAATAACTTATTATTATTCTTTATTAGAATATGTTTGCAATGTAACTATTCACAGCTATATATTTGTACGTATGCATGTAGTGTGTGTGTGAGTGTATGTATACATACACCTGCTCTCGTGTGTGGAGACCAGAGCTCAACACTGGGCTTCTTCCTCAATCATTCTTTAGCTTGTTTTTTGAGGCAGGGTCTCTCACTGAACCTGGAGCTCTCTGATTTGCCTAGGCCAGCTGGTCAGCATACCCCGGGTCCTCCAGTACCCACCTCCCCAGGGCTGGGATTACAGCCTGTTCCCAGTCCTGGCTTTTCATCGATTCTAAGGGCCTGAACTCAGGTCCTCATATTCGCACAGCAAGCACTTTACCAGCTGAGCTATCTCTCTGGTCTCCACCACTGTGTTCTAAACTTCACTGATAGACAAGGTTGAGGATCTTCACTGGCTCACGCTCATCTGGGTTTTAAAGGAAGCAATACCCATGTCCTCGGATGAAAACAATGAAGGGATTAAAACTAAAGTTTATTTTTGACAATAATTTTGTCATGTCAGAAATCATCACAGAAACAGTGATTGTTCTAATGAAAGACAAAACTCACCTGACCCAGGTCCAAGGTGAGGTTGACTTGGTTGTACTGAGTGCCTGAAGAGAGTGGAGGGCTTTGCCACCAGCGTTCAGATCCATCAATCGCGTGGATGGCAGGATGCGCCTTCCTAGAATCCTCAGAATTGCAATAGTCACAGAACTGGCCCTGGGGAGGAGAAAGGCCTTTTTATAATTTTCAAGGAAGTTCAGATCCCAGTACCCACATCAGGCAGCTCAAAAATTCCTATAACTTCAGCTCCAAGAGATCCAACATGCCTTCCATCCTCTGTGGGCATCTACACATCGATATGCACATACACTCACACATGCACACACGCGCGCGTGCACGCGCACGCACACACACACATAAATAAAACACAATACATTTAAAACAATAGAAAGGACAGGGGACTCTTTAAATAAACAGCCTGTGTAATGCTCCAACACGGGCTCTCCACAGGAGCTAAGCCGGCATTTGTCCAGTGGCTCAGCAAATGGCATCTTCTTCATACGGATGGAAGCTGAGTCTGCTAGCTTCCAACACCCTTGATGACTGTCTTCGGCTAAATAGCCTCCTGCATGTCATACTCTGCACTGAATCCATAGTGCAAACACCGTATGGTTCTAATTACACAGGCACTGATTCCAACAGCACGCCCTGACAGAACTTTTGCTTTTCTGTTTGGACACTGATTCCTCTGCTTGATTTATCCAAATTGCTCAAATCCTAGAGCATCAGAACTGGGCTGAAATCAGAGAAATAACACTAATGGTTGAGTCTGCCCTTGAAGAAAGTTGCTAGGAGACCAGGCATATTTGGCCATCACATATTCCTACAAAGTGCTAGAAGAGAGATGGTGTGGCCATGTGAGAGGCTGGGAGCACCAAGTCACAATGTATCTGACTTAATATCTACAATACTCTGAGGTTTATAGCAAAGCACATGAAACCTGTTAGTGGAGAAATGAAGTCAGAAAGTTAGCCTGAGGCTAAGGCTAAGACATGCTGGAACCAAGACTGCACAGAGGTCTGAAGATGCTACACACAGCCCAAGACTGTAGTGTTCTTCCCTGGCTGAGCCGCCCTGCAAGTTATATCAAAGGTCCTTGTCCCCCACGGGATGGAATGTGAGGCTGAGCTGGAATGGCGGTTCTGCTGTTCTCCAACTGCCTGCAACCTCCCGAAGTGCACAGAGGCCCGGCTCGGAAAGGAGTCCTGCCTGGCAGCAGTTTGCATGCTTGTCCTCACATCAGGCACAGAAATCCTGGCAAGAGGAACATCTAATCCCATCTGTCCATCAACAGCCCATCACGTGCAATTGCACGTGCATCGCCAGGGGCTCCACTCCTAGCCATCGCTCTCACTAGAGGCCATGTGATCGCAGTGCTCAAACCTGAGCCAGCCCTAAAGGGGAGAATTTGCTGCAGGGAGCCAATCCAAACCTAAGGCTGCCTCTTTGCAAAGATCCCGTTCCGTTTGAGAGGCACCACGCCACACAGCTGTGGTTACAATCATCAAAGCAAGCCCTTTTTCATTTTCCTGAAAGTTTGCACAGTGGGACTGAGTTGTGAGTTCACAGCACACAGAGTCCACAGCTCTGTGGCTCCGGCACACGTCACAGCTCCAGGGGCGGGGGCAAACCTCCCTCCTGGGCAGGCTTCTGGGTCTAAGACTTGAATGAAAGAGAAAACAAGGGACTCAAGATTTGTTCTAAGTACTTAAGGAAAACTTTAAGAAACATTAACAACTATATGCAAATGGGTAACTCAGAAACTGTGTGCATCTTGTCCAAAGTCCAGGCAGGCCGAGGGTGGATCTTTATTTCCTGCTCGGGTTTAGAGGTGCATGTTCTGGAGTAGAACAGATGTGTCTATGAGCTTTCCTGTGGCTATGGGAAACCACCTGAGAAAATCCTCTACAGGAAGCAACGTTGTGGCTCATCATTTTGGAGTTTCAGTCCATGGTCACCTGTCCCATCTCTTCGGTCCTGAGACAAGGCAGGATGGAAAGCTAAGCTGCTCACCTCATGGCGGCCAGGAAGCCAAGAAAGAGGCTGGGGACAAGACGAATCCCTGTGGTGGTGAAGATGGACTTTCGACTGGACAGGATCTAGAATCACCTAGGATACAAACCTCTGGGTGTGTCCTGGGATGGCATTTGTAGCTCCCATGAAGGGTTACCCGTGCCAGGGAGGGCCTTGGTGATACAGCTGCTCTTGAGTGGTCCCTGATCATGTAACCCTTCACCCATACTCCCGTAAGTAACTCCAGCAAACTTACTGCCTCATCAAAGTGAACTTTGGTGATATGACTGCTTTGGTCTGTCATCAGTTCCTATCTGAGATGAATCGACATTTGTGTCTCATCTCCTCAGAAAAAGTATTATATAACAGCATACACACTCTAAGTGTGGATAGCACCGTTCCATGAACTGGAGTCACATAACAGTATACATGATCATACACTCTACACGTGGATTGCACCGTTCTGTAACATGAGAGGCCAGGCCTGCTTGTGTTTCTGTCCTGCCCGGTACCCCACAACTGTTTAGTCCCAAAGAAAATCACACAAAGATCTCGATAAGTTATAAAGCTGATTGGCCCATTAGCTCTAGCCTCTCACTGGCTAACTTTCACTTCTTGATTAACCCATTTTTCTGATCTATGTTAGCCATGTGGCTCAGTACCTTTTTTCAGGGGGGCAGCTCACATCCTGCTGCTTCTGTGGTCTGGGTAGGAGTGGGAAAAATCAACTTCCTCCTTCCCAGAATTCTCCTGTTCTCATTACATCATTTCGACTTCCTGTCTGCTTTTCCCGCCTATATTTCCTACCTGGCCAATCAGTGTTTATTTATAACATGACTGACAGAATACAGACAATTCTCCCGCACCACCGTTTCATGAGCTGGAGTCACAGAACAGTATACATGATCATACACTCTCAGCGTGGATTGCACCGTTCCATGAGCTGGAGTCTTAGAGTGGGCAGAAAGAAGAAGGCCAGCTGAGCACCAGCATCCGTCTCTCTCTGCTTCCTGACTATTGATGCAACGTGACGTCACCTCACGCTTCTGCCACTGTGCTCTCCCCACCAAAATGATGTGCCTTCATACTGAAAAGCCAAATGTAACCCTTCTTTCCTTCCCTCCTCCTTTCCTTCTGGTTTTGTTTGTTTGGTCAGACATTGGTAACAGCAACTAGTGTACTCAGTCCCTAAAAGCACAGCCCCGGGGACCTTTCCTTCAGCTGCGTCCCTCTCAGGAGCATCTGTCACTTCCCAGAAGTCCATCAGCTGGCAGCCAAGCCACTAGCCTGCAGGAGGGATTTTAGACCCAAACCACGGCAGGTAGAGGTTCAAGTCCTGACCTTGCAATCACAGCTGTGAGACACGAGTGGCATTGCTTAGCCCCTCAAAGCTTTGATTTCGTTTCGCTTAAGTGTGCAAGTTTTGTGGTGCACTTACGTGGGTTCGGTGTGATGTTCTGCACAAAGTTCTCTGCTCTGGTCTACGAGCACATTCCACGGGAACCAGCTGAGTGAGCATGCAGACTCAGGGATCCAGCCCTGGCTTATAGAACCAGGACCAGAGTTCTTCAAAGGCACCCCCCCACACACACACACACATACACACAATGATTTTTTTTGCTTATGACTGTAAAGTACAGAGGTAACACAGGTGTACCACAGAGACACCTGGTGTCCATGGTCACAGAGCCACTGCACTGGCAACAATGAAAGCAAAAGGAAGCACCCACAAGCCAGGTTTGACACCCTGCACTTTGCATGTATGTATTTTGTTTTCTAGATAAATCCTGGAGGTAGAGACAATCACTGGGGAGTCAGGGTCACAAAGAGAAGGAATAGTCTGTCCAAGGGGGGAGCCGAGAGAGAAACCCAGGAAGGCATGACTCAACCTGGGCACTTGAGGAGAGGAAAGAGAAGGAGACCAGATAAAGGCATCTGGGGTTGGTACCTTGTAGTCTGCCCTTGTCTGGAGGATGTCTGTTCTGTGATAACAGCCCCATCTCCCTGACATTCTGACTCAGCCAGCTACACAAAGATGTGTTTAGATTTCCCGCCTGTGAACAGTGGTTGCTCCTACACCCAGGCACTTTTGCCCATCTTCCCTCTCGGTCTTCTTGGAGTTATTGCTGCTCACATCCTCCTGCTCTTCGATGGTCCTTCTGCCTCCTTACCCATTCGTGAAGCGGCTTAACTTGCTTTGGTCCTAATCCACAACCTCCCTGTGAGTGTGCGGAGCCCACTGTGCCTGCCTTCTCTCCTGTGGGGAAGCCATCTGTGTTCCACGCGCCCAGATCCCATCTCTCTACCTCCCTTACCACTCTCTCCAGCACTGATGCGAGTTCTCTAACGGCTATTGCTGCCTGAGGGCCTCATGAACACTACTCTTTCTCCAAGGAACACACTGAAGCCGACTTCAAACTCTTTTCAGGGAGAATTCGACTAACAAGGAGGTGTGTGGCAGTCTCTTACCTGTTTATATTCTATACAATCCAAACCATTAGATTTCTAAAACTTATGATAATTCTTTGATTGTAAACGCCCTGAGGTCAGAGATCTCCGATGCATAAACCTACAATTAGGTACCTGGCACAAGACAGGCACTCAGTATTCATTGATGTGATTAATATGCTAAAGTTACATGCACTATTGGACTACAAGTTAATTTATGGTTGAGTCCATTAGGAGATGGACTGGACATTACCGATGTGCTGTGTCACTAAGGTCACCTTTCTCTGCCACCATACAAACCTACCCATTCTACCTCCTGGGCCTCCCCAGAGCCAACTCTTCCCCGCCCCCTCTCCGCTGGCTGCTCTGGACAAGAACTACCTCTCACACTCACCCCAGATCTCCGTGGCCCCCAAGACCTCTCAAGTACTAACAACCCTTGCTTTTTAAGACCAAACCAGAAAGGAAAGAAAGATAACCACAGTCACCTCCTGGTTACAGTCTCCTTCTTCTGTGTGGTTCTTTTCCTTCCAGAAAGGGTTTCCTAGGCCTGTGCACCTGCTGCCCGAACCCTGGGTCACTCCTTGTTAGAGTTCAGTTGGAGGCCTGGACTAACCTCACGGGTCTGCCTAGTAGACTACTTGTTTGAACATCAGCCATCATCCTGCTGAGAGCCACAGTCCTCAGGGGAGACAGACCCTGGCCCGACTCACTCCCTCAAGCCAGACTCCTCCCCCTCAGTCTCCAGTTACTAATTTAATCTTATGATTAGACGCTTTTCTTTTTTTTAATTTATTTATTTATTTATTAAAGATTTCTGTCTCTTCCCCACCGACGCCTCCCCTTTCCCTCACCCTCCCCCAATCAAGTCCCCCACCCTCGTCAGCCCAAAAAGCAATCAGGGTTCACTGCCCTGTGGGAAGTCCAAGGACCACCCACCTCCATCCAGGTCTAGTAAGGTGAGCATCCAAACTGCCTAGGCTCCCACAAAACCAATAAGTGCAGTAGGATCAAAAACCCATTGCCATTGTTCTTGAGATCTCAGTAGTCCTCATTGTCCGATATGTTCAGCGAGACCAGTTTTGACCCAGGCTTTTTCAGACCCAGGCCAGCTGGCCTTGGTGAGTTCCTGATAGAACATCCCTATTGTCTCAGTGTATGGGTGCACCCCTCGCGGTCCTGAGTTCCTTGCTTGTGCTCTCTCTCCTTCTGCTCCTGATTTGGACCTTGAGATTTCAGTCCGGTGCTCCAATGTGGGTCTCTGTCTCTGTCTCCTTTCATCGCCTGATAAGTTTAATATTCAGGAGGATGCCTATATGATTTTCTTTGGGTTCTCCTTCTTATTTAGCTTCTCTAAGAACCCGAATTATAGGTTCAATGTCCTTTATTTATGGCTAGAAACCAAATATGAGTGAGAACATCCCATGTTCCTCTTTTTGGGTCTGGCTTACCTCACTCAGGATGGTGTTTTCTATTTCCATCCATTTGCCTGCAAACTTCAAGAAGTCCTTGTTTTTTACTGCTGAGTAGTACTCTAATATGTATATATTCCATACTTTCTTCATCCATTTAAGTTTTTTTTTTTTTTTTTGAGACAGGGTTTCTCTGTAGCTTTTGGTTCCTGTCCTGGAACTAGCTCTTGTAGTCCAGGCTGGCCTCGAACTCACAGAGATCCGCCTGCCTCTGCCTCCAGAGTGCTGGGATTAAAGGCGTGCGCCACCACTGCCCGGTGATTAGACGCTTTTCTGATTTATGTTCCCATTGTCTCGAATCCCCCAGCACTTGCATTCAGTCTGCTTTAGTTTTATCACTTAATTCTTTCAGAGACCAGAAACAGCAGAGTACAAATCACACACAGCCACGGTGAGGTGGCTGGGAATCCTGGGGAGGTTCACAAGTCTCACTCAGGATAATGTACAAATGCACCACATTTGGGGGCTGTGAGGTTTCCTGAGTTCCTAGAAAATGTAGAACATGTTTCCACCACAAGGGCCTCGGTTGTTCCTCTACCTGTAACTAATTTACCATCTTCACACTTGGATTCCCCTTCATGCCTTGGTCTTTATCGTGAACACCTATGTCCTCTCCCCAGCGCAGCGTTGCCTGCGGTCATTCCATTTGCTCTCTGCTCACCGTCTCCCACAGTGTGGCAGCTCAGGGGCCTTCCCTGCCTTGTTCTGAAGTCCCTTACCTGCCCTTAATGTCATCCCACAGGCTCACAGAAGATGTCAGTAATAGTTATTAAATATGGAAGCAAATGAACATTACAGCCAAGCACAGCATCTATAAACACTATCTCCAAGTAGTACACATCTTTATAAGAGGTAGGAATCAAAGATCATCTCAAAAGACACTTCACCAGCCCCTTCCCACCTGCAGGTGTTAAACTGGACAGCCAGAGTAAGGAAGGCATCCATTATGACCTCTCATTTTCTGTAACCATGTGGGCAAAAGGCCAAGAAGAACAGGGGTACTGTTCCACCCCCACCATAGAATATCACCATACAAAGGTCAGGAGGCAGGAAGAGTGGTCTCACTGTCAAAGATGCTCCCAAAGGCTTTTTATGGGCCTTCTTATGGCCCAGGAAGGAAGTAAGAACAGAAAGCTAATAAGTCAATTTGGTGAAAAAAAGGGAAGGGCTCACCTAAAACAATAGGGAACTAAATTGGGTACCAAAATTCATGTGTTAAAGACCTAATCTTTAGTAGCTCAGAATATGACTATATTGGGAGAAAGAGACTTCAAGGCAATAATTAAGGTACAATGAGGCCTTGGGAGCACCACTAAGGCTGTGTGGGCATCCCCAAGGCTGTGTGGGCATCCCCAAGGCTGTGTAGGCATCCCCAAGGCTGTGTGGGCATCTCCAAGGCTGTATGGGTGTCCTGAAGGCCATGTGGGCATCCCCAAGGCCATGTGGGAGTCCCTAAGGTCACATGGTGAGGTGATATTAGAACCCATGCTTGTCCAGAAAGAACGCTGTGTAAAGGCCCAAAAGAAAAGAAAAGGGTGACCTTCATTCCACCCCCAGGACCTTATACAACACCCGATCTTCAGCCCTCCCCTAAAGACAGATTCCTCACATCCTGAACAAAAGGCACTGTAGGTAACTGATTTGAAGCTGCAATCGCTGTCTAGAAAGCACTTGTAAGCTGACCTAGAACAGCAGTGGGTGCTCTCACTCTGGAGGCAAGAAGCCCAAACCCAAGATGTCTACAGGGCAGTGCTCCCTCTGAAACCTGTCACGAAAACCTCCTTCTGCACTCCCTCCAACTTCCAGAAGCTCAGTCCCAGACATCCATCTTAGCTGACGGATTGGTCACAACAAGGCCACATCTGTTGTGAGAATTCAGGTCAGGTCTGGTGTTGTTCTCATGGAAGAGGCGTGTAGGGAGTGGGTCATTAGAACCTCACATCACATTCCCGCCACCTTTCTGCATGTGGTCTTAGGAGCGGTGTGAGAGTGTAGAGCCAGGAGGCTAATGATGGGAGGAATTCATGTGTACAGCTATGGGGAGTCGCCATCTCTGCTGGAGTGTCTTCTGGGGATCACCACATGTGCTCTGTGGCTCTATATGCAGACCTGGTAAACTCATCACCCCTCCCCCCCCCCAGCTAGACTTGGGGGGTATCATTACTTTGGTCTAGCATTGGTGACCTATTGGGGGCTGGACTTGGATATAGTCGTTACTTTGGTCTGTTATTGGTGACCTACCGGGGCGGGGGGGGGGGGGGGGGGGGACGGGGGACTTTCCACAGGGCAGGGAACCCTGACTGCTCTTTGATATGTTGCGGGGGGGGGGGAGGTGTGGCCTTGCTGAAGGAAGTGGAGCACGGGGGGGGGGGGGGGGGGGCTGGACTTGGGTGGAATCATTACTTTGGTCTGTTGTTGGTGATCTATCGGGGGCTGGACTTGGGTGGAATCATTACTTTGGTCTACCGTCAGCGCCCTAACTGGAGTGAGCAGATGTTTCAGTCACATCTCTCCAGGGAAAAAACACACCGCACAAAATCGGCCTTTTAAAACACAGCTTGCTGACACTCAGTACTTTCTTTTCCAATGCTCCCACGGGGTGTTGGTTGTTCTGGCAGGAAAATTCTAGGCTAGTATTACCCTTTGAACATTGTGCCTAAGCTGCCACAAGAGAGACCGTCACAAGCAGGAAAAAGCAGTTCCACCCTCAGGAAACTGGTGAGTTCAGAAGGAGATTTGAACAGAAATAGCTCCAAGGTGATGTGCACTCTGGGGGGCTGGGGACAGCGTGGTGGCCTGCACAGTGAGGAGTAAAGCGGACTCTTCACCCTTAGGACCAGGATCTGAATCTTGGCTTTGCCAAACCCTGCATCTTAGACATGTCACTTCACTTCTCTGTGCTTCAAAAACCCTTTATGGTAAGATGAGCGTGTCCAAGCAGCTCCTTCATGAATTCCTAAATCACTGTGATGATTAAGAGGTCAGAGAGACAAGTGGGGTGGCTCAGTAGATAAAGGTGCTTGCAGTGCGAGGCTGGCAGCCTAAACCCAATCCCAGGACCCATGTAAAGGTGGAGAGGCCAAACTTTGTTCTTCTACATTATTACATTGTGTGTGTGTGGCTGGCTTGCAAGCACAGTTGAACACTGTACACACGTGCACAGTGGCATACACTCAACACATACACACAAATTCTTTTTTAAGGCAAGAAATCAACATGTGTAAGTTACATTCAGACAATGCCTAACATCACTAAGTACACAAGGCTGAAAACTGGGAGGACATGTGGGACTCAATGAGCTGGCTTCCCCAGGGCATTCCCACCCTGCTGGCATGAGAGATCTAGCCAGTGCCCAGGCAAAGGCCCAGGACAGACACAGCCCTGCTGATGACTCTCAACCCTCCTTAGCCTTCAGCCAAGAGTTCAAGCACACATAAACAGCCCTAGGTAGGCCCTTCCATTTAGACCCCCGGGTTAAACTACATAGGGACCATTAATAAGTTCTTTCCTCAGATGGACCCAGGAATACCTAAATGACAACAGAAATAACTGGTGAGCTGGAAAAATACATTATTGTCACCCAAATGCCATGCTATCCTATGCAAAATACATCCTTTAGATTTAGGATACAATTAGTGTCTAAAGTAGTCACTAACACATTCCAAAGCAATTTACACAGCTATATTCTAGAAGTTTTCAGTTTTGTGGGTGAGCAGGATGGCTCCATGAGTAAAGGAACTTTGTCATCAAATCTGAGTTTAAAGTTTGGTCCTCAGGGCACACAAAGTGGAAGAAGAGGTTCCCACATTGGTCCTATTATTTCCATGTGCGCACACACACACACATACACACACACAATGTAATAAAAATTTGAATTAAAGAAGTAAAAGAGTTTTCTATAAAGTTTACATGGCTGCTGTGGCAAATCCTTCTGTAAGCCTACCCTTTTAGCAGCTTATCTAAGAGTGGCCTCCTCGCTTCATGAGAAGCCTCAGTATCTATGTACATTATTTAAAAAGTCAAACTACAGGGGCTGGAGAAATGGCTCAGTGGTTAAGAGCACTGCCTGCTCTTCCAAAGGTCCTGAGTTCAATTCCCAGCAACCACATGGTGGCTCACAACCATCTGTAATGGGGTCTGGTGCCCTCTTCTGGCCAGCAGGCATACATGCAGACAGAATACTATATACATAGTAAATAAATAAATATTTTTTTAAAAAAAGTCAAACTACAGCTGGGAAGGTGGTTTATCAGCTCAGAGCACTTGCTACTTAAGCATGAGGACCTGAGTTCAAATCCTCAGAACCCACATCCAAAGCCAGCATGGTCAGACATGGCCATCACCCCAGTGCTGAGTGGAAAGGATACAGGGGGGGTCAATGACGCCTGCTGGCTGCCCTCCTGGCTGTCTCTAGGGATAAGAAGGACAGTGACAGAGGTCACATCTGACCTCCTCAGACAGCAGTACATACAGGTATGCATGTGCCACAAACACGCAAACACAGACACACACGCATTCACACATGTGTACATACACACACATGCACACACAGACACACATGCACGCACACATGCACACACGCACACACATATGCACACACTCACACATGTACACACATGCACGCGCACACACATACACAAGCTACTATTACTAATGTTATTTTATATGTAGGGAAAATGAAGTGACACCACTTTCCAGCATCAGGGAGCCGGTGGCCTTCAAATAGGACTCAAGTCTAAATTACCACAGTCAGAAGCTTTACTCATAAGAACAGCTTTTTCAGAGAGACAAGATGACATCATACTCTGCCAAAGGAGTTTCCCTGCAGTTTTAAGGAAATTGGACCTTACAAGTACAATCAGCTATGTAATTTTGTATCCGGGTGCTCTTTGCAGCCTCAGAATGTAGAATAATAAGCGTTTAATAATTGTTTGTGAGTGGATGGGTGAATTAATTAATTAAAGCTGTAAGGATTGGAAAGAATAAAAAACCTGCACACAAACATACACCAAGAAATAACATCGAAGAGTCTAAATATAGAGGAGAGCCAGCTAACACGTGCATTCCCAAGCACTGGCCTCTGGAAGCAATGGCACACCAGCCATGACAAGGGACGAACACTAGACCTTGGTTTCCAAATGTCATACTCAATAAAACCAGACTCCATGAAGAACCAAGTCCAGGGCTGAGCCGAGAAACTCAAAATTGCCCTCCCTGAAGCTGTGCCAGTAGAAACTAATGAAGGCTAAAATTGTGGGGAATCATCAGAATCGGTGAAAGGGGGAGCCCCCAGGATCTGCTCTCCACCCCCACTGAAATAACAAGCTGACAGCAGCTCTAAAGTCAGCTTTATAAGGACTCGCATCTGCTCATAACCCAGCAGCAACCTAGACATGACTGGAAATTGAAGATAAGTTATTTATATGAGCCGGGCGTTGGTGGCGCACACTCGGGAGGCAGAGACAGGCGGATCTCTGTGAGTTCGAGGCCAGCCTGGTCTACAAGAGCTAGCTAGTACCAGGACAGGCTCCAAACCTACAGAGAAACCCTGTCTCAAAAAACTAAAAAAAAAAAATTATTTATATGATTCTGCCTAAGGAATTGTAATAGATACATTTTATAGAACTTAAATTATACTTCACTAAAACAAGAGGAAAAGACTCATGTTTCAAAACCCAGAAAAAGATATAAAGAAATCATGTGGTTTCCATCTGTGGAGTAAAGAGACACACCAGGAGAGCTCACACCCTGAGACACCACCGTAAGACACACCAGGAGAGCTCACACCCTGAGATACCACCATAAGACACACCAGGAGAGCTCACACCCTGAGACACCACCGTAAGAGGCCTGAAATGAACAGTACCTTTTCAAAAGAACCTCTCTTTCTGTGGCTGTAGGTTTCTTTCTCTCAGACTGACTGATCCTGACTCTCAGTGGCAACAGTAACTCAGAACACAAAGACAGTCTGCTCACTCAGGGACCAGACAGTTGTAGCTTCAACAGCCCCAGAGGTGCATGGCTCCGCAGGATTTGCGGGAGAACAAGCTGAAGGAGGCGGCTGCTGCTCTGGCTTGTGGAACATGCCTCTTCACTGGTGAGTGGCCAGGGACAAAGCAGTCTGTGTGTCCTCTCCGTGGGCGCTCTATACATGGCTTTCACCGCTGAACCTAGGTTGAGGTCCACAGGCACGGACAAATGTGAGGAACATTCTTTTTAAATAAAGAGGAGCTTAAGAGATGGCTCTGCAGCTAAGGGCTGGCTGCTCTTCCAGAGGACAGGGGTTCAATTCCTAGCACCCCCATAGCGTCTCACAATCATCTGTAACTCCACATCCAGAGAATTTGATGCCCTCTTGTGGCTTCTGTGGCTGCCAGACATATACATGAGGCAAAACACTCATAAATATAAAATAAATTAATTAAATAAAGATATTAGTCACCCTTAAATGTATAGGATATAGTCTGAATTTTTAAAATAACTTTCATCATTAGTAATTGTTACAAGTATGTCAATGGGCATAGGAACTTCCTTAAATTTCCCAGCCGTCACTCAAGGATTTTACATGAATTAAAGGAAAATCCTGTTAACCAACGATTCTCTTTCACAACAGGTCTATAAACAGAGCCCTAGAGTGACTCAGTTTCCTGTTTCTGCCCATTGGTCCCAAGTTACACAAACACATAGCTGAAACTCAGCTATGGTTTATAAGAAATAGCAAACATTCTCACTTAGTCCATGTGTGTATGAAATAGCAAACATTCTCATACTTTGCCCTTGTGTGTATGTGTGCATCGGTGTCATCACGCTTGTCCATGTGTGCATTGGTGTCATCACGCTTGTCCACATGGGTATGTGTGTGTTGGTATCATCCGAGTCAAAGGCAAGCTCTTTCTATAAATCACAGTGGAGTTCAGGGATGGATGAAGGGTGGACGACCTTGTCACTGTACAGATTCAATATCTCTGTTGACAAATATGCACATTTCATCCTTGATAATTATGGTGTTTATATCAAGCTAGTCCAAATTTTTAGGTTATATTTTCTTTTTCTATGTATAAGGATTTTCTTTTCACTATTTTTTATTTATGTCTAGAGTGTATGCCTGAATGTGGTTATATGCATAAGAGCACAGGTGCCCACAGCAGCCAGTGGCATCATTCACCAGGAGCTGGAGTTACAAACACTGGTAAACCACCTAACGTGGGTGCTGGAGACTGAACCCAGGACCTCCGGAAGAGCATCAAGTGCACCTAACTGCGGAGTTGTCTCATGTCTCAGCTCCTGACCTCGATGCTCTATTTCCAACAAGTCTTCCATTTCTGTGTTATCATTGCTTTTGTCCAGTGTCCTCATACATAGTATCTCCAGATAAGACACAGGTAAGGGAACACTCAAAACCATGCATGAGGTATGACATCCTCTTTGTTCATCCTTCACCTCTTCCTGTCAGGTTAACTGCTCAACAGCCTTTGACTCCTGCCCATCCACCCTCCCAGCAGCCAATGTTTTCTAAGCTCTTTCTGTGTTGCAGGCTTCGTGATAAGCTGAGAACAGGGACAGGACCCTGGGATAACAGAAATCTCTCAAAACAAAAACCCAAAAATCTGAGTAATAGCAAGAATACAAAACCTTCCTTAAAGGATTTTTAGGGCCATAAATACCACAGTGAATAATGTTCACATGCAAACAAAACTCACTTATAAATCACCCTGCCTGTTGACACAAGTTACCATTAAAAAAATACCAGTATTGTTGTTATAGATGCACTTCCAAAATTAAACCTCTACCATAGAACCAGATTCTATTTTAAGAATGACCTTCTTAAAACTTCTTGTAACTTTAATTTTTGTAGATCCTTTTGGCATGAAATTCTAAAACTTTAATTTTTGTAGATCCTTTTGGCATGAAATTCTAAAACCTGGCTGGTCTCACAAATATATTTTTAGGAAGTCTGAGGAAACAGAACTGCTTTAGTTAACCCCTCCCCTGCCAGTCTCTAGCTTTACATGAGCAGAGTCGAGTCCGTCCTCACTCAGATACAAACAAAGGTCATCATAATTGCTCCGTCCATCTCTGCCTGTGCCCAACCACCTCTCGCACCTCTGAAGGACAAACGCAAGCCAACTCCTGCCCATGCTGGATGAAATCACCCAGTATGCTGACCTCCAGAGCTCAGCATACTGCCCTGACCCAGAGACACAGTCCGCTAAGCAAACATGAGAAACCACCTCCCACTCTGTCTGAGAGTGACAGCCCTGTGTGTGGCCTGTCTTACAAACCCGATGGCAGCTGAGAAGGTGACAACAGGGTCAACCTACCAATCACTAAAGCTGCAACTTGGGGAGCATGTGGTTGCTCTACGTGGGCAAATCTGGGGGGACCACAGATACAGATCTCTGAGAGGCCTTTTCTTGCTTCATGCCTGCTCTACCCATTCCTGGGACAACTCTCTCCAATACTGGCTGTGGCAAGCATTCTAGTGTACCCCAAATTAAATATTCAAGCTACAACTGATAGTTAACTTAAATGGAAAAACTCAATTTTGTTAATGTTTAATATACAGATTATCATACGGGCCTTCACCTAGTCTCCAATCAGCTAATCACTTGCTTTTAATGGTCTTGAGTGTCTGAGAGAGAAGGTAGGCCACAAACCTAGCATGTGACCATTACACATGGTCAAATAAAATATGGATCCTCTTCCCTTAAATAACATGAAATTCTTTTAATGTTCAGAGCCTTCCAGTCATCTCATGTTGAAGCGTTCAAAATGGCTTTTAAAGGGGAGGAGCCAAAATGGCAGGCTTCAAACCAGTAGCACCTTCCAATTTCTCAATGGTTCTGAAGCAGTCAGAAAACTGCTTCTCAGCAGAGCTAGTGACGAAAAGCTGGAGTTTAAATGGGGGCCGTTGAGAGACACGGATACTGGCTGTTGGGACAGAGGGTGAGAAATAACAGAACAGTGCACAGGCCAGAGGGCCTGGCTGCTTTGGGGGGCAGGGTGGACGATACAGTGATGGAAAGAGAGCAACGGAAAGGCAGTCTGGAAAACCAGGGCAGAAATGAACCAGAAAGGAAAGTCTGGCTACAGCTGATTTAGAAATGCTTAACTGCTTAGCACTGGCCCATGAGAATCACTCTGTTTCCCAGTGTAAAAGCAGAATGCTGTAATGGGAGCCATCTTGAAACTGCTACTTTGGGAAATGTTAGTTCCTGTGGTGGTTAGATTTAAGCGTCACATTGACAAGATCTAGAATCATCTGGAAGGCAGTCTCAGTGAGGAATTGCCCAGATCAAGTTGGCCTGTGGGCGTGTCTGGAGGGTGGCATCCTGATTGTGGTAACTGAGGTGGGAAAACCAAGTCCACAGTGGTCAGCGTCATCCCCTAGGGTCCATCCTGGACTGTATAGGAATGAAGAAAGTGAGCTGAGTTGTAAGTACGCATGCATGCACTCTTTCTCTGCTTGATTGTGGGATGTGACTAGCTGCTTCAAATTCTTGCCTTGACTTCCCCACACTTATGAACTGTAATCTAATGAGAATTAGGAAAAAGTGAAATAACATAAAAGCAACAAAATGACAGAAATTAGTACATACATTTCCATTCTGATTATAAACGGCCTTAATTATCAAACTAAAAGGCATAGACTGGTAAGTGGATTAACAAACAAGATCCAAATCTTTTCCAAGTTATTTTTTATTAAACTTATTTGTGTATGTAGGGAGTGGGGCACATGCACAGGTGAAGGTCAGAAGTCAACCAGTGTCAGTTGAGTCCTTACACCATGTGGTACTAAGGGTCAGACTGGGCCATTGATTTTATTCAAGGTCCAACTGTCTGCTGTCTGCAGGAAACACAGCAGCAAAGACACACACAGAATAAAAGGATGGAAATGATATTCCAAGCAGCCAGTGTGCAGAAGCAAGCAACAGTAGCTGTACTTAGATCCAACAAGGCAATGTCAAACAATAATAGGAAAGAAAAGAAAGTCACCACACATTGGTCATTGGAACACTACATCCGAAAGACATAATCATTATAAGAATATAGGCACCACATGTTGATATATACAATTCATAAAACAAACATTATTAGACATAATAAACGTAACCATAATAATAATGGTTGTGAGCCAAGATGTGAATTCTGGGACCCAAACCCAGGTCCTCTGGAAGAGCATCAAGTGCTCTTAACAGCTGAGCTATCTCTTCAGTCCCTAAGAAGAATTTTTTGAAAAACTAGAACATATCAAAGACAAGTAATGAGATGGAATCGTCAAGTTTCTCACAAAGAAAAGGTAATGATTGAGAATATTGACTGCATATTGGGTGGCAGTGGCATACACTTTTAATCCTAGCACTCAGGAGGCAGAGGCAGGTGAATCTTTGTGAGTTCAAGGCCAGCCTGGCCTACAGAGTGAGTCCCAGGGCAGCCAGAGCCATGCAGAGAGATCCCATATCAACCCCCCCCCCAAAAGAATATTCACTGCTGATTGTACAATATCTACAGAAGAACTAACATAATGATCTTCACTCTACTCTATAAACTAGAAAGGAAAGAAGTTTTTCTGATGTTAGCCATAAAGTTGCTATTACCCAGATACCTAAGGATAACAACTGGCAAAAGAAAACCACAAACCAATGCTCTTGGTAAACATTAATGCAAAAAAAACCAACAGATTCTGCAAAATATTTGCAGATTAAATTCAACAAACTCTGAAAAGATCATGTACCATGATAATTCTAGTTGCATTCCAGGAATGCAAAGATGATTCAACAAATGTAAACTGGGAAAGGAAATACAGCTCGGAACAGAATCAATAACAAACTCACATGACCATCTCAACAGATGCATGAAATCGTTCGACAAAAATTAACATCCTTTCATGATAAAAGGCCCAAGAAACCACATACAGAAGCACTGGGACTCAACATAATAAAGGCTATATATCATTCACTTCTGGGCAACAGCACACTGAAGGGGGAAAACTCAAATCATTTTCTCTAAAATCTGAAACAAGAATGTCCACTGTTTTTGCTTTTATTCAACACAGTACTTAAAATTTAGCTACAACAGTAAGACAAAGAAAGTAATGAATAAATAAGAAATACAAATGAAAGAGGAAGATGTCAAATAATTCCTATTTGCTAAGGTATGATGCTATACTTAGAGGGACATAAAGATTCCACCAAAACCTTCTAGACCTGACAAACAAATTTAGCAAAATAACAGTATTTTAAAAATCAACATACAAAACTCAGTAGCTTTTTATATACACCAAAAATGATTCTGCTGAGAAAGTAACCAGGAAAATAATCTCATTCACAAAGGCCTAAAACAGCCCCAAGAATGAACCCAACCGAAGAGGCAAGAGACCCTTACAGAGAAACTATGCCATACTGAGAAAAGAAACTGAAGAAGAAACTAGAAGATGTATTGTTTGGCATTCAATGCAGTGGCTGCAACTTGAGCAACTGCTGTCTCAACCGGCAATGGAAACTCTGCAGATACCAGTAGCTGGTCTGGGCACTGGCCACAGAGCCAGTCAGGAATTCTATTCCCCCCAAGCACTGGTTCAATCATGGCTGCTAAAGGAATCTTTATCTAGATCTCTACCCTTCTATAGAACTCGGGATTCAAAGATTGACACGAAATACTGCTGGCTCAGAGAAGCTGAATAGCAAGAAGCTAACCTCTTTGTGTTCCTGACTCCTGAAAAAAGGGACCATCCCTCTGCTCAGCCCCCCCTTCCTGACAGCTGCACACCCAAAGGAGTCAGAGCTAGCAGACAACAGAAATAGCTGCGTGTCTGTTGATTTTCACACTGCTCACAGCAGCCAGGGCATGGACTAGCCTACGTGTCCATCAACAGAGTGGACTAAGAAGTGGGGTGAATCTCCACAGCAGAACCAGGGGTTTTTAACCTGTGGGTGGTGAGCCCTCGAATAAACGACCCTTTCACAGGGGTTGCCGAAAACCATCAGAAAACACAGATATTTAGATTATGATTCATAACAGTCATGAAGTAACAATGAAAATAATTTTGTGGTTGGGGTCATAAATAAAATGAGCCAGAAGGAGAAAGGAGATGTCCTGTATCCTTCCTCGTGAGCAGAATCTAAGTTATAAGAAAAGTCAGGAAAATAGTTGAACTATTAGAAAAGGGAGTCGGGGGAGGGGAGAGAAGGGAAGGGAAAAGCCAGTGACCAGTATATGGACGCCACTGGCGGGTGAGAGCATTGAAGCCCATTGTCTTGTAAAATTAATATGCAACAATAAAACACTTTTTGAAGGAAGAGTTACATGGATTTTCCCCAAACATTCCTAATTTGCTGACTCTCTCTGGGATGACAGTGACTGCCAGCAGGAACCTGTGGGACAGTGACTTGATGTTTACAGACTAATAAAGGCAGACCCTCTATTTTATTAAAGTAGGCTTCAACAATGTGTGGAAAGTAAACACTTTTCTAAGAAAACACAAGCCTTGTGAAGGAGAAAGCATTCTGAATGGCAGATGTTTGGAATGTGGGCCTCTCTGTGGCAAGGCCAGAAATTCATTAACTTTAAAAGTTTCATATGCTCATTTATTTAAATGTGGAAACAAATTCTTCTAATGTATTTTAACTTTTTCCAAAAGAAAACTGTCAGTGCTTTTTGAACAGTTTTTTCCTTTGTAGAAAACGACGACCGCAGCATGAAGAGAGAACAATGACTGGCCAAGCTTTACTGGGAGAAAAACCCGGGTGAACTCTGAGTGAGTACAAGCAGCAAGAAGCCTGTCGCACAGCACCGACTTGGTGGGCTGCTCTGTCTCTCACCATTCTGTTTTTTACGTGAAAACATGTTCCTTTGGCCTGTAATGCAGTACTCTAATACGGTGCTTCCCAACGTAAGAATAGTTGAGGACGGTGACCCAGCCCCACTCCCCGCTGCTGCGCATTCTTCAGCAAGCATGTGTCACGACCTCATGCCATTTTGCCATGCTGGCTCCTTAGCCTGTGTTCTAAGTAGACTAGGAAGGAGCATATGAGGAGATACCCTTGAGGTGGCCTGTGAGCTGCTCATGCATCCTGAAATTAGTTCCTGTACCATAAACATTTCATCATTTTTTTTCCACACAGGTTTCCACTATATAGCTCAGGCTGGTCTTGAACTTGTCTTGTAGGCTAGATCAACCTCAGTTTCTCAGTCCTCCTGCCCCAGGCCTCCAGTGCTGGAATTACAGGTATGTACCTCTATGCCTTGCAGCCTGAGTGCTGTTTTGGTTTTCTGTTTGTGTTTAGTACTGGACTAGAACCTGGGGCCTCCTACATGCTATGCAAGCACTCTACCACTGGGCTATATCCTCAGCATGAGCCTTTATCTCTTCAGAAATCTTTCAGATCTACTACCTATAAGACCAACTTGGAGCCATTGAGCAACAAGTACCAAACTAAATGTGTCAGAAGGAACTCCACAATTACATTTGTGCACATGTCTAATTATCCACAATAACAAATAATTAAAGCAAAAGTGACTGGAGAAAATTAAAAGTGTCTTCATCATCATTATCTTCTATTTCCCTATTGGCATATTTACACTATATGGTTAAAAAGTGTTTTATCATTGGCTTATCTTTTCAATTTTTTTTCATGTAGTGAGATACGTACAGTATGTTAGGATGTTCACACATGCATACAATTTATACATAAATTCGCATCTACCACATGGCACGTTCAACTACCTATCATTTATGGTGATTCCAGTCAAGACTCTTCTAACACACTAACCCAGACACTCTAAGCTCCAAAATTACTCCCTCTTCTGGCAATATTTCTCTTCTCAGCAGCCCTTCCAGGAGCAAGGATTTGAACTTAGGACTGGATCCCAGCGTTCACATCCAGCCTAGGGTAAAATGTTGTTTCTTAGCCTCCTCCTTTTTTGTACCTCCAAGTCCAAGATGAGAGAGAGCCTGGTGTGAGAGCCTAGCACAGTACCGGGTGTTGGTAAAGCAGGACCAACCGCATGCACCCTCATCTCCACCAGGTGTTCCCTGCCAGAGTGCCCTGGCTGTTTCTGTCCCCTGAAGGTCTCATTGCCGCCTCCGCCCGCCCCCAGCCTCTGCTTGGCGCATCAGATGAAGCGAATCTTTGCTGACACTGAAGTAGTGCTACAGATACAACCGGAAATGCTACCGAGTTTCCTAGGTATAAGGTTGCAAAACCTAGAAGTCTGACAGACAGCCTCCTCTAAAGCCCAGGGTCAGTGCCGTGCTGGCCCGGCGCCGTCTGGGTGATGGATATTTTGCTATGAAGCCTCGAGCTTCCTCTACAAGCTGGAACCTGACCATACCTTTCACTCACCCTCGCTTTGCCCTCCCCACCTAGGATGGCATGCGACCAGGGTGGAGCTCCACCTGGCTCATATCAAGAGCTTGGCGCCCAGGTCACAGTGTCCCCAGCCAGTCTGGCCTTGGAAGAGTCCGGTCCCCATCACTTGAGGTCATTAGCTCGTGTGAGGAAAAGAAGATCCATCCTTTGGCCCCAGTGACTGGCCCATGTAGAAGAGCTAGTCACAAATTTTGACCCAATTCCCGCTACTCGTGGGGACCATACCTGGATAGTGTGGCCACTGCCCTGTGCGGTTGGACCGCCCACCAATTTGCAATAAAGCTCCGGGCGAGGCCTTGCGACCTCCGGACCCCGCTCTCCGCAGGTAGCAGTGGCCCAGATCCTTGCCGCCTGGGCCAGATTGAAGTAGGGTGGGTGCAGGCTGAGCGCGGCCGCCCGACGGTCCTGAGCCACCATACTGCTGCAGGGCGACATCCCCAGCAGCAGCAATAGCAATAGCACAAGCAGCGGCTGTGAGGATCGCGGTGCCCAGGCTGGAGCCACCGCCATCCCGTGGCGCTGGGTCTCCTGCCTGTACATGGCATGGCACCGTAAAGTAGGCTGCTGCCACTCTCCGCGCTCCTGGGTAGCCCCGGGATGTGGGAGGCGCCCAGGGCCGCGCCCCTCTGACCACGCGCTGAGCCCGCCGCGTAGGCGCGGCTCCGGGATTGCGGAACCTGCTGCTGCTTAAGGCACCGGAGCGATCAGGAACCAGAAAGTGTGGACTCTGTGGGCTGCAAACTTTCTCCCCAACTCATCAAAGTCAGGACACCCAGCAAGGGTGCTCCAACTGTCCTAACATCCAGGTCAGAAATCAAAGCAGTCTTCTTTCCAAATATTCAAGATCTCCAGCTTCTGGGAGGATTGCAGGAAACTACCTCTACCCAGTTCCCAGGCGAGCATTGATCTGCGTCCATTCTTCCGCTTCGCCGCTACAAGCTACGCGCTGAGCCGGGGATTAAAGGCTCTCACTGAATTAGCAGTGGTGGCAAGTACACCTCCAAACCACAATCCTGTGGTGCGCGCTGTGGTTAGCCGGCTAGAACCGGTACCTCGGGGAAATCCTTTAGAAGTCCAGGTACTACTCACTCGCGGTTGAAACTTGGCCATTTTCCAGCACTGTGTCCACAATAGGCCTCTAAGCTATTGAAGGAGGTGCCATTGCTGGGAAAGCCAGCATGCTCAAGGACTTTAAGTGTCCCAGATGAACAGGACTACAGCTTTGAAGACTGGAGAGCGGGAAAGACGTGAGAACACCGCTCCGTCTGGATACAGAGATGGGGACAAACTGGCAGAGGAGAGGTGCTGTGACCTGAATATCCCTGCCCCTCCCCCGCAAATTCCTAGGCTGAAACCCTGCCGTCCAGCCGCGATAGTTTTAACTAAAGAAAGAATTCTTTGCGACTATTGTAAATAACTCCAGTATGCATACGATTTGCCTCAACTATTTCAATTGTAGAGCTCTGTATCCGGGGAATATTCAGGCAAATACATCGCGGGGCGGTGCTGGCAAATGGAATCAGAGTCCCAAGCTGGACGGGTGGCCCACATTGCAATCCAGCGCTATGGAAGGCTGAGGCTGTGGATGGGGCTACACAGCAAAACCCCATCACAAAATAATAATAAATAAAACGTAAAAGCCGAGTGTGCAGTCCCCAAAACTTGCGGTACACTGCAGGAAAGCACAATGGACAGACTTGTGTAGAAGCCAGGACACAGCCCCCACCTCAGGTCCTCTGGTTCCACTGTCTACGGTGACTTTGTGTTCGAAAGCTCCCCACTTTGTGTTCGAAAGCGTCCCACTTTGTGCCTTTCTGCTATAAAAGCTCAGATGGACTTAGATGAAGGATTGAGTTCACTGGTATATTTATAAAATGCTGGGATAGTTTTGAGACCAATTTAATATGTTTGTTCTTTAAAAATATGGAGGGAGGGAAAGGAGTTTATGAGCCTGATATAAAGGAGAAGCCATAAGGACGAACTGAAAAGTCAAATGTCAGACAGCACCTTAATCAACACAAAGTGGAAAACAGATGCAGGAGAGACTTGTGCTCACGGCTGATAGCTCACTATACCTTTATGACACAACTTTTACAAAACAAACACAGAAAAGCTATGAGAGTAAACAGGCAATTTACATAAAAAGAAACTTTAAAAGCAAACAAACATAGATGGCTTAGAGTTTTGATCTTCCTGGGAATCAAGACACAAACAAGTCACTAACCAATAGGCCTCGCCTTTCACTTACCAAGTTGATAAAATGAATTAAATGTAAAATTGAGAATTGAAGAGAATTCATGAAATCAACACACTCTTGGTAAAAGTGAAGAAACCTTCCATTTGAGGGAGGGATTTCTACATGGCCTCACAAATGACTAATTTGCCCTGCAGTTTCTTTTGAAGAGATTTATAGCCCTGAAATACTCAGGGATGTTTATGAAGATATGATCCAATGGTTCCTTGAAGCTATTTAATTTGTTTAAGTTTATAAGACCCTAAGGCCATAAAAACAACCTTATAGGAATGTATTTTGACATGTTTGTAATATTTGACAAAAAGGAAATTAAAAATGCACAACTCTATCAATTCTATCTCTAGCACTAGCAAAATGAAATTAAGAAAAAAGCCTATAAGAGCGTCAAAAAGAATAAAATTCTTAGGGGTGAAGTAAACTAAGAATTCAACTGTAAAGACTAAAGATCGTTCAAAGACGTTTCCTAAGAGCTTAGTACCGGTTGCCTGGACTTAACAATGAAGCAAAATCCTATAAACTCATCATAATGTGATAAGATTATATCAAAAAAATGAATCTAGAACACTTGACCTACTGACAGGCTCAGATTAGCTACATGGGGCACTGTAGAGTTTTGTGTTTTCACCTTCGTGGACATGTGGGTAACTACAATCTGGGGCTCACTTACAACGGCTGCCAATGCCCAACATCAAAAAAAAAATCTTATTCTTATTACAAACCACTAGCACATGAAATATATGTAAAATTTGTGCTGAGTTTGTATTGTTTTCATTCAGTCAATAAATTGGGAGGGCGAGCAAGGAAGTCAGGCATCCTAGTCTGCTTTCTGTTGTTAGGAACGACACCAAAGCCAAAAAGCCCTTGGAGAGGAAAGGTTTACTCTGTCTTACAAGTCAGCCAGGAACCCAGAGACAGGAACTGAAGAACAGGTCCTGGGGGACACTTCCTACTGGCTCGCTTGCAAGCTCACATCCAGCTACCCTTTGGCACAATTCAAAGCATCTTCTGGGGATGGTCCTGCCCACAGTGTGCTGACCCACCTACATCAGTTAGCAAGAAAAAAATGCCCACAGGCCAGCATGCTTCAGGCGGTTCTTCAGTTGAGGCTCTCTTTTCAGGTGTGTCCAGGTGACAACCAAAATAAGCATCACAACAAGATATCATTGATTTGGGGGACTATCTGTAAAGTACTATCTATACTAAGGTTGGTATATAAAGCGTCAAAGTGGCAATACTCCACACAGCAGGCTAAGTTTGAATACAATACCTATCAAAATACCAGTGTTCTTTGATTTTTTTTTTGTTTCTGTTTTTCTTGCCTTTTTTCAGAAACTTATGTAAAGATCCTTAAACTCTTACAAAAATGCAGGCAAACCAGAATGGTCATAATGATTTAAAAAACAACAAAGTATAGGATTCTCTTCTTGACTTCAGATTTAAAACAAAGTGACAGTGATCAAGACTGTGTCACTGTCCACAGGATAAACACAAAGATCAATTAATACAATCGAGAGTCCATAAATAAACCTTTAATTCATGGTCACTTGGTTTTCAACAGGATACCAAGACCATTGTGTGAGAAAAGAATCCCATCAATGAAAGGTGCTTGCTCAAATGGATATCCACGTGCAAGAAGATAGACTCCTCACTCATGCCACACACAACTCGAAGGATGTAAGCCACAACTCTGAAAGGAAACATAAGGAAAATATTCTTAGATATAGCAAAAGTACAAAACAAAGGAACCTTAATAAATTTGAAAACCTCTGCTTTTCACAGGACACCTCTACCCAAAGAGAGGTAAAGGTGTTTCAGGAACACCTGTCTCACAAAGCACCCATAGCCAGAACAAAGAACTCTTACCACCCAACCATTGTTTAAAAATATGAAGTCAAGTATGAAGACCCGAGTTCAGATCCCCAGCTCCCATGTAAAAACCCAACATCCTTCACTGGGGTCGGGGAGGGGTGCGGAGGCAGAACCATGTAGGGCTCACGGGCTTGTTAATCTAGTGGAAATGGGGAGCTCCATATTCAGGGAGAGACTCTGTCTCAATAAATTAAATGAAGGGTAATAAAGGAAGACACTCAAAATCAACCTGTGGTTTCCACATGCACACACAAAAGAGCATACACACACATTGGCACACACACACACAGCACACATACATATACCTCGCAACAAAACAAAACGCCTTGTCAGGCTGGAGATGTAGTTCAGCTGGGTGTTTGCCTGGGTTCCTCCCCAGAACTGCATGAAATGGGGTGTGGTGGCACATGTCTATAATACCAACACTCAGGAGGTAGGGCAGGAGGTCAGAGGTTCAAGTCATCCTCATGTACACAGCAAATTCCATACCAGCATGGGATACGAAAGCCTGTCTCAAATGAAAACAAACACAAAGAAAAAACTTGTGATGTTAAAGTGTGGTGAGTGTTTTCCCAGTGATGGCAGCTTTAAAAATAATTAGATAAAGCCTTTGTGTCTAAAGACAGAGCCTGTTACCAAGGCCGTCTCTCTAAAGGTGATGTATTACAAGCAAGCATCCACTTCTACAAGCCTAGACACTGCAAAAGTCATAAAAACGAGACTTTGCAGGGGAAGAGAAAGGCAGTTTTCAAGTTTCAGTTTATGAGTTTAAATTAATTCTGAGCAGATGCTTTCAAATACAAAGGCAGCACACATGGCCACACTCCTGCAAACCTGCAGTTTTAACCCAGAGAGATGATGCTTCAAGAAATTAAATCACTTGCCAATGAGAGTGCTAATTGCAGGAGAATTGTTCATACAGTCTTACCACGTGCCAATAAAGGCAATTTTAATCAAAGGACATAGCGATTGACAACCAGGATTAGCTTAGAGTTGTTGAAGGACTGAGGATGTCTGTTAGAGAGGGACAGGAAGAGAGAAGAGAGGCTTCCGGGTATTTCTTGGGCTGGTAGATGGGGAAATACGCGGAGAAAGGGTTAACCAGTCAGCTCTCCAGTCTTTATCTCAATTCCCCACTCCCGAGTCTTTATTATACTGGAAAAATTGAGGTAATTGATTCTTTGTTCCTCTGAGTTTTGATCATTTGTGTTTTGGTTTGGGAACCTTTATTGGTTTCATTTTGGAAAGGATTTTATTTTAAATGGAAATAATAAGATGAACCCAGGATTTATTTCTTTTCCCTCCCTCCCTCCCTTCCTTCCTTCCTCCTTTTCTTTCTTTCTTGTGACAATAATCTCACTATGTTGCCCAAAATGATTCTGAACTTGTGGACTCAAGCGATCCTCCTGCCTCAGCCTGCCCAGTAACCAGACTTATGGTTGCTTGCCACCACTGTCAGCTGGACTCAGAACGTGGAATTCCTCATTTGTGTTTCTAAGAGGATTCTGAAAGGACGAAAGGAAGCGATGCTCAGATGAGGGACAAAGATCACAGACGTGAGGACACAAGGGACTACGGAGTTAGTCCTAGAGGAGTGGGCGGGGCAAAACCTGCACAGTTGGACGCCAACAACACAGGTGAACTTGGGACTTGGCTGGTATCTAATTCTTCAGAGAGGATTCAGGCCCTTCTGAGTCCTTGGGAACTTAAGGTGGAAATTAAATTTGTGTGCTATTGTTTTTAAGCTTTTCTCTAAAGTCAAGATCCTAGATGTGCAAGGAGATCGACTTGCTGTGTTGACCGGTGAAGTCAAGCGTTTGAGCAACAGCGTACTTACAGCAGAAGCTCTGTTAAATCAAGCCTTTGTTTTCTGCCTTTGCCTTTTCCTAACCCTCTGCCCTGCGGCAGCTTTTCAGATGCCTCCTAAGGGTATGAACTGGGATCAGAACCCTGGGTCCTGTTCGTTATTACTTGTCTTCCGTGGACTATATACTCTTAAACCACAACTTGCTACTGGTTTGGTTTCACTGAAGGAACAGGTTATGAAAGCGGCCTTCTTCTCCCTTTTCCCTTTTCACCTCACAGAAAAATCAACGACTCCTCCACAGACCGATAGCAGTGTATGGGTCATATACAGCAATGAAAAGAATACAAACAAAACAGAAAAACAAAGGCTAACATCTCCCACCTGTAGCCTCTGGGGGGCAAACTAAACAATGAAAACCACCACGAGCAGATTCTGCCATCCCAGGGTTAGCTACACCGCAAACCTAAAAGATGGGAAGTGTCTTTCAGGACAGCTGGGCATGGTGACAGAGACCCACAATCCCAGCACTCAGGAAGGTCGCTGAGTTCAAGGTCAGGCCAGTCTACACGTTGAGACTATATCTCAAAAAAATAAGAAAATACTACAGGCAGAAGACAAGTGAAAAAGTATAGGGGACCCAGAGACAAGCCCACACAGCTATAGCCGCCTAATCTTTGACAACAGTGTCAACACATACACTGGGTAAAAGACAACCTCCTCAACAAACGGCACCCTGAAAGCTGGACATCTACGTGTAAAAGAGTGAAACCAGAGCCATTTCTCTCGCCCTGCACAAAATCAATTCAAAATGGATCAGACCTTAATTGAAAAAAAAAAAAAAAAAAGCTGAATTGTAAAAGTGCTAGAGGAGAGAGGACGGAGCACAGCACGGACTTCGGGACAGACCCTAAGAGCAGAGGGAAAGGCCCAAGGACAGCAAATGGGCTTGCACAAAATGACAGCACCTCTGAGCTTGCAGATGTAGCTCGGTGGTAGAACACAGCCTCACATGCACGAGGCTGTAGGTTCAATCCCTAGCAATGTAATCCATGCCCCCAAAGAGAAAGATACTTCAAGATCAGTAAAAAAAGAGCTTCTGCACAGCACAGGAACCATGTGAGAGAGAATCTTGTCAGCCACACATTCACTAGGGACTGATGTTAGAATCTATAAGGAACTCTAAAGCCAAACACCTGAGGAAGCTAGCAAGTTAGCAAGTGACCAAATGTGCTAAAAAGACAGCTCTCAAGAGAAGAAGTGCAATGGCTAATAAATAGTTGACGAGCTTTTCAACACCTTTAGCTGTCAGGGAGTGCAAATTATAATGAGTTTTGATTCCCTCTCAACTCAGCCAGAATGGCTGTAGTCAAGAAACTAGGACTGAGCGAAAGGCTTACCCAGAGAAGTGTTTGAGCGTAGAGTTCGAGGACTTGAGTTTGACCCTCCAAGAACCCATGTAAAGCAAGCCAGGCATGATGGCATGCACTTGTAATTCCAGCACCGCTGGGGGAAGCAAACTGGTTCCTGGGACTTTCTGGCCAGCACACCTTGCTGAGTTAGTGTTCCCCAGATTACTGAGAGTCCCTGTCTCAGAAAACAATGTGATGATTCCTGAGGAACGGCACCTACAGTTGACTCTGACCTGAACACCCCCATCCCCACCCCCACGCAGAATCAAGCAACTATGAATGTTGGTGAGGATGCAGAGGAAGAGAAGAACTAAAGCACCAGTCACAGAAACGTCAGCAGATGCAGACACGATGGAGATCAATTGCCCTGGGATCAGCTTCGTACAGCATTCCTGCGATGTTCATCCCAAAGGTTCTAAGCCGCATACCACAAAGAATCCGTTCATCAACATTCATTGCTGTGCCATTCATAATAACCGACCAAGATATGGAGCCAGTCTGGGTGTCTAGCAACAGATGAGAGATAAAGCACTGTGTCCATTTATGCAGTGGAATCTTACTCAGCTGTGAAAGGGAATGAGTTATGGCGTTCTCAGGAAACCAAGATGAACCTGGATGTTATGTTGAAAACAGTCCATAGTCAGAGGGATGGGTGTCGTGTTTTCTCTCAGGTGCAGAGTCTACCGTTAAACACACACACACACACACACACATACACATGAGGGTGTGAAAGGAGATTATGAAGGCAAGGAAGAGGTCTGAATGGGGACTAGAGTCAGGGACAAGAGAGGGTAAGGGAACAGGTGAAGTAAAGGACCAGCAAGGGAGCAGGACGCACAAAGGAGCGTTTGGGCAGCAATGGAAGGGAGGAAGAGGAGAATGAAGTACAATGACACCACTGTATGAACAGTCACAATCCAATAAATTCTTCTGTGTGCAAGCCAAAATCTAATTTAAAAGAAAAAAAGTAGGACGTATCTCTCTTCTCCCGTGACGTGTTTTGAGAGGATTTCACCAGTGAATTTCTTAGCAAACACTTTCTAGGTTATGGCGCACCTCTGTAAACTGCAAGCGCAGACTTTTCTTTAGCGTGAAACCATTGGCATGCACGTGCCGGTCATTGCTGATCAACCGAAGAAGGCGAACATCCCTTGGCTTGTGTGGCCATACTCTAAATAAAGGCAATGTTGTTACTGGCCATTTTGAAAACTGAGGACCTCCCTTAGGTACCGGACATTGAGAAACAAATCCAGCATCACGCTTTTTATTCATAGATATGGAAATGGAAGTCAAGGTACCTCAAAACAGTGCCCAGAACCCAGGCTCAGGCTGCTTCCCTCCACTCCCTCTCTAATGTGGGCTTCTCTGCTCCAAGTCTCTGGTCTAAGGGTTCCTTATGAAGCAGAGACACTGACTTGGTGACCTGTGACCTGTGAGTACCGAAGCCTTCTCAGCTCAGAATCATCAATTGCTGACCATACCGAGTGGAATTCTTGGCCTGGTGGGACCCCATGTTCTTACTCACTGTAGGCAGATTCCAACTTTGGTTGGAACCTTGGCAGTGGTGCCTCTCTCTAGGGCTCTCCCTGGTAAGTTCTGCCAAAAAACCCTGCGAAGAATTTGCATTCCAATCACGTGAGTTTCCTCCCAGTGCTTGTTTTGCGCACTCTAGTTCAGCCTTTACTTAAAATATGTGCTTGGGCAGAACAAGTAATTTTTTACATTTACTGTTTGGAGGAGCTCCGTTTCCGCCCTTTGTGTGTGTTACTGCAAGCAGCAGTTGGAAGATAAAAGAAAGCCTGCACCTTTGCCTCTTCTTCCCAGCGGAGAACTACCCTGCTAGGCAAGTGGGGGGAAGCCATTATCCTCACACAGAGGAGGGAAAGAAAGACAATGAGTAAAGGCTTACTGGAGATGGTAAGGAATGGAGCCTGCCTTTGCCTGACAAGATGTTGGTAATTAATCTGGCAAAGATTTTTAAGTGAAAATTAGAAAACAGCTTCTAAAATAATCTTGTTACAGCTTTTTCACTTTTCTCCTTCTGCTGACCCTGGATGTGAGGATTTGATTCTTCCTGAACAGTTCTATCACAAAAAGGGTGAAAACACTTGCCATCTCACACTCAGCCATCTCACACTCAGCCATCTCACACTCAGCCATCTCACACTTGCCATCTCACACTCAGCCACCTCACACTCAGCCATCTCACACTTGCCATCTCACACTCAGCCACCTCACACTCAGCCATCTCACACTTGCCATCTCACACTCAGCCTTCTCACACTCAGCCATCTCACACTCAGCCTTCTCACACTTGCCATCTCACACTCAGCCACACTATACTTGTTTCTGGGGCTAAAATACATTATTTCAGAAGCAGGAATTTTGGTAAGAATCTTTCAAAGAGGCCCAAATAAAGAGATCGTGCTACAGTTTGTATCTGAAGTGCTCCTAGCGTTTCTTGTGGAAAAGCTTTGAACCCTGGTCAAACATTTAACTACTTAGGTAAATATTGGAGCCTTCCAAAGGTAGGGCCAGTGAAAGGAATTCGGGGAGAGGGCATGGTGTTGAAAAGATTGCGGTGCTAGCCCCTAATGAGCAGAGCCTCAGAATTTATGTTTGTGTGTTGCTCCTCTGCCGAGGGTGAGCCAAAGAGACACGAGCTCAGAGCCAACAGAAGGTTAAGACTCTCTTGTTTTCCAGAAGCTCTCCCTTTGGGAACTCAGATTCCAAATTGTAAGTCTAAATGCTGCAGAAAGAGGGATTCTGGAGAGAGATTTTGGAGTATGTGAGGTCACATGACCTGTGGTGAAGCATAGCCTGTGGGAGAGACCTCGGCCAAGGCAGCAGGACACCCAGCTCCTCTCATCCCAGATCACTGGGTTCTGGGGAGCCTCATACTTGCAACTCTTTAACCTCTAAACCCTTAGAGTTTTTTTTTTAATATTTATTTATTTATCATGTATACAATATTCTGTCTGTGTGTATGCCTGAAGGCCAGAAGAGGGCGCCAGACCTCTTTACAGAGGGTCGTGAGCCACCATGTGGTTGCTGGGAATTGAACTCTGGACCTTTGGAAAAGCAGGCAATGCTCTTAACCACTGAGCCATCTCTCCAGCCCACCCTTAGAGTTTTTTGATGGGGACTTGCATCATAGATATCCCAAATCTTTCTCCTAACCACCAACATGAATCAACCAAAATCACCTGCTATTGTTGTAGCTTTTGCTCTTAAATGTTAAGTTCTAAAGTCTCAGAGGTGGCAGGACACTTTTTGGAGATTTTCCTCCCTGAGTTTCTCTGGGAAACTGAAAATCTCAGACTCTGATGTCTACATGTATAAATTCTGCATACAGGGCACGTGAGAAGATAAAGTTAAGTCTCTCTGTCCCTATTTCCCTTTGCTTCTCTGGCCTTTGTTTCTGGGTAAGTATCTAGGGGAAAAGAAAATTTGATCTCTTGGGTCTCATGCCCTGTGTTTTGCTCTTGTCTAAATGTTCCATTAATTCCATTCCAAGTTGTTTTTTTTTTTAATCTTTTTAGGGCAGTGTTTTCTGCCAAGCCATCAAGAGCAGTGCCAGAAAGGATGGTTCTTCAAAAATAGACGTCTGTATTTGCTTCTTAACTTCTCCAAGGCAAATCCAGCATTCAAGCAATCTCTGAGACTTGTGGTTTGTCTCTGAAGTTGTTCTTCCTTTGAAGACCAGCCTGAGTGGCTCCCTTCTTCCATGGACTTCTATGGCTTCCATCTCAGATCTTTTGACATTCTATTGGTTGTGAAGAAAGCACATCTCCATTGCATTCACACTGAGCAAGGGAGGTGAGTTTGGATGAAAAATCCACTAACACCATAAGCAAGACATAGCCAAGAGGCCAGAAGAGAATCTAGGACTTCAGTTACAGAGATATCCAGTGTCGCCGTACCTCATGTTAATAAGTACGCTCCCAGCCGTGGTCTGTCAAACTGCCAGACTGTGACTGAGCGTGTCATGTAGCTATTACAATGAGCAAAGTACAAAGCTTAACTGTAAACACTCTGAGCAGATTGATGTTGCTATGCCGTCCAACTACGTGGTCACTTTTCTCATAACCAGTTTTATATCGTGTGTTATAAATCATTGGCCATCAGCAACTTGGAACTTATTTTATTGGGTTTTTCTTCCCGGGGAGTTAAAAGATACACTAATTTAAATGACCTTACAGCTTCAGGACTAAGGCAGTGTGGGAATAGCACAGGCAGTTAAAACCATCTGTCAATGATTGGGTAGTATTGGTAAATAATATCTAATTTAAACCTTTCCTATTCACTCACCTGTAGATACAACAAATATTTAAAAAGTGGATTTTTGTGATCCTTTTTAAAAGCATGAAGCAACCTGCCCAATTCTCTTGGCTCAGGATGAGTAGTTGAACCCAAGTTTAGACACTCAGAAGAAATGACATATTTGCTGAAGTTAACCCTGCTTCCTTACTCCACTATAGCATCTACTGATTCATCTGGCTCTACACAGGGACGTGAGAGAAGGAGGTTTTCATAATATAAATCCGATAGAACCAAATGCATCACTGGGTGATCTCAGGTGACATCCACACCCTACATTTACTGCTGTAAGTCATCTTCCTTGAAGCTCTGTGTCTACAAACTTACTTTCAGTTCAGTGGGAAAGCACTTCCTAGTAGGACGGGACCCTGAGTTCAGAAATGTCCTCTAGCCCAGGGCATCTTTTGCAGCTCCATTTTACACTGAAGAGGTCTCAGGAGCAGTGTGAACCACAGCTGTGAGCAGTTTCCTCTCTTTAACACATCAGCATTGGCACAGTCTTGCTTCCAAGTTTTCGCCATAAACTGGCTTGTTGCCCCAGTCCTGTGTGGCTTTCAGCAGCCATCCTACAGTGGGATAATAAAGCCCACAGGCTGAAGAGTTCCAAGTGTGAGCTACAGTGCTAGCTTCCCCGTGTCCTAGAACAAGTGTGAGTTACAGTGCTAGCTTCCCCGTGTCCTAGAACAAGTGTGAGCTACAGTGCAAGCTTTATGTTTCCTAGAACAAGTGTGAGCTACAGCGCAAGATTCCCCGTATCCTAGAACAAGTGTGAGCTACAGTGCAAGATTCCCCGTATCCTAGAACAAGTGTGAGCTACAGTGCAAGCTTCCCTGTGTCCTAGAACAAGTGTGAGTTACAGTGCTAGCTTCCTGTCTCCTAGAACAAGTGTGAGCCACAGTGCAAGCTTTATGTCTCCTAGAACAAGTGTGAGCCACAGTGCAAGCTTCCCCGTGTCCTAGAACAAGTGTGAGCCACAGTGCAAGCTTCCCCTCTCATAGCATCATTCCCTGGGACTTTGGGAAGTTATGGGTCCTCTCTAAGTCTCAGTCCCTGCGAACTTGTTCATGGATGGATGAATAAAGAAGATGTAATCAATGTAAATGCAAATACATAATCACTTGATGGTTTATTATTCAGCAACTAAAACAGAATTGAAACAACAAGGGTGAGCCTGGAAGACATTACTTCAGTGAAATAAATAAGACACAGCCTCACCTGTATAAGTGAGATTATTACTATGTCAAATATACGAAATGGGAAAACAGTGGTTGGCGGTTGTCACGAGGGGGGGAGGCAGGAGGTCCCCAAACTCATGGCCTTTCTGTCTAGAGAAGTCTAGAAGTCTAGAAGGCATTAGAAAAGTCCTATGAGCTTTGCTGATGTTGCTCATTCCAATGAAATCTCTGTTTCTCACCTACACCCTCCCACTATTTATGGTTGCCTTGAGTTGGTTGATATGAGTGCCAAGATACAGACCTTAGAAAAACTTATTAAAATAGATCATAGAGCTACTCAAATCCAGACAGAGGAATTTAAAGAAGAATCAATTTCAACACTGCATTATAAGGTTAGAGAGGAACAGCCTAAGGTTTTCAAACAAATTAATTTAATATATCCAGTCACCTTATGGGAATTTCCAAATGATAGATATCCCCAAAGCTATTTAAGCGTTCACTGGAATCCTGTGGAAATGGTAGGTTTTAGGAGGTTCAAGGAAGTGATAATATCATATGGCATGCATTCACCTTTTGTGAAGCAGGTATTAAACTCATGGTCAGCTTGTAATGGAATTACCCCTAAAGACTGAAGAGACTTGATTACAGCAGTCTTTGAGCCTGTCCACAATTAAATGGAGGACTTGGTGGCAAGAAGAGGTTTAGACCACTGAACAATGGAGTAGAGCTAGCGGAATGGAAATCTCCCAAGACCAACTTCTTGGAGAAGGAGATTATGCTAATGTAGAAAGGAACTCTCTATAATGATGGCCACACCCTGGTTTTATGCCACACAGAAGCTTTGAATGCTTGGGAATTGAGGAAGTAGGAAAGAAAATTGAGTCATTTACTAAAGTCATACAGCATCTGAAAGAAAACTTCACTGACTTCTTACAAAAATTAACATCAGCAGTAAATAGAATGATACCAAATTCAGAAGCTAGACAAATTATAATTGAATCTCTGACTTTTGAAAATGTTAATTCACAATGCAAAAAGATAATTAGGCCATTAAAGGCCAGATCAGCACCCTTGGAGGAATGGATCTGGGATAAAATCAGTATTGAATCTCATAACCATGATGATACTTGGATAGGAAAGGTGATTTCCTGAGGTTTGAAGAAAAATTAAAGTGTCAAGTGTTTCAGTTGTGGTAAACAAGGTCACCTGTAGACAGGGTGTTCCTAGAAACAATGTTTTTTCTAAGCATAATCCATTTGGAATGCTCCTCCCTTCTGGATTATGCAGAAGGTGTAGCAAAGGCAGGCTTTTGGCTAATGAACGTAGATCAACAAGAGACAGTAGAGGTAACCCATTGCCATTAGGAAACCCCTTGAGGGGCCTTTTACAGGCTCCCATGTCAAATCAATTCAGTCATTTTCTGCTGTTGTAGAGAAAATTCCTTCCCAGAGCAATTAAAGGACCTAGTGCCTATTGTCAGAAACCATAATAGAACAACATAGAAGAAAGAGAACAAAGATTTCTGGATAAACCATAAATCAAAATTGGTAAGAATTAAATTTGAGCAAAAGAGACTTCTTGATTAGACAAGGTGATAGTTCATCAAACAGGATAATCACTCAATATAAACTAAGTTATAAACTAACAAATGCTTTTCATTTGATCATCTGTAACGTGCCAAAAGGGAACCTCCCTGAATTAGAGTTGGGAAATGGTTTTGTTTCTGTCCTTTCAGAAAAATAAAAACAATCATCTTGAAAAATTTAAGGACTTTTGGGCAAATAAGCTTCCAAAGAAGAAGCAAAACTACCAGGAAAAAATTACTAAGAAAAGGAATAATCTGACCTAATTGAGATCTCTGAAGTCTCCAAACAGATAAGGGTCCTACAATGACAATTTCACCTGGGCTATGATAGCATCACTAAGCTGAAAAAAAATCAACTAAAGATTGGCTTTGGACTACAAACTGCTCAGAACAATTTTGAGGTGGCTAGCTGAGATGGTCCATCCTCACAGACTATACTAGCCAGGACTTGAGATAAACCCTGCACTTTCCCATCATGCAGAGACTGAACAACAGATTATATAGCTACCTCTCCCAGGACTTGACAATTAGCCCAAATTTGTCTTGACAGGATCACCTAAAAATGCCATCACCCCAGAGAGCAGGAAGTAAATTTAAGAACACAATACCCATATTTCCCAAGAGGTGGGGTGGGTGGTTTTTGGTCATTCAATGAGTTATTGATATTTGTCATTGTTTAAGAAGATTGGTTACAAGTTATTATTGGTAATGGTCTATGGAAAAAGTTAAAACGAAGGAGTTTAGATTCAGAGTTTATGTTTTGAAAAGAGAAAATGGTAATACGGGTGTTATGGTAAAACTAAAACAGTGCTGTTCCCATGGGCAGTGGGCCATGAGGGCCAGTGGGTCCCAGGTGAGAGACAGACAGATAAGCATACCATGTAGAGTGAGGTTGGTATTTATTTAGTGGGTTATGGAAGGGAAGGGAAAAGGGGAGAGGGAGGGAGAAGGTGGATGAGGAGAGAGAGGCAAAGAAATAGAGAGAGGGAGAGAACCAGAGTTAAGGGGAAAGGGAAGAGGGAGAGAGGCAGAGATGCCTCTTCAGGAGAGAGATGGAAAAGAAGGAGCTCAGGCCAGAAACAGAAGGCAAATCTACTTGCCTCGGTCATAAGGGGAAGGAATGGGTGAGGTTTGTCTCTTAAAGGAACAGGACAGACCATTACAATATATATGATAGGATATAAGGGTAGATTATTGAATCTACTCTGAAAAGAAAAGGGAAGAATATAAAAATAGGGTAAAAAGGTAGATTATTGAGTCTATTTTTAAAACAAAGAAGAAACTACCAGTTTTAAATATTTTTACATTGATATAGATTTTTATATATTGACATAAATTTAAGATTATTTTTATTAGAACATACTGTACATACATTTCTAAACTTGTTCAAAGTATTGTACCTATGCAATTCATTTAACAATGTAATGCAGATTTTTGGCCCTTGTAAGTTATTATTACAAACAAGTTTGGATAATAAGAAAATGTAGGTTAGAAGTCACCTATTACAATCAAACTTGTCATGTTAGGTATGTTTCCAAGATCAAACAGATATATTTTAAGTAGACAGGTTTATCTTCAAACACTTCAGAGATGTACAGAATATGACATTTAAGATGTTTTAATACATAGGGTTTTTTTTCTTTTTTAATGACAATGAGAAATGTCTATTCCTGGCAGCATCAATCCACTTTGGAAAAGATGATGGTCATAAAAGAAACTCCACATGGAGTTTACTTTCTCTGTGGCAAAATTAGGCCCCTGGGCAAGAAAATGCCCCTGCCTCACATGTTGACAATATGCTGTTCAAATTGTACAAGCAGGACACAAAAGAGAGTAACTGCCAAATCTTTCCATGACAAGGAAATACTGCTTCATAGAAAAGTCTGTTGAATAGTCTATCTTGTAGGCCCCAAACATTGCTGACTAACCTTGGGTGACTGTCCAGGCAGCCAGATGTTTCTATCATTTCTCATATTTTTTTGGAAATAGCTTCCTTGCACTTCCTGCTTCTTCAGCTAATATTATCTCCTTCTCAGGCCTCTGAGGGAGTTGAAGGCTAGATAGTTATAGTTTTCCTTGTTACCAGACTCAGAAAAGAAACTTACTAAAGAGGTGTAAAATATTTAAGGTTGAGAGACATCAGAAGAGTTTTAGATGGAAATGCTAGTTAGGATAAAAAGTAAATTAGGTCCAAGACTTTGGATTCACTAAGATAGGATAGATAATGGAGTATTTTCTCTGAATTTGTCAAATGCAAATAACATATATATTGTTGATGTATTTACTGCCTATATATTGTATATAGTTATTGTACTTATTGTATATAGTTTTTCTTATATTAGCTACAACAGTTTTTATTTTAGACAAAAATGGGAAATGTAATGATATTTTGTTTATATAAATAAAGCCTGCCTGAATATCAGAGTGTGGAGCTAGCCATACTAGTTAGTCATAGAGGCCAGGTAGTGGCAGCACACACCTTTAATCCCAGCACTCAAGAGACAGAGGCAGACTCTGTGAGTTCAAGGCCACCCTGGGCTACCCGAGATTGAATTAATCTAAAAGAGAAAAAGAGTCAAGCAGTGTTGGCTCATACCTCTCATTTCAGCACTAGAAAAGTGGGGACGGGAAGTGATATGGCTGAATGAAGACAGGAATATAAGGTGAGAAGAGACAGGAGTAAGTTTGAGGTTTTGTAGAGACAGCATTCAGTTGGAGGATTCATGGAGAAAGGATCTTGCCCACTTTCATCTGAGGATTTTATAAAGATAAGAACTAGTGTCTGGCTGCTCTGCTTCTCAGATATTTCTGGGTTTTTATTATTAAATTATTTTATTATTATTAGATTTTGCACTATTGAGAACCTAAGGCAAAGGGCTCTGCCTCTTGTGAAACTGCAATCTCTGTTTCCCAGGCAGAAGTTACCACACAGAAATAAGATGATATTCAGACCAGTCATGGTGGTGCACACCTTTAATCTCAGCACTCAGGAGGCAGAGACAGGCAGATCTCTGAGTTCTGAGTTCAAGGTCAGCCTGGTCTATGAAGCGAGTTCAAGAACATCCAGGGCTACAGAGAGAAACCCTGCCTCAAAAAATAAAAAAGTGGGGAAGGAAGAAAGATAGAAATAGAAGGATATTCCTCTTTGTTTTCTACCCAGTGACCTCATACATTAATAGTCACATGACTTATATTCCTAAAGGAAAGAAGAGCCTGGAAACTAGAGGCTGCAAATCTCATTAGAGAAATGAACAGCAAGAGCTTTGTTTCCATAGTTGAGAAGTTCTTAGATTTGTGAATAACCTGTGAGAAATTGTTAATTCATTCAAAAATACTCAGTGAGCAGGTACTGGGGGCTGGATTAACATTGGGCAATAAAGAAAAAGACTGTCAAAATGCTCACACTTACCAATGTTCCCACACCTTAAGCTGTCATCTTGCCACTGCCAGCTGCCAGGTGTGTTCAGCCTCTTGACAACACGGCACAGAGTTTTCTCTCTATAATGGTCATGCTCGAGGACCATCAAGGTGGCTCAGTGGGGAGGTCCTTCTCACCGTGAGTGGTGACTTCAGTTTAATGCCTCGAACCATAAGGTTGGTCCTGAGAGAACTGAGTCCTGAAAGTTGTCTGATCTCCACATGCGTGCGGGGTACTTGAGTAACACCCAAATACATGATAAATAGATAGTAATAAGTAATGTTTTGTTGTGGGATAACCTTTTGCACACTGTGAAGATGTTTCTTTGCCTTCTGATTGGCTTAATAAAGAGCTGAACAGAGAGGACAGGTGGGACTTCCAGGAGAAAGAGGATGAGGAGATGAATCTAGACACGCAGTGATGCCAGTGACTCATGGACCAAGTTGGACACATAGAACGGAGGAGAGGTTAAAAAAAAAAAGCCACGTGGCAGAATGTAGATTAATAGACGTAGGCTAATTTAAGTTATAAGAGCAAGTTGGGGACAAGCCTATGTCCAAAGGCCAACCTTTCATAATTAATAAGAAGTCTCCATGTTGTTATTTTGGGTCTGGCGATCCAAAGATAGTCCAACAAGAAAGCTTGCTATGTGTTTAGCTTCATAAAAATTAAAGAACACACACAGTGTTTTAAGCATGTTTACAATTTTGTTTACATTTGCAGCTACCGTCAGTCGCATGCAGCTTCATGCAGCTCATGGTTGCAGTTAGATGTGTCTGCTTGTAGAAAACCCACCAAGGAGCCATCACCGACACCTGAGATTTACACTATCTTCAAGACAGTTCAGTGCACTGATGTGTAATTATCAAACAAAGGCACCCAGTAAGAATATTATATTCTGCATTCTTACCATAGGATGAGATCTATTTTTCCACAAACAAAATTAAATTTAAATTCCATTGTCACTCCCATGTAAACCTCCATATATGGGGTGAGAGAAACTTCAAAGCATGGACAGACCTCAGCCTTTTCAACTCCTCTTAAATCATTTTTTTCAACTCAAGATTAAACAAAACAAGTACTAACTTCTTAAGTTACTTAAAACCAATTTGCTGTGCATGTCTGCTAGACTTTTACCCTTTATGAGTTTAACAGTGTGGTAAAATCTAGGGGCCGAGATTTTCTGTTGGAGAACATCCAGGGTTTCCAGCACATTGGAAAACAATGCCATTCTGTGGATGCTTTGAGGTCTCAGAAGAATGCTAAAGAGAACTTCTTCACTTAGGAGCACCTCTGGGTACATTCGTAATGGATGCTTCCATTCCCAAGGGCCAGATCGGTGATAGGGCACGTTCCAGCTCTTGACCCAGATTCTGATTAAACAGCAGCGAGAAGGCGAGCGAGCTGAGAGCTACACAATAATGTCAAGCATCCGGGTGTAAACCAAACACTCCAGGCACAATCGAGACGCCTGACAGCCTCCCTAGGCTCCTCCGGCTGGCACCACTTCTCAGTCCACTGGGCCACGGAAGGTTCTCATAGGTTCTTGCTATGTATAGCCCATGACTCATCACTTCATGTTTAAACTCCCAAGGCATATGACAGAGCAGGGAAGGTCATTCATCTCATCACTAAAACTAGGGAAATTGAGCATAGCACTGAATCAAAATTAACAGAATACTAAAAATAGACTATATCAACATGCTAAGGGAGAAAGGGACTTGGGGAAGGGGGCAAGGCCATATATGGAGCCCATCTATGGGATGATGGTTTTCTTTTTTCCTGGGGGGCAAATGCCAATCTGGTGAGATTTTCAGAGACATCCAAGCCAGGATTACTTGTTGGTAGTGACATTCTGACATCCCACTCAAAGAAGAGAAACTGCTTCAACAAGCCACAAAACTTTATAAATTGTTATTAACTGATCTAGCCCAATAGGAGAGTCTCAAGAGAAGCACTTTCATTTTCAATACTATAGGATTGGGGAGACGGTCCATAAAGTGCCAGCCACACAGACATGAGGACCTGAGCAGATTCCCAGCACCATGTGCAAACTGGATGGGACCTTGGTAATCTCGGCACTGGTAGCTGGGTAGGAATCAAGCAGATCTCTGGAGTTCATTGACTGGTCCAGCCAGTCAATAAACTCCAGGTTCAGTAAGAAACCCTGTCTCAAAAGTAAGATGGAGACCAACTGAGAACAGCAGTCAACACCAATCTCTGAGCTCCACATCTGTCTATATACACCCATGTGCATACATCCATACAAACATGCAAACACACCCAACACACAAAATCTATAATTGTATGATGGAGAAGAAAAGATTGCTAAAGGACAAACCTATTAAGAGATTGATTTGGTAATCGGAGGGAAAATAGCTAAATCACAAGTGGTATTTCCAATGCACAAAAATTCCCCTTAGAAGATCCCACAAAGCAGATGCAGACTAGCAAGAATTTTCTTGCCATCCCTTAATATAGCACTCCAATTTCCAAACGTTATTTTCATCATAGTAAGAACAGATGTTAATATTAAATTATTGTCCCATTCATGCATACACTGACCTACTGATTGGCATTGTTGGTATAATAATAACGGCAATAACAATTGCCACATAGCAGGAGATGTAAGCCATGTGTTCCATGTGCATTTATTAATCATCATAACAACAAAGCTTTCAAGGAGGAGAAACACCGACTTAAATCATGAAGTTGCTGATCAACAGCCAAGTCATATCATTTTGACCTGGAAAATTGGCAGTTTCCCACCACCCCAACCAAAATGTTGCTGAATATTGGAATGCTCATAAATAATAGAAAGGATCCAAACTCAGTGGCTCCACACGGTATGTGGCAGGAGCCAGGAGAGTTCTGACAGGACAGCCTTTGCATTTTATTCTGATGACTGTTACCCACCTGTGTGTCACACTTTAGGGCGTGCCTGAGAACATTTCACAGTGTGTCCTGTTTGTTCCCCTGTCCCCACCTCTGTGTGAACTGAGTCAGTGGGAACAGTTAGAGCTGCTGTTCAGTTAAGAACAATGACACCCTGAAGTGTTTCAACACTGTTTGCTTGTTCAGCTTGCCTTTAGGTGTTTTGAGGTGGTTGGTGGTGTTTTGTGATGGTCATGGTGTTTGGTGGTAGCAGTGGTGGTGGTGGTGTTTGGTGGTAGTAGTGGTGGTGGTGTTTGGTGGTAGTGGTGGTGGTGGTGTTTGGTGGTGGCAGTGGTGGTGGTATTTGGTGGTAGTAGTGGTGGTGGTGTTTGGTAGTAGCGGTGGTGGTGTTTGGTGGTAGTAGTGGTGGTGGTGTTTGGTGGTAGTAGTGGTGGTGGTGTTTGGTGGTAGTAGCGGTGGTGGTGTTTGGTGGTAGTAGCGGTGGTGGTGTTTGGTGGTAGCGGTGGTGGTGTTTGGTGGTAGTAGTGGTAGTGGTG